>NC_041393.1:559342565-559353125 GCF_002162155.2 Triticum dicoccoides | reverse complement strand
TGTGAAGGTTTGGAAGTCTACCTTGAAGACTTACCAGAGTGATTGGGTGGGGACTAGGTGTCCTTAGCTCAAGGGGAATAAGGTGAAGATGCGGTCTTCTGAGTTGAATCTCAGCCTCCCTAACCAGACGTACAGTTGTCACAGCAACTGGAACTGGTCGAACAAATCTCTGTCATCTCCAAGCTACTGGTTCGATCTTTCACTTCTCTTTACTTACAATTTGTCTTCGTGAAGTCATTGCCTGCTTGCATTATCTGTTTGACTTCACTGTGTGACTACTTGGTCTGATTGGCTTCATACTATCTTCCATCCTGATCCTTACTACCTAGCTACTGATAGTCTTTGTGCTTTCACTTCATTGAATACTTGACTATGGCTTGCCTAGTGTAGTCTACCTTCCGCTGCATACGAATAGTGTCATTTCTATTGTTTGTCTTTGAAACTCCCATGTTTTGAAGACTTTCATAAAAATCGCCTATTCACCCCCCTCTAGTCGATAACTAGCTCTTTCAATTCGTATCAGAGCAAGGTACTCCCTTGTTCTGTGTGATTCGGTTTAACCATGTGGAGTTTTAGCTATGTCAACTGCAGGGACAATCAAAGTCTCCGCTGTGTGCCCATCTTTGATGGCATTGAATAGCCCTACTGGAAGAATAAGATGCGCATGCATCTTGAAGCCATTGATGTTGATCTGTGGTATGTCATCAAGAATGGCGTTCCCAAAACCGGTGAAGGTGTCACCACTGCTGATGTCAAGAAGTTCGTTCAACTGGACTCTACCGCCAAGAACATCATCTGTGGTCATCTGACCAAAGGACAGTATGGTCGTGTGAGTGCTCTGGAAACATCGAAGCTAGTCTGGGACTAGCTCTCCAAGGTCAATGAGGGCATCTTGGCTCAGCGAGATCAAAGGATCAGTGTCCTCTGCAACCTCTTCAACCACTTCAAGAGACACGACAATGAGAACGTCCAACTCACATTTGATCGCCTCACTGATATCACAAATGAGCTCCAAGCACTCAGCGCCACTGAGATCACGAAGCATGAAATAGTCAAGACACTACTGAGATCACTTGACAACTCATTTGACACCTTAGCCCTAATGATTCAAGAACGCCCTGACTTCAAGACTCTCGATCCGTCTGACATACTTGAGAGGCTCAACACACATGAGTTTCAGCTATCTGAGAAACGAGATATCTATGGCCCCAACTATGGCCGAACTCGCGCTTTGAAGGCAAAGGTTGTTTCCTCATCTGAAGAAGAATCTGACTGTAGTTCTGGTGATCCTGAAGACATTGGAAAGGAGCTTGCTATGCTTGTGAAGAAGTTCCAGAAATTCACCAAGAAGAAAAGGCTTTAGAAAGTCTTCACGATCCAGCTCAAGAAATGATGAAGCTTCCACCCATGAACACAAGAAGAGAACCTGCCACAAGTGCAAGAAACCTGGTCATTACATCTCTAAGTGTCCATAGTGGGACAGTGAGAAGAAGAAGAAGAAGAGCAAAGAATATGATTCTAATGACAACAACAAGAAGAAATCCTCAAAGTCTTCTTCCAAGTCTTCATCACACAAGAAGAGCTCATCTGGCAAGGCTTGTGCTTTTGTTGGCAAGGAGATGGATTCAGAGGAGGAGTCTGCTTTTGAGGAGGTGGAGGTGGAGTCTGAGGAGGAGTCCGACTCTGGTGTTGCGAGTCTAGCTCTAGCTACAACCTACGTTGCCAAGTCCATCTTCAACACTAAAGACAATGGCTTCGTCACCAACGCTGATGATAATTGCAAGGACGACTCGGCTCCCACCTACTACTTCATGGCACGTGGTGCCAAGGTAGAATCACGCGATGCCTACTTTCAAACATCAAGTGAAGATGACTCTGATGGTGAATCCAAACCTAGTTACAAAACACTTGCTAAAATTGCAACTGAACAACAAAAAACTATGGAACACATTCAAAAACTGTTAGACAAAAGCGATGACTTGTTGGACGCGGAAATGACCCGATCTTAGTCCTTAATTGAAGACATCAAAAATCTTCATGTTAAGTACGAAGAACTTGAAAGTCGTCATGAAACACTCACAACAACTCATGGAAAGCTTTCCTATGATTATCTTCAAAGGAAGCAAGATCTTGAGAAATTGAGAGCGATTCACGAAGATCTTCAAAAAGAGAACGAGTCACTTCACGCTCAACAGATCAGTCCCGCTCAGGAAGGATTTGAACCACCATGTCTAAAATGCATTGAGCATGATAATGCTGCCTCTGTTGCTGAATGTTCTACTGCTACTCCTGTTGCAATATCTTCAACTGCTAATGTGGTAACTAACCCCTCTACTGAGGATACCACTACTATTGCTGATGAGAATGCTAGGTTGAAGACACTTCTTGAGACAAGGATGTACAAAAGTCTCAAAGGGCACCAGACATTATGTGATGTCCTCAAAAAGCAGATTCTGAACCGAAACCCTGGGAAAGAGGGTGTTGGGTTCGAGAGGAAAATGAATGTTGATGGGTCTTACTGGAAGCCTGAGCAGTACCCCAAAACCACATGGGTTGCTGCAAAGGAACCTTCAGTAGATCCATCCACCTTATCTGGCTTCACTTGTGCTAACCCTATTATTATTGATGAATCCTTTGATGCAAACTATAAACTGTTTAAGAATCAGAATGGCGAAGTGTTTGCCAGGTATATTGGTACTAACTGCAGGAATGGGCCACCTATGAAGAAGATATGGGTACCCAAAAGCTATCCTGAGAATATTCCAGTGAATGTCATCATGACACCACCTGTGAAGAAGACAAACCCCATACCAAAGGCTTCATATGGTCCAAAAGCTTCATACAGACCGAGGACTCATCTGAGTCACCCTAACGTCAATCTTTTGCAGGGAAATCATACTCAGACCCATGAATATGAGCGTTTCATCAAACCGCTATGTTCATAGAACAAAGAACTTTTCTGCTTATTCCTATGAGTATTATTCACCTCCTGCAAGGCTATTTACTAGGGCTCCAAAGCCGAAGTTCTCAGATGATGCACTTAGACTCATTGCTTCTAAGCCACCCCTAAAAATGTGGGTGGTTAAGAAAACTTAACACTCTTTTGCAGGGAAGGGTCTCCAGCCGGAAATCAAAGGCGTCCGATGCTAATGCTGGGGACCTTAAACATCTTGTGGGGCGCAAGATAAAATGCCCAAATAGTCTTACTATGTATTTCGTCCCGGGATTCCTTGACACTCATCCTATCTATCCTAACCAAGATCTGAATTTCCATGTTCCACTTGTTCGTCAAATGTTTATGCTTCACAACTCGCTTGGTGAAGCCTATCCCCCAAACTTCATTGTAGGCTATGACACCTCGTACTTCAGAATAGATTATGGACAGTGGATGCAATAACCACATGACTGGGGATCGAAGTCTTCTGATGGATTCAATGCTACGTCCATCAGACAAGAGTCACATCACATTTGCTGACACTGGTAAAAGCAAGGTATTGGGTCTAGGTAGAGTTGCAATATCAAGGGATCAACACATGGATAAAGTGATGCTTGTTGAATCCCTTGGTTTCAACTTAATGCCTGTCTCAATGCGTTGTGACTTAAACATGATTGTGCTATTTGGAAAATATCATTGCCTTGTACTAATGGAATTTGACAAGTCTCTAGTCTTTGAAGGGTATCGTAAAGATGGTCTGTATATGGTAGATTTCTCAGCAGGACCACAAATGGCCATATGTCTTCTAGCAAAAGCTTCAAAGTGCTGGCTTTGGCATCAAAGGCTAGGGCAAGTTGGCATGAGGAACTTGCACACTCTCGCGAAGAAGAAGCATGTCATGGGCATCGAAGGCGTCAAGTTAAAGAAGGATCACCAGTGTGGTGCTTGCGAAGCTGGAAATATGACTAGGGCCAAGCATCCCTCGAAGACAATCATGACTACATCTCAACCCTTCGAGTTGCTACACATGGACTTATTTGGCCCTACTCACTACTCTACTCTCACTACCACTGCTTGCCTCTATGGCTTTGTCATTGTTGATGATTACTCTAGATATACTTGGGTGCATATAATCCTCTACAAGAATGAAGTGCAGGATGTCTTCAGATGCTTTGCCAATCGTGCCATGACAAACTATGGCGTCAAGATCAAGCATATCAGAAGTGACAACGACACTGAGTTCAAGAACACCGGCCTCGACCTTTATCTGGATACTATGGGCATCACTCATGAGTTCTCTGCTCTGTACATACCTCAGCAGAATGGCATCATGGAGCGCAAGAACAAAACCCTTATTGAAATGGCCCGAACGATGCTCGATGAGTACAAGACTCCACGGAAATTCTGGCCTGAAGCCATTGATACTGCATGCCACGTCATCAACCGTGTTTATCTTCACAAGCTTCTAAAGAAAACATCCTATGAACTCCTAACTGGTAAGAAGCCAAATGTAAGCTACTTCAGAGTATTTGGTGCTAGCACTACAAAAAAATACACATCCGTGATGATACCTGTTTGTCACGGTAGGTCGTGTTTTTTGTCATGCATGTACATCCATGACAATTTTATGACAGAATCAAGATAGTCATACCTGTGCTGTCATAGAAGTGTTCCATGACATTACCAAAATTATCATCATGGAAGTGTCCACTTCTGTGACGATAAATCGCGCGTCACAGAAGTGCTTTCGTCAAGGGTGACCGACACGTGGCATCCACCGTAACGGAACATCGTTAAGCTATCGGGTCGGGTTTTGGATCCGATAACCCGTTAATAGCCCCGACCAATGGGGATTTTCCACGTGTAAAATCATCATTGGCTGGAGGAAACACGTGTCGGCTCATCGTTGGGACAGATGTCATCCACTTATTGGACAGAAGGCGCCTATGATACGTCGACACGTGGCACGGCCCATCAAGTTTAAATGGGCCGGCCCAACTAAAGGCCCACAAGATTTTGCGGACCATAATGGGCCGGCCCAGCTAAAGGCCAACGAGATTTTGCGGACCATAATGGGCTGGCCCAGCTAAAGGCCCACAAGATTTCACGGGCCATAATGGGCCGGCCCAAGTAAAGGCCCACAAGATTTTTGTGTGCCATAATGGGCCGGCCCAGGTAAAGGCCCACAAAATTCTTGCGGATCATAATGGGCCGACCCAGCTAAAGGCCCACGAGATTTCACCAACACTAATGGGCCGGCCCAGTTGTAGGCCCACAAGATTTTGAGGACCCTAGTAGGCCGGCCCATTAACTGGCTGCCATATTTTGGGCCAAATGCCGGCCCATATTTGATCCAGTCCATTAATAGCCTGCCACGTTCCGGGCCTAATAATGGCCCATATGAGATCCGACCCTTTAAAAGTGTCCCACATTCTGGGCCAAATCACGGCCCAGATCAGGTCCGGCCCTTTAAGAGGCTTTGGCCTCAATTATGGCCCATATCAGATTCGGCCCGTTAACTAGACGCTATGCTTTTGGGCCCACTTGCAAAAGGCACATTTAGTAAATCGGCCTGATATTAGTTTCGGCCTGTTAAGGGCCTGTTTAACATTTCGGCCCTATATTAATTTTGGCCTGTTAAAAGCCCGTCATATAGTTGGGCCTAACTACGGCCCGGTTTGCATCCGGCCTGCTCGCAGCCGATATGATTGGGACAAACAAGGACCGAGACAATTTTGGCCTGTTAAAAGCCCGTGATTTGATTCGCACAATCATGGGTCGGGGTCCATTTCGGGCTACTGCCGGCCCGTGAGCTGTTCGGCATGTTCCAGGCCCAACCTACTTCTCAACCTATTAAAGGGTTTGCACATAAAAGTATTAGTGCTGACAATTCATCACATTTCTTACTGACGAATAAAGTGACACAGTTTAAAAATGCATTAACGCAATATGGTATTGTTCAGGTCAATACATGGCAGGAAATGACATTGTGAAGGAGTTGGCAGCTTCACGACACCACTGGATTACAGATCAAGAACTCATAAGTATCAATGGTTAGTGTGCTGTCAATTTATCCCATTTCAGATTGGCAAATAAAGAGACGGTTTAAATAATAGTAGAATGATATGACATTGTTCATAGTTAAATAATTGCAGAATATGACATTGTGCTGTAGTGGGTAGGTTCACCACACCACTGGATTACGGATGAAGAACAGAAGCATACATGCAGTGCAAAAGAATATCACTTGCTCTATATAGTTTAATTTACATGGTATGAAGAAGGAACTTGGTTGTACAACTGAAAACTTAAATTGAGAAGGACAAACTTTTGTTTATGAACTACTCCCTCCGTTCCTAAATATAAGTCTTTTAGAGATTTCAATATGAACTACATACGGATGTATATAGACATAGTTTAGAGTGTAGATTCACTCGTTTTGTTCCGTATGTAGTCCATATTGAAATCTCTAGAAAGATTTATATTTAGGAATGGAGGGAGTACATAATAAACTTTAAACATGCAATTTGATGCAAACACCAAAAATAAACAATTGTTGCATTCATGCCTAACCAAATATACACAACAAAGTTTGAAGGCTTGAGAAGGACAAACTTACAATACTGGTGAAGACAGGCTCTATAAAGCCCTTGTCCATGCTGATGGGGGGGGGCAATTCAAGAAGTTTACCACAGATTCTTCTTCATAAGCATTGCCTTTATTCTACATTTTGTTAAGAGTATATATAGATGTGATAATATACGAAAAATGGAGAATAATTAAGATAAGATGAAGAGTGATGCTACATAACCAAGTAGCTATAAATGTATGTGCAGCGATACAGGCAAAAGGCACAAGCCAAGAGCAATGCACAACTAAACTTCTTCAGTACCAACCTTATGGTAAGAGTAAATATAGATCCGATGTGTAGAAAATGGAGGGCAAAGGAAAATAAGCTGCAGAGTGATGGTACATAAACAACTACCTATGAATATAAGTACACTGATAAAGGACAACATGTACTTACAAGAACAATGTAGAGCTGAAAAAATTCATTGGTATTGGATATATTCTACACTAATGTAACCATTCATACAGATCAGATAATTTGGAGCGAACAATTAATAAGCAAGCTATCATGCATACTGCTGTCACATAATGAACCAGGTATGTATGGAAGTACAGTGATACAGGACAACAGGTACTAACAAGAGCAAAGCAGCGGGCAACATATTTGCGATATCCCGTCGTTCTTTTCAAACCGGAATTCTTCTTCGAGTAGATTTCCTGCAAAAAAGAACCGTAAAGCACATGCGGAAAAGTAGAAGTTCAAATTGTCATGTGATTTCATAGACAGTACCTCATCCTGGGAACGAGACCAGTGCATAACAAGGTTTTTCCATTCAATGTCTTCTAAATTTAGCACAGGAGACTTCACCGGAAATTCGTTTATAGACTTGCCATCAAAGTGTGATTTCCTCAGGTAACACCGATACTGCTGCAATGCTTCCTTGAAAAGCACAAGCAAGCTTTGCTTGTCATGACTATCCAGATTGACACTCGCCTAGTTACAACAATGTAATGTAAATCATTGATGTGTTCGATCGGCAGAAAATAGGAAAATAATAACCATGAATAATAGCACTTACACGTGAGTTGGACAGGAAGATGTGAAAATGGTGTTTGTCTTCACTATAATCTTCCCATGATGGGAATATATGCATGTAGTCCCTAACAACATTGAAAGCATTGTCTTTTAAACTGGGAATAAATGGAATGGGGTTCCAATCTGCAGGAATTGGCTGTCTCTGCAGTTAGGATAGGTCTTTGGCCGGTGGACTTGCTGTACTTTTTGCTGGAGTGTGATTTTTCTGTGGTACTGCTGGTGCTATGGCAAATGAAATTGGTATACCTTTTGCTGGAGTGCAGGTCCTGTGTGGTGGGGCTAGTGGTGTGGCCAGTGAAGTATGGGTACAGTCTGCTGGAGTCGGTCCTACGTTTTGTGTCACTAGTTGTACAACCAATATAAGTGGGGTGATGTCTGATTTCTCCGGCACCACCATGTTTTCCAAGGACTTTGCTGGTGCTCCTTCGGGTTTGGCAATCACCCTCTTCCTTTTTGATGTCTGATGCACAAGAACAACATTTGAATGAAAAAACGTGGTATGATGACAGATGGAATATGTATTGATAATGGATGGGCATGGCATCTCGAGTTATATGATGAGTAAACTAAGCAGATGGCGGGGCAACAAAGTAGAAGAAATGCAAGACAACATATGCAAGATACACGCAATCAATAAAACCTTGCCAAATTAGAATAGGCACCTTGATGGGTGAACAGGACATGCCATCTGCCTTTGACTCCCTCGAGGTTAGAATAGTCATTAGGATGATATTCTGAACAGAATCAACAGGTGGGGAGCGTATGAGTTTCATTGCTTCAAGAATGGCACTCAATGCCTTGGTGCCAATTTTGTAAGTCATTGCAGTGTTCCACAATATTCTTCTGATGCGCGGATTCTGATATTCAGTGTAATTGCGTATAATATGTGAGAACCATGAAAACATAAATAGTTGTGAGATTATCTTTGTAATGCAGATGATATTCTAATATAGGGGCGCCCCTGTAAACACTTGTGTGCTCTCACTGGATTCTGATGAGAGAGATCATGTGTGTTGTAATATGGTGCATGAATTTATATAATCTGGCACAAGTACACAAAAAAAATAGGCTCCAGAAGTAAGGATAGCTGGCAGATGACAGGTTCATAATATACTGTATAGAGAGTTTATTGCCAAACCATGATAACAAGAGCACATAGCAACTAGGCAGATCATAGTGTACATAACAGGGGTACACCATAACCACGATATATAAATCGGGAAAGTGGAACTCGCAGTGTTGTATTGCCGCTAGTAATTGAAAGCCTATCGATCACGTACAGGCCAACTCTATTAGCTGTTGACTGCAGATGTCCCTGCGCCTCTTCCTGACAAGGAACATACATTACGTACCAAATACAGAATAAACAAAGAAGAACATGTTAAAGAACAGAAGAGGAAGCATATTCTTGAGGTTCCGCTTCATTGCATACAATGTTGATTGCCCACTCATGATGAATCACAACGCCCAAAGAAATGCAATTCATGTTGTCTCTCTATATGTGGCAATTTTGAACAAGAGTCATTAGGATCATATTCTGAACAAGAGTCAACAGGTGGGGAGCGTATGAGTTTCATTGCATCCAGAATGGCACCCAATGCCTTGGTGCCAATATTGTAAGTCATTGCAGTGTTTAGCTTCAAGAGTGGACTGCTGCTAGTGCGACACAAAGCAGCTACACATATCATAGTGTAGATATAACGGGAAAACCTTAAGCATCAGAGTAAAATCAGCAAAGTGGAACTTGCTGGAATATATGTGCTAATTTGCCGGTATGGCTAGAAACGCTTCGGATACCAGCTCTCTTCAAGTGAAGGTGCGGTACTGTTAATATCAGTGTAACTCTCAAAGGCGACACAGCTCCCCGCATTTCCTTGCTATTCTTATAGGATTCAAGTGGGCAGGTCACTACAAATCCTATTCCTATGTTTACAAGATCCTACGAATCAAAGAGGCTCAAAGTGTCCATCACAACTGACTGTATAGACCTCTACACTGCAAATGTCCCTGCTCATCTTCAGTACAAGGAACATACTGTACTACTATCAAACTCCCTCCGTTCCAAAATATAAGTCTTGGTAGAGATTTCCACTATGGATCACATAAGATGTATCTAGATACATTTTAGAGTGTAGATTCACTCATTTTGCTCCATATGTAGTCCATGGTGGAATCTATACAAAGACTTGTATTTAGGAACGAAGAGAGCACATATTAAAGAAGAACGGAAGAGGAACATGGTAAAGAAGAGCAAGCAGATTTTGGATAATAAAATGTTGGTTGCGCAGTGCCCACACATGATGAACCAGAGCGCATTAAGAATGCAACTCCCAGCTGTCTCTCGACCATTTAAGACAGTTGGATGAAGATCCTACGTCTCCTAACCCATCTTCTTCCTCGTCTCTGATTCTTCCCATATAGAACACCGCACGGGCCGCCGGCCGAACCACCAGCCCCCACCGCCTGTGTTCCTCCGCCTCCCCCACCCCCGCCCCAACCCCCACCCACGTCGGGTTTTCTTCGTTCGGCGAGGCCCCACAACCACCCGAGGCCCTTCATTCGCACCGGCGAACTCCGGCGAGCTCTGAAAAATATAGTCTACTATGATTTAACTAGTGTGGAATATAAAAGGGGAAAACCATAAGCATTGGGAGTATAGTGTTGAGCGTGCCATGGCGGATCTGAAGGTGCAAACCGGACAAAGGAAAATTCGCAACCAAGACAAGAATTAGAGTAAAGCAGTGGCGATCTATTTTCTTGCTGCGATAAATAAGTTGAGCATATACGAAAGAGTACCGCCTCTGGTGCGGCACCGTGTACGCATCTGCTGAGAATTTGATGGTGCTGCGGTAGCGATGGCTGTCGGCAGCGTGGAACCAAATCTAGGAGGGTAGATGGTGGCGGCGGGGCGTGGTGGACGAGATGGTCGTAGGAGCGGCGCCGGCGAGGTGGATGATGG
>NC_041393.1:559341685-559342555 GCF_002162155.2 Triticum dicoccoides | reverse complement strand
CATCGGCGTATCAGCTCTAGCATGGTGGAGGAGGACGGCAGTGGATGGGGTGGCGGGTGGCGGTGGACAGAGGAGGGTGGGGTGGAGAGGGTGTTTTGGCGCCCACGGAGTACGAATGGGGAAAAGGGGGGTAGAGAGGAAGGGGGGAAACATGTATTCAGGGCGCGCTTGTCTCAAATGCGAGGAAATTTACAAACTTAGCCCCCATTTCAAATTTCTTCTACATCACAGCAACATTAGTTAGTTGGGGATAGGACGGTAATCTCGCATACACCGAATATTTGCCGACGGGAGTTTGTTTTTGGCGCCCACCGTGTATATGAACATGAATCGGGGAGGGAGTCAATTTCAGCCGAGGACACACTGTGTTTCGGCGCCCACGGTGTATGAATCCGGGTGAGAGGCGGTTACGTCACATTTGGGTGAAATTACAAACCTACCCCTATCGAAACCTATAGAAATCCAGCAGATAGGCTTTGTGTGGTAGGGATAGGCAGTAGTAATTTCCATCTCGCAGATTTTGGTTTCGGGTGGTTACTGCGACTTTCCCTGCTTCGTCCAAATTTTGCAGAGTGCACGTTTACGCTCGTGCCAACTCAATTCGAATCCCGTTTGTATTCTATTTTTTTCGGGCGGGATCCATTTTCAATTGGAATTACATTCTATATACATCATTTTTTATATATACTTTCAAAAGCACAACACCATTTATAGATAAATATGGTTTACAAATGGCATGATCTCAGATTCATAAGGTTGTATCCATCAATTTGGATTTTCAAATATTTGAAACCACTTTATGTTGAAATCCAGTGTATGCATTCCTCGCTAACTGTCTCCAATTAATGTGTGTTTCATGCGGGTTTTTTT
>NC_041393.1:559321060-559341675 GCF_002162155.2 Triticum dicoccoides | reverse complement strand
GATGGGGTGGCGGGTGGCGGTGGACAGAGGAGGGTGGGGTGGAGAGGGTGTTTTGGCGCCCACGGAGTACGAATGGGGAAAAGGGGGGTAGAGAGGAAGGGGGGAAACATGTATTCAGGGCGCGCTTGTCTCAAATGCGAGGAAATTTACAAACTTAGCCCCCATTTCAAATTTCTGCTACATCACAGCAACATTAGTTAGTTGGGGATAGGACGGTAATCTCGCATACACCGAATATTTGCCGACGGGAGTTTGTTTTTGGCGCCCACCGTGTATATGAACATGAATCGGGGAGGGAGTCAATTTCGGCCGAGGACACACTGTGTTTCGGCGCCCACGGTGTATGAATCCGGGTGAGAGGCGGTTACGTCACATTTGGGTGAAATTACAAACCTACCCCTATCGAAACCTATAGAAATCCAGCAGATAGGCTTTGTGTGGTAGGGATAGGCAGTAGTAATTTCCATCTCGCAGATTTTGGTTTCGGGTGGTTACTGCGACTTTCCCTGCTTCGTCCAAATTTTGCAGAGTGCACGTTTACGCTCGTGCCAACTCAATTCGAATCCCGTTTGTATTCTATTTTTTTCGGGCGGGATCCATTTTCAATTGGAATTACATTCTATATACATCATTTTTTATATATACTTTCAAAAGCACAACACCATTTATAGATAAATATGGTTTACAAATGGCATGATCTCAGATTCATAAGGTTGTATCCATCAATTTGGATTTTCAAATATTTGAAACCACTTTATGTTGAAATCCAGTGTATGCATTCCTCGCTAACTGTCTCCAATTAATGTGTGTTTCATGCGGGTTTTTTTTTACTTCTCAAATATGTATAATGTGTTTCACACAAGCAACATATAGTGTAATCCCGTTTAGACATTAATTGCATATAAACCATGCATTGTTTGTAATTAAAGAATCCATGGATCACCAATATTGATAAACTATATAACATTACACGTGTGCCCAAATTCAAATGAATATGCATATTTGATACACCAATTTGCGTTATGATATTATCGATGTCGTGATCTCCAGTTTAAATATTTGAATCCCCGTTAATCCAGATATTCGTCTCATATAGCTATCACTCATGCTTATATAGGACTATCTCTCTGGACCTATACGTGTTCATCGTCTCTCAGGTATCTCTCGTGCTACCTGTATGTTGACAATGATCTTTTATCTTTGTAACACACTGACGGTACTCTCTCCCTCGACCTTCATCACTCTATCTCTCTCTAAGTATATCTCGCTCCCTGCTATGTGTCTCTAACTATGATTCTCCATGTGGAATCCTCTTTCTCTCACACAAACACAAAACTTTGTCTCCCGGGGTCTCATTTCTCTCTACTATTCTCATGTGTGCCACTCGCACACCCCTCATACAGAGATGTCTTTCGCTCCTTAGATATGAGAACCTACGACTCTTCCTCTTAAATATCTCTTTCTCACACACAAACACAAACTCTGTCTCCCAGGGTCTCATATTTCTCCATTGTTCTCTTGTATGTCGCTCACACACACACTCTCTCCCTAGATATATCTTGCGTTCCCTCACATGTCTCTCTAGCTATCACTCTTGTTGTGAAATATCTTTCTCTCTCGCAGACACAAAACTCCATCTCTCGAGATCTCATTTCTCTCTGATATCTGTTTGTATGTGACTAACATGCACCCTCTCTCTATCTCTCTCACACCCACACACATAACTCAGCCTTCTGACCCACTCGACTCATGTCTCTAACGCACACTAGCTAGCATCTTTATCCTTCTATTTATCTGTTTCTCCATCAACCTTCGTTCTCGCCATCACCCTTGATTCCTATCACGCACACTACATATGTTTCTCTCTACATGCAGTCAAGTGCCCTCTCACACACATATATAACTTCACCCTCTGAACCACCCGGCGGTCATCTCCAACACCCAAACTAGCGGATGTCCCTCTAGCTAGCATCTCCATCTCTGTATCTATCTGTAGTTTCTCCGTCAACATTTCTTTCTCGCACAGAGTCTTGCTTCCTATCACCCACACTATATATGTCTCTCCATACATATGCATTTATAGGTTGATCTCTTTTGCACAATCGTTGTGCCTCACTCCCTCTGCTCCCATAGATGCATGCTCTAGCCCACGCCACTATCTCTTAAAGACAAAAACACATGCTCAATTGTCGGGCCTTCTTCCCTGCATTCTCACATGCATGCATATTGTCATACCGATACGTCTCTCCCATGTCGTTGATCTTATGACTTATGTCTTCTTTCTTTTATCTCGATCATGCGCGCGCACACACACACACATCCCACATATACAGGTATACCTCTCACACATGCACGTTCAAGGTCTCTATGTCTCCATACGTAGTTAATTACCCTCAATCCTAACGCCACATCGGATCGTTCTCCTCTTTTGTGCACATAACTTCCGCCTGGATGGGTAAAACACACACTCACACTTAACAATCTCCTTCTAGCTACCCTCCCCGCCTCTCACTCTTCCCCTATATCCCCGAAACCAATAAGACCATCCCTTTGTTTAATTCCCGCCTACATGCACCATCTATATATAGTAGTCTTCCTCGGTGTCTCTCGAACAAACACGTTCTCTAGATGTCGACTCCTCTCACGCGCACACACCTTCTCTTCCCTCTCTATGGGCATTTTCTCTCTCGCACCCCATCGTTGGTGGCCTCTGCCATACACATCACCTCTCTATGATGAAGCCATGCACACTTAAATTACATCCGCCACAGAGGACCCTGCGACACACACACACACACACACACGCACCCCCCCCACACACACACTAAGACTCCATCTCTCTCTCTCTCTCTCACACACACACACACCCCACACACACACTAAGACTCCATCTCACACACACATGCTCTAGGCGAAGCATTTGTTCCTACCACCCTTCATCCAATCTTACCCGTATGATAAACAATCACCTTTATTTACTTGCATAACATGGACAAATTCCACTTTACTTTAGTAGTCAGCAAACTTATCATCTGTACCCTTATAAAAAAACGAGTTGGCGATAATGGTGTGCCTGCCATCTTGTAATACACACCGTATGATCTATATCTGACGGATAGAAAGCAAACTATGATGATTTTACCAAAGATACTCGCACCTCTCTCCACATCATTATCTCCCACAACTTCATTGCTCAGCAATTAAAAAAGGAATAAGTCTCTGGAACAATCTAGCATGCATGGTGGCCATTGCCGCCTGCCGGCGCCGTCCATCCCCATGCCTCCGCCCATTCAGACCACCAGTCACCACCACGCTCCACTCCTCCTCGCCTTATCTCTCATCTTTCATTTTTTCGATGACATTCTCGAGATACCAGTTTTCCGATAAAATTCTCGAGATATCATTAGTTTTTACACATGGAATTACTCCTGCATGGGTAAATCACAACAGGTGTTTTGTAAAAAAAATGCATATTGATGTTCCGTGCAATGCACGGGAATCTTGCTTGTAATTATATAACGCAAATCACGAGCAGGAATTGACATTTTTTGACACAACCACATTAACATGGCCACGTAAATCACTAGCTAAAGTAAATACCATTATACTTATATCCCGATGCAAAAGGTTTAGTACATGTCCGAAGAGTAGAGTCGCACACACGCACTCTGTCTCTCAAAATCTCTCTCACACACACACACCAGTTATGTGATGCCCACTTAAGCAGACACGTATGTTACAATTTGTGCACTCGCGGGTACACGTGATGCTGCGCATTTATTTAAGCCGGAAGGAGAACCCAAACAGTAGCTGCATACATTCCCCTCCCGCCGCTTCTTCTTTGGTCGCCATCGCTCAGTAGCCATGGCCCGGTTGAAGGTAACAACATACGCCATACTCTCGCCGGAGCGGCGCTTTAATACGGAAATTTTAGTGGTCATGCATGCATCTTTTTGTGCTAGCACTCCTATATGAGGGTTGACCGGTCACTTCCCACGGACGTGCGCGGGCGGTGGAAGAGGAAGGAGAAGGGAAGCAGGCTGTGGAGTAACATTTTTACCACAATTTCTTAGGAAACTGAGTGCAATAATTGAGTAGTTTTGCAAACTACCAGTACTACACCTGAAACGGTTCAAAACCTATACTCCCTTACCAGCGCGCGCTTCCCGCGTGAAACGGTCAGCGTCGCCCTGGAGCGTCAGTGCCGCATTAATGCCCGACCAGAGCGGAGGCGACCTCTCACTGGCGCCATCTTTGAAGTGGCGTGATGGTCGAGAGAGCGCCGCTTCCCGGTGCACGCGACTGCTCCACGTCGAGACTGGCCATAGGCCCTATTTGGATCCATGGGTTAGAGTTAGTTTGAGCTAGTTGGGGCTCAAATAGCCCTAAAGTATCCAAGCATGATGGTTTAAATTGGAGCAAGTTGCAACGAACCCACCAAAAAAAATATCCCACCCAAGAGGTGCTAACTGGAGATAGTTCTCATTGGGACCACTGAAAAATCACTTTTCTCCCTCCATCAAGTGCATTTATTGTCAATCTGACCCTGTCACCCAAACACCTCTTTGGCTACAGTTAGTTCAGGGTTAGTCATGAGTTAGTCTAACCTCTAGCTAAGTTAGAGTATCAAACAGGAGCAGTATAGGACATGCAAGTTGCTCAAAGCATACAGGCAAATTCGTACGTGAAAGGATTTTTTTCTTTTTGAAAACGGAACGTGAAAGGAATTTTTTTAGAATGCTCTTGGCATGTCGCTAACATGTGATGAGTTAACCGACCTTAATAGACGGCAAAAACGCCAGCCCGCCGCACTTTGATAGAGACGAGGAGGGAGAAGCGATACAGGCTACTGGATTACTAGAGATAGGTGTTGCACGGAAGCCAAGAAATATGGTGATAGCGTGGGTTAGCCATGTACTAGTATGATGTAACTACACTGGGATGCCGTGTTTTGTACTCTTCCAGTCCACTGTGGAGATGATTGGTTAATTTTATATCGTTGAATAATATTAAATATTATGAGTGCAGACGCTCCACCACGAGGTTCCTTGCTCCTTCTCGGTCATCCGGAATCTATGTTCTTTCTCTCTATTTTTTTACGTGAGCTTTGTTCATCCTTTTGCCAACACGCGAGACATCTAGCATTAAGAAAAGCTCATCCTTTTGCCAACACGCGAGACATCTAGCATCAAGGTGCACGTGTTATGCAAGGATCGTTCCATCTATATGAAGAACAGCGGGACTGGAACTACGAGACGGACATGTACCCAGGAGTGGACGTACGAACCTGAGTAATGTAGTGCAGTAAGTGAAGTAGAAAGGCACAAATGGTATGAACATGCGTGGCATATAGGGTGTGTTTGGTTGCGTTCTTGTCTCAGCATAGTTGTTCCCTCTTCATGCATGCTCAACTCAACACCCCTCTTCATGCATGCTCAACTCAACACCCCTCTTCATGCATGCTCTCTTCATGCATGCTTCTAGTGTATTTGTGCTAAACTAGTGTGGACTCATGCACCCTCCATACACTCTACCAAACATCCAAAAGTGGGTCAAGAAGGGAATTCTTGGGCGGCATTTGTCTCTTACTACGTACTACCACTAAATGTTGTACGTGCAATGCATGGTGATATTATGGAGTACGTGCCTAAGTACTCTACTACTACTATATTAGTTGGAGGCACATATTAACTTTTATATTTGTTTACGTGTATGCCCCGAGACCTTCCAACTAGACGTGTCTTTCTCTCCAGGTCGCACTTTGTATCGTTCATACCACTAAGTACTACTACGTGTGGTCTCCGACCCAGAAGTGGAAGAAGTGGAGACGCTCTACCACGCTGTTTTTTTTACGCTGGGCTCTACCATGCTGTTCATGTCCCACTCCTTTCGCTGACGTGTGGGACATCCAGCACGTGTCGTGTTTGGCACCCTTCGTCGTAAGAGTTGAAACGCTAGCATTCATCAGAAATAAAAAATAATTATAAATCAGCAGTGATACTATTTTTTTTGTGAACCAATCAGCAGTGATACTATACCACGCGGTTTCCTTGCTCCTCGATATCGGAAAGAATAGTTCCGTTCGCCAACATGTGGGATATCGACCATCCTGGTCCACTTTCCATGCACGCAGAACTCCAAGGGAGAGTCACCCAGGTCGTCGCGCCGCAATAACAATGACTAATGAGCCGTCAAATCACAGGCCCACTTCCCACTTTGAAGTTGCTCGGACGAAGGAACCATCACGACTTCGTTGAATTCCGCTTCTTGAAGAAAACTACTGTACCAGCAGTACTGCTAGCTACAATAGTTACTCCAACAGAGGCCTCCTTTCGTTCATAGGATAGGAATTTTATAGGAATATGAAAATCATAGGAAGTGAGATGACATGTATCTCAATTCCTATAGAGAAAGAGATGCCATTTGATGCATAGGATAGGAATTTTTCCATTTAGTCTAGGCTAATGTACTGGTAATTTGCTCTAAAAACTAGAGTAATAACTAGTAGTACTGGTACATGCTCGTACTCAGACACAGACACACACACTAACTACTAGTACTACTACTTCTCACATGCTGGCCAGACGCCGTCGTTCTCCTTCTCGGCTTTGTCGGCGACACCCCACCGTGATTGGATCTCTGCCGACCTCTCCGCAACAGCGCGTGCGTCCTTTTCTTTCTTGCGGCGGCGGGCCTCTCTTTTCTTGAGTGCTTTCTGACTTTTTTGCTCCCACTGTGCGGCTTTGGCCGCCTCTTGCTCTACCGCCCATTTGGCCTTGGCATCTTCAAATTCCTCCCACATGGTTGTGAGGTCGCGAGCGGCGATGAACTCGGCACGGTGGGATGCCATCGCTTCCCTACCATTTTGTGTGTGGTCGTGGGCGGTGAGGAACTCGGCGCAGCGGGATGCCATCGCTGCCTTACCGGTTAGTGTGCGGCGCGGTGGCATGAACGATGCTTGGTGAGAGCTCTGGGGTGGAGTGGCCGGACAACCGTATAGTGCATTGGTTTGTCAAGAGCTCAAGGACAGAAGACGAAGCAAATTTGGATTCCCCTTCAATCTTGGTCATTTATTATCGAGTAAAATGCATTGGCGGTCATCGAACTTGTCTTGATAGCTCACTTTGATCATTGTATACGAGATATGGTGATTATACGGTCACTGGCTCAGCGTATAGCTCTGTGTTTGTCTGGTTGACCAGTCAAACAGTCCGCATGCGCCTCATCAGCTCGTGTTCTTTATCTATCTACACAGGCCTACCTATCAATGGAGAAAGAAATACTGTAAAAACCAAAATTATGCGTATGTGGGGAATCAAACCACGGACTCGTCGCTACAACGCACCCTCGTCAGCCAAATGAAAATGAAATACTTCGCATCAGACACTCACGCTCACGCAGTCAAAGCATGCTAATGCATGCACATCGCCCTCTAAGTCAAAGTCCTGCTCATGGCGCAACGCAAACAGCAAGCCCATCACCTGCGCGCCCCGGCGGTGCCTGACATTACTGTTTAGACGTTTGATGGAGGCCTACGCGAACGCCGAGCATGTATTCACCTGGCTCAACACCAACGGTCATACTCGGACCGCCTCGCTCATGTATATCGTCCATCACAACGACAATCTATAAAACAGCCTAGTTAGAGAGGGTACTATGGTAGTATGGTACGGAGTATGTACTATCGTGAGCGACCGATCTTAGTGTCACTTCACACCGAAACCCCTTCCATCGCTAGCGTGCGCTTCCCGCCTGAAATGGTCACCGTCTCTCCAGAATGTCAATGCCACATTCACCGGACTTAACTGCAGGTGCAATTGGTGTGTCACTAACAAGCGGGCCAATATGGGCATCCAGGTTCCGCTATTGGTTATTGACCAGAGAGGTGTATCGATCATGTCTACATAGTTCTCGAACCCGTAGGGTCCGCATGCTTAACGTTCGTTGACGATAAAGTATTATATGAGTTATGTATGTTGGTGACCGAATGTTGTTCGGAGTCCCGGATATGATCACGGACATGACGAGGAACTCTGGAATGGTCTGGAGATAAAGATTAATATATGGGATAATAGTGTTTGGTCTCTGGAAGGGTTCCAGAATTCACCGGAAGGGGTTCTGGATGTTTCCCGAAATATTTGGGTACGAGAACACTTTATTTGGGCCAAAGGGGAAAGCCCACAAGGTTTCTGGAAAGCGCAAAAGGAAATTTTGCGGAGTACAGGGGCCAGACGCCAGGGTCCCTGGCGTCTGGGTCCAGACACCGGGAACCCTGGCGTCTGGCCCTGGAGTCCGAGAAGGACTCTTGGCTTTCGGGTGAAACCGACTTTGTGGAGGCTTTTACTCCAAGTTTCTACCCAAGGCTCAACATATAAATAGAGGGGCATGGCTAGCACCAAAGACACATCAAGAAACACCAAGCCGTGTGCCGGCAACCCCGTCCCCTCTAGTTTATCCTCCATCATAGTTTCTGTAGTGCTTAGGCGAAACCCTGCGGAGATTGTTCTTCACCAACACCATCACCATGCCGTCATGCTGCCGGAACTCATATACTACTCCGCCCGTCTTGCTGGATCAAGAAGGCGAGGACGTCATCGAGCTGAACATGTTCTAAACGCGGAGGTGCCGTACGTTTGGTACTTGATCGGGGCGGATTGTTAAGGTGTACGACTACATCAACCGCGTTGATAAATGCTTCCGCTTAGCGATCTTCAAGGGTATGAAGATACACTCCCCTCTCGTTGCTATGCATCACCATGATCTTGCGTGTGCGTAGGATTTTTTTTGAAATTACTACGTTCCCCAACAATTTCCTCCAACCTGACTGCTTTTATTAAAGGGAGATTTATCTTAGAAAGTGTGGTGATGGCACATGAAGTTATTCATGAGCTCCATAGATCTGGTTCTAGCAGGTTGATTCTTAAGCTTGATTATGAAAAAGCTTATGATAGAGTGAGTTGGGATTTCCTGAAAGAGGTGCTTCTTTATAGAGTATTTGGTGAGAAATGGGTGAGTTGGAGTTTTAGTACTCTACACGAGGGCACTTTCCAAGTTAGAGTTAATGACACTCATGGGCCCCACTTTTCTCGGGGAAAAGGCTGTAAGTGCATCTAGTGCCACCCCTAGTTGGTTTTGGAGTATTGACGACAAACCTGGTTGAGGGACTAATGTGTTTGTGAGAATTGCAGGATAACAGAGGTAGTAGTCCCTCATTGATTCGGTTTACGTACCGGAGATGACCCCTAAAAATGTGCGAAGACGTTGAAGACAATGGTGGTCTGTGAAGCTATTCACGTTAAAGACTATGACATGAGAAGACATCGCATGAAGACTATGGAGAGCGAAGACTTAGTTGTTTTGTTGTTTCCTTTTTTTCTTTGTTGAGTCATAGGAACCACCGCACTGTTAAGTGGGGTCCAAGTGAACAAAGTCAGAGTGACTGAAGTGATACTCAACCAAATCCTATGTCTTCGAGCGAAGACAATTAGAGCAAATCTTATCCAGAGTCGGATGAGTCAGCTTTACTTGTAGCCCAAGTCAAGCTACCGCGTGTGTTTGAAATCTAACCGTTGGGACACGTGTTAGTTCCTTAGTGACCCATGGTCATTTCAGACAAATCAGGTCGGGTTGCCCAGTGGCTATAAATAGCCCACCCCCTACACCATAAATTGGTGGCTGCTCAGAGTTAGTGCATGGCTTTTGTCGTTTGAGAGCAACCCACCTCCGAAGCATTTAAGAGAGAATCCTTGCAAGGACAAAGCCCAAGAGTGTTTGGCATCACTGAAGTCTTTCTGTCCGCGTGATCTGAAGACTTGTTACACTTGAGGACTGTGAATCCTCCAGCCGGTTAGGCGTCGCGTTCTGAGCATCCAAGAGTCATTGTGGATTGCTGGTGAACAAAGTTTGTGAAGGTTTGGAAGTCTACCTTGAAGACTTACCAGAGTGATTGGGTGGGGACTAGGTGTCCTTAGCTCAAGGGGAATAAGGTGAAGATGCGGTCTTCTGAGTTGAATCTCAGCCTCCCTAACCAGACGTACAGTTGTCACAGCAACTGGAACTGGTCGAACAAATCTCTGTCATCTCCAAGCTACTGGTTCGATCTTTCACTTCTCTTTACTTACAATTTGTCTTCGTGAAGTCATTGCCTGCTTGCATTATCTGTTTGACTTCACTGTGTGACTACTTGGTCTGATTGGCTTCATACTATCTTCCATCCTGATCCTTACTACCTAGCTACTGATAGTCTTTGTGCTTTCACTTCATTGAATACTTGACTATGGCTTGCCTAGTGTAGTCTACCTTCCGCTGCATACGAATAGTGTCATTTCTATTGTTTGTCTTTGAAACTCCCATGTTTTGAAGACTTTCATAAAAATCGCCTATTCACCCCCCTCTAGTCGATAACTAGCTCTTTCAATTCGTATCAGAGCAAGGTACTCCCTTGTTCTGTGTGATTCGGTTTAACCATGTGGAGTTTTAGCTATGTCAACTGCAGGGACAATCAAAGTCTCCGCTGTGTGCCCATCTTTGATGGCATTGAATAGCCCTACTAGAAGAATAAGATGCGCATGCATCTTGAAGCCATTGATGTCGATCTGTGGTATGTCATCAAGAATGGCGTTCCCAAAACCGGTGAAGGTGTCACCACTGCTGATGTCAAGAAGTTCGTTCAACTGGACTCTACCGCCAAGAACATCATCTGTGGTCATCTGACCAAAGGATAGTATGGTCGTGTGAGTGCTCTGGAAACATCGAAGCTAGTCTGGGACTAGCTCTCCAAGGTCAATGAGGGCATCTCGACTCAGCGAGATCAAAGGATCAGTGTCCTCTGCAACCTCTTCAACCACTTCAAGAGACACGACAATGAGAATGTCCAACTCACATTTGATCGCCTCACTGATATCACAAATGAGCTCCAAGCACTCAGCGCCACTGAGATCACGAAGCATGAAATAGTCAAGACACTACTGAGATCACTTGACAACTCATTTGACACCTTAGCCCTAATGATTCAAGAACGCCCTGACTTCAAGACTCTCGATCCGTCTGACATACTTGAGAGGCTCAACACACATGAGTTTCAGCTATCTGAGAAACGAGATATCTATGGCCCCAACTATGGCCGAACTCGCGCTTTGAAGGCAAAGGTTGTTTCCTCATCTGAAGAAGAATCTGACTGTAGTTCTGGTGATCCTGAAGACATTGGAAAGGAGCTTGCTATGCTTGTGAAGAAGTTCCAGAAATTCACCAAGAAGAAAAGGCTTCAGAAAGTCTTCACGATCCAGCTCAAGAAATGATGAAGCTTCCACCCATGAACACAAGAAGAGAACCTGCCACAAGTGCAAGAAACCTGGTCATTACATCTCTAAGTGTCCATAGTGGGACAGTGAGAAGAAGAAGAAGAAGAGCAAAGAATATGATTCTAATGACAACAACAAGAAGAAATCCTCAAAGTCTTCTTCCAAGTCTTCATCACACAAGAAGAGCTCATCTGGCAAGGCTTGTGCTTTTGTTGGCAAGGAGATGGATTCAGAGGAGGAGTCTGCTTTTGAGGAGGTGGAGGTGGAGTCTGAGGAGGAGTCCGACTCTGGTGTTGCGAGTCTAGCTCTAGCTACAACCTACGTTGCCAAGTCCATCTTCAACACTAGAGACAATGGCTTCTTCACCAACGCTGATGATAATTGCAAGGACGACTCGGCTCCCACCTACTACTTCATGGCACGTGGTGCCAAGGTAGAATCACGCGATGCCTACTTTCAAACATCAAGTGAAGATGACTCTGATGGTGAATCCAAACCTAGTTACAAAACACTTGCTAAAATTGCAACTGAACAACAAAAAACTATGGAACACATTCAAAAACTGTTAGACAAAAGCGATGACTTGTTGGACGCGGAAATGACCCGATCTTAGTCCTTAATTGAAGACATCAAAAATCTTCATGTTAAGTACGAAGAACTTGAAAGTCGTCATGAAACACTCACAACAACTCATGGAAAGCTTTCCTATGATTATCTTCAAAGGAAGCAAGATCTTGAGAAATTGAGAGCGATTCACGAAGATCTTCAAAAAGAGAACGAGTCACTTCACGCTCAACAGATTAGTCCCGCTCAGGAAGGATTTGAACCACCATGTCTAAAATGCATTGAGCATGATAACGCTGCCTCTGTTGCTGAATGTTCTACTGCTACTCCTGTTGCAATATCTTCAACTGCTAATGTGGTAACTAACCCCTCTACTGAGGATACCACTACTATTGCTGATGAGAATGCTAGGTTGAAGACACTGCTTGAGACAAGGATGTACAAAAGTCTCAAAGGGCACCAGACATTATGTGATGTCCTCAAAAAGCAGATTCTGAACCGAAACCCTAGGAAAGAGGGTGTTGGGTTCGAGAGGAAAATGAATGTTGATGGGTCTTACTGGAAGCCTGAGCAGTACCCCAAAACCACATGGGTTGCTGCAAAGGAACCTTCAGTAGATCCATCCACCTTATCTGGCTTCACTTGTGCTAACCCTATTATCATTGATGAATCCTTTGATGCAAACTATAAACTGTTTAAGAATCAGAATGGCGAAGTGTTTGCCAGGTATATTGGTACTAACTGCAGGAATGGGCCACCTATGAAGAAGATATGGGTACCCAAAAGCTATCCTGAGAATATTCCAGTGAATGTCATCATGACACCACCTGTGAAGAAGACAAACCCCATACCAAAGGCTTCATATGGTCCAAAAGCTTCATACAGACCGAGGACTCATCTGAGTCACCCTAACGTCAATCTTTTGCAGGGAAATCATACTCAGACCCATGAATATGAGCGTTTCATCAAACCGCTATGTTCATAGAACAAAGAACTTTTCTGCTTATTCCTATGAGTATTATTCACCTCCTGCAAGGCTATTTACTAGGGCTCCAAAGCCGAAGTTCTCAGATGATGCACTTAGACTCATTGCTTCTAAGCCACCCCTAAAAATGTGGGTGGTTAAGAAAACTTAACACTCTTTTGCAGGGAAGGGTCTCCAGCCGGAAATCAAAGGCGTCCGATGCTAATGCTGGGGACCTTAAACATCTTGTGGGGCGCAAGATAAAATGCCCAAATAGTCTTACTATGTATTTCGTCCCGGGATTCCTTGACACTCATCCTATCTATCCTAACCAAGATCTGAATTTCCATGTTCCACTTGTTCGTCAAATGTTTATGCTTCACAACTCGCTTGGTGAAGCCTATCCCCCAAACTTCATTGTAGGCTATGACACCTCGTACTTCAGAATAGATTATGGACAGTGGATGCAATAACCACATGACTGGGGATCGAAGTCTTCTGATGGATTCAATGCTACGTCCATCAGACAAGAGTCACATCACATTTGCTGACACTGGTAAAAGCAAGGTATTGGGTCTAGGTAGAGTTGCAATATCAAGGGATCAACACATGGATAAAGTGATGCTTGTTGAATCCCTTGGTTTCAACTTAATGCCTGTCTCAATGCGTTGTGACTTAAACATGATTGTGCTATTTGGAAAATATCATTGCCTTGTACTAATGGAATTTGACAAGTCTCTAGTCTTTGAAGGGTATCGTAAAGATGGTCTGTATATGGTAGATTTCTCAGCAGGACCGCAAATGGCCATATGTCTTCTAGCAAAAGCTTCAAAGTGCTGGCTTTGGCATCAAAGGCTAGGGCAAGTTGGCATGAGGAACTTGCACACTCTCGCGAAGAAGAAGCATGTCATGGGCATCGAAGGCGTCAAGTTAAAGAAGGATCACCAGTGTGGTGCTTGCGAAGCTGGAAATATGACTAGGGCCAAGCATCCCTCGAAGACAATCATGACTACATCTCAACCCTTCGAGTTGCTACACATGGACTTATTTGGCCCTACTCACTACTCTACTCTCACTACCACTGCTTGCCTCTATGGCTTTGTCATTGTTGATGATTACTCTAGATATACTTGGGTGCATATAATCCTCTACAAGAATGAAGTGCAGGATGTCTTCAGATGCTTTGCCAATCGTGCCATGACAAACTATGGCGTCAAGATCAAGCATATCAGAAGTGACAACGACACTGAGTTCAAGAACACCGGCCTCGACCTTTATCTGGATACTATGGGCATCACTCATGAGTTCTCTGCTCTGTACATACCTCAGCAGAATGGCATCATGGAGCGCAAGAACAAAACCCTTATTGAGATGGCCCGAACGACGCTCGATGAGTACAAGACTCCACGGAAATTCTGGCCTGAAGCCATTGATACTGCATGCCACGTCATCAACCGTGTTTATCTTCACAAGCTTCTAAAGAAAACATCCTATGAACTCCTAACTGGTAAGAAGCCAAATGTAAGCTACTTCAGAGTATTTGGTGCTAGCACTACAAAAAAATACACATCCGTGATGATACCTGTTTGTCACGGTAGGTCGTGTTTTTTGTCATGCATGTACATCCATGACAATTTTATGACAAAATCAAGATAGTCATACCTGTGCTGTCATAGAAGTGTTCCATGACATTACCAAAATTATCATCATGGAAGTGTCCACTTCTGTGACGATAAATCGCGCGTCACAGAAGTGCTTTCGTCAAGGGTGACCGACACGTGGCATCCACCGTAACGGAACATCGTTAAGCTATCGGGTCGGGTTTTGGATCTGATAACCCGTTAATAGCCCCGACCAATGGGGATTTTCCACGTGTAAAATCATCATTGGCTGGAGGAAACACGTGTCGGCTCATCGTTGGGACAGATGTCATCCACTCATTGGACAGAAGGCGCCTATGATACGTCGACACGTGGCACGGCCCATCAAGTTTAAATGGGCCGGCCCAACTAAAGGCCCACAAGATTTTGCGGACCATAATGGGCCGGCCCAGCTAAAGGCCAACGAGATTTTGCGGACCATAATGGGCTGGCCCAGCTAAAGGCCCACAAGATTTCACGGGCCATAATGGGCCGGCCCAAGTAAAGGCCCACAAGATTTTTGTGTGCCATAATGGGCCGGCCCAGGTAAAGGCCCACAAAATTCTTGCGGATCATAATGGGCCGACCCAGCTAAAGGCCCACGAGATTTCACCAACACTAATGGGCCGGCCCAGTTGTAGGCCCACAAGATTTTGAGGACCCTAGTAGGCCGGCCCATTAACTGGCTGCCATATTTTGGGCCAAATGCCGGCCCATATTTGATCCAGTCCATTAATAGCCTGCCACGTTCCGGGCCTAATAATGGCCCATATGAGATCCAACCCTTTAAAAGTGTCCCACATTCTGGGCCAAATCACGGCCCAGATCAGGTCCGGCCCTTTAAGAGGCTTTGGCCTCAATTATGGCCCATATCAGATTCGGCCCGTTAACTGGATGCTATGCTTTTGGGCCCACTTGCAAAAGGCACATTTAGTAAATCGGCCTGATATTAGTTTCGGCCTGTTAAGGGCCTGTTTAACATTTCGGCCCTATATTAATTTTGGCCTGTTAAAAGCCCGTCATAAAGTTGGGCCTAACTACGGCCCGGTTTGCATCCGGCCTGCTCGCAGCCGATATGATTGGGACAAACAAGGACCGAGACAATTTTGGCCTGTTAAAAGCCCGTGATTTGATTCGCACAATCATGGGTCGGGGTCCATTTCGGGCTACTGCCGGCCCGTGAGCTGTTCGGCATGTTCCAGGCCCAACCTACTTCTCAACCTATTAAAGGGCCGATTCTACTAGTGGGCCAGTTTGACGGGGCCCATGATGCGGATCATACATCGTGATTGCATGACGGCCCGATTATGTACCGTAATTTTACGGTTTGGCCGCTTTACTGCAAAGACAGGATATATATACAGTAAAATAACTGCAGCATCATGAATAAGAAAAAACCTAGACTATACAATAAAGAAATTACGGCATATTACATCCAGTGGGCATCAAAGTTCGCCACTATGATAATAAAGCACAAGCAGACAGCAGATTACATACACTGGGCATCAAAGATCGCCACGAGTGCAAATAAACATGCCGACAAAATAATATACAAAACCGACAACACTTCAATAGAGTTCAAGAAAGGTTAGCCTTGATGGCGACCTGCAGCGCAAGCACCTGAGCAAGATGATGAGACTGCGCTTGTTCAACACTTATATCTTCCTCACTCTGAAAGATAAACAAGCAGACAGATGACAGGTTTTGCACATAAAAGTATTAGTGCTGACAATTCATCACATTTCTTACTGACGAATAAAGTGACACAGTTTAAAAATGCATTAACACAATATGGTATTGTTCAGGTCAATACATGGCAGGAAATGACATTGTGAAGGAGTTGGCAGCTTCACGACACCACTGGATTACAGATCAAGAACTCATAAGTATCAATGGTTAGTGTGCTGACAATTTATCCCATTTCAGATTGGCAAATAAAGAGACGGTTTAAATAATAGTAGAATGATATGACATTGTTCATAGTTAAATAATTGCAGAATATGACATTGTGCTGTAGTGGGTAGGTTCACCACACCACTGGATTACGGATGAAGAACAGAAGCATACATGCAGTGCAAAAGAATATCACTTGCTCTATATAGTTTAATTTACATGGTATGAAGAAGGAACTTGGTTGTACAACTGAAAACTTAAATTGAGAAGGACAAACTTTTGTTTATGAACTACTCCCTCCGTTCCTAAATATAAGTCTTTTAGAGATTTCAATATGAACTACATACGGATGTATATAGACATAGTTTAGAGTGTAGATTCACTCGTTTTGTTCCGTATGTAGTCCATATTGAAATCTCTAGAAAGACTTATATTTAGGAATGGAGGGAGTACATAATAAACTTTAAACATGCAATTTGATGCAAACACCAAAAATAAACAATTGTTGCATTCATGCCTAACCAAATATACACAACAAAGTTTGAAGGCTTGAGAAGGACAAACTTACAATACTGGTGAAGACAGGCTCTATAAAGCCCTTGTCCATGCTGATGGGGGGGGCAATTCAAGAAGTTTACCACAGATTCTTCTTCATAAGCATTGCCTTTATTCTACATTTTGTTAAGAGTATATATAGATGTGATAATATACGAAAAATGGAGAATAATTAAGATAAGATGAAGAGTGATGCTACATAACCAAGTAGCTATAAATGTATGTGCAGCGATACAGGCAAAAGGCACAAGCCAAGAGCAATGCACAACTAAACTTCTTCAATACCAACCTTATGGTAAGAGTAAATATAGATCCGCTGTGTAGAAAATGGAGGGCAAAGGAAAATAAGCTGCAGAGTGATGGTACATGAACAACTACCTATGAATATAAGTACACTGATAAAGGACAACATGTACTTACAAGAACAATGTAGAGCTGAAAAAATTCATTGGTATTGGATATATTCTACACTAATGTAACCATTCATACAGATCAGATAATTTGGAGCGAACAATTGATAAGCAAGCTATCATGCATACTGCTGTCACATAATGAACCAGGTATGTATGGAAGTACAGTGATACAGGACAACAGGTACTAACAAGAGCAAAGCAGCGGGCAACATATTTGCGATATCCCGTCGTTCTTTTCAAACCGGAATTCTTCTTCGAGTAGATTTCCTGCAAAAAAGAACCGTAAAGCACATGCGGAAAAGTAGAAGTTCAAATTGTCATGTGATTTCATAGACAGTACCTCATCCTGGGAACGAGACCAGTGCATAACAAGGTTTTTCCATTCAATGTCTTCTAAATTTAGCACAGGAGACTTCACCAGAAATTCGTTTATAGACTTGCCATCAAAGTGTGATTTCCTCAGGTAACACCGATACTGCTGCAATGCTTCCTTGAAAAGCACAAGCAAGCTTTGCTCGTCATGACTATCCAGATTGACACTCGCCTAGTTACAACAATGTAATGTAAATCATTGATGTGTTCGATCGGCAGAAAATAGGAAAATAATAACCATGAATAATAGCACTTACACGTGAGTTGGACAGGAAGATGTGAAAATGGTGTTTGTCTTCACTATAATCTTCCCATGATGGGAATATATGCATGTAGTCCCTAACAACATTGAAAACATTGTCTTTTAAACTGGGAATAAATGGAATGGGGTTCCAATCTGCAGGAATTGGCTGTCTCTGCAGTTAGGATAGGTCTTTGGCCGGTGGACTTGCTGTACTTTTTGCTGGAGTGTGATTTTTCTGTGGTACTGCTGGTGCTATGGCAAATGAAATTGGTATACCTTTTGCTGGAGTGCAGGTCCTGTGTGGTGGGGCTAGTGGTGTGGCCAGTGAAGTATGGGTACAGTCTGCTGGAGTCGGTCCTACGTTTTGTGTCACTAGTTGTACAACTAATATAAGTGGGGCGATGTCTGATTTCTCCGGCACCACCATGTTTTCCAAGGACTTTGCTGGTGCTCCTTCGGGTTTGGCAATCACCCTCTTCCTTTTTGATGTCTGATGCACAAGAACAACATTTGAATGAAAAAACATGGTATGATGACAGATGGAATATGTATTGATAATGGATGGGCATGGCATCTCGAGTTATATGATGAGTAAACTAAGCAGATGGCGGGGCAACAAAGTAGAAGAAATGCAAGACAACATATGCAAGATACACACAATCAATAAAACCTTGCCAAATTAGAATAGGCACCTTGATGGGTGAACAGGACATGCCATCTGCCTTTGACTCCCTCGAGGTTAGAATAGTCATTAGGATGATATTCTGAACAGAATCAACAGGTGGGGAGCGTATGAGTTTCATTGCTTCAAGAATGGCACTCAATGCCTTGGTGCCAATTTTGTAAGTCATTGCAGTGTTCCACAATATTCTTCTAATGCGCGGATTCTGATATTCAGTGTAATTGCGTATAATATGTGAGAACCATGAAAACATAAATAGTTGTGAGATTATCTTTGTAATGCAGATGATATTCTAATATAGGGGCGCCCCTGTAAACACTTGTGTGCTCTCACTGGATTCTGATGAGAGAGATCATGTGTGTTGTAATATGGTGCATGAATTTATATAATCTGGCACAAGTACACAAAAAAAATAGGCTCCAGAAGTAAGGATAGCTGGCAGATGACAGGTTCATAATATACTGTATAGAGAGTTTATTGCCAAACCATGATAACAAGAGCACATAGCAACTAGGCAGATCATAGTGTACATAACAGGGGTACACCATAACCACGATATATAAATCGGGAAAGTGGAACTCGCAGTGTTATATTGCCGCTAGTAATTGAAAGCCTATCGATCACGTACAGGCCAACTCTATTAGCTGTTGACTGCAGATGTCCCTGCGCCTCTTCCTGACAAGGAACATACATTACGTACCAAATACAGAATAAACAAAGAAGAACATGTTAAAGAACAGAAGAGGAAGCATATTCTTGAGGTTCCGCTTCATTGCATACAATGTTGATTGCCCACTCATGATGAATCACAACGCCCAAAGAAATGCAATTCATGTTGTCTCTCTATATGTGGCAATTTTGAACAAGAGTCATTAGGATCATATTCTGAACAAGAGTCAACAGGTGGGGAGCGTAAGTTTCATTGCATCCAGAATGGCACCCAATGCCTTGGTGCCAATATTGTAAGTCATTGCAGTGTTTAGCTTCAAGAGTGGACTGCTGCTAGTGCGACACAAAGCAGCTACACATATCATAGTGTAGATATAACGGGAAAACCTTAAGCATCAGAGTAAAATCAGCAAAGTGGAACTTGCTGGAATATATGTGCTAATTTGCCGGTATGGCTAGAAACGCTTCGGATACCAGCTCTCTTCAAGTGAAGGTGCGGTACTGTTAATATCAGTGTAACTCTCAAAGGCGACACAGCTCCCCGCATTTCCTTGCTATTCTTATAGGATTCAAGTGGGCAGGTCACTACAAATCCTATTCCTATGTTTACAAGATCCTACGAATCAAAGAGGCTCAAAGTGTCCATCACAACTGACTGTATAGACCTCTACACTGCAAATGTCCCTGCTCATCTTCAGTACAAGGAACATACTGTACTACTATCAAACTCCCTCCGTTCCAAAATATAAGTCTTGGTAGAGATTTCCACTATGGATCACATAAGATATATCTAGATACATTTTAGAGTGTAGATTCACTCATTTTGCTCCATATGTAGTCCATGGTGGAATCTATACAAAGACTTGTATTTAGGAACGAAGAGAGTACATATTAAAGAAGAACGGAAGAGGAACATGGTAAAGAAGAGCAAGCAGATTTTGGATAATAAAATGTTGGTTGCGCAGTGCCCACACATGATGAACCAGAGCGCATTAAGAATGCAACTCCCAGCTGTCTCTCGACCATTTAAGACAGTTGGATGAAGATCCTACGTCTCCTAACCCATCTTCTTCCTCGTCTCTGATTCTTCCCATATAGAACACCGCACGGGCCGCCGGCCGAACCACCAGCCCCCACCGCCTGTGTTCCTCCGCCTCCCCCACCCCCACCCCCGCCCCAACCCCCACCCACGTCGGGTTTTCTTCGTTCGGCGAGGCCCCACAACCACCCGAGGCCCTTCATTCGCACCGGCGAACTCCGGCGAGCTCTGAAAAATATAGTCTACTATGATTTAACTAGTGTGGAATATAAAAGGGGAA
>NC_041393.1:559320382-559320771 GCF_002162155.2 Triticum dicoccoides | reverse complement strand
AATAAGTTGAGCATATACGAAAGAGTACCGCCTCTGGTGCGGCACCGTGTACGCATCTGCTGAGAATTTGATGGTGCTGCGGTAGCGATGGCTGTCGGCAGCGTGGAACCAAATCTAGGAGGGTAGATGGTGGCGGCGGGGCGTGGTGGACGAGATGGTCGTAGGAGCGGCGCCGGCGAGGTGGATGATGGCGGGGATGAAGCGAGAGGACGGGATGCAAGAATCCCGGTCCGAAGCCGTGGATGAGAGAGGTCGATCTCTTGTAATGGACGGCGGCATCGGCGTATCAGCTCTAGCATGGTGGAGGAGGACGGCAGTGGATGGGGTGGCGGGTGGCGGTGGACAGAGGAGGGTGGGGTGGAGAGGGTGTTTTGGCGCCCACGGAGTAC
>NC_041393.1:559262039-559319483 GCF_002162155.2 Triticum dicoccoides | reverse complement strand
TTTTTTTACTTCTCAAATATGTATAATGTGTTTCACACAAGCAACATATAGTGTAATCCCGTTTAGACATTAATTGCATATAAACCATGCATTGTTTGTAATTAAAGAATCCATGGATCACCAATATTGATAAACTATATAACATTACACGTGTGCCCAAATTCAAATGAATATGCATATTTGATACACCAATTTGCGTTATGATATTATCGATGTCGTGATCTCCAGTTTAAATATTTGAATCCCCGTTAATCCAGATATTCGTCTCATATAGCTATCACTCATGCTTATATAGGACTATCTCTCTGGACCTATACGTGTTCATCGTCTCTCAGGTATCTCTCGTGCTACCTGTATGTTGACAATGATCTTTTATCTTTGTAACACACTGACGGTACTCTCTCCCTCGACCTTCATCACTCTATCTCTCTCTAAGTATATCTCGCTCCCTGCTATGTGTCTCTAACTATGATTCTCCATGTGGAATCCTCTTTCTCTCACACAAACACAAAACTTTGTCTCCCGGGGTCTCATTTCTCTCTACTATTCTCATGTGTGCCACTCGCACACCCCTCATACAGAGATGTCTTTCGCTCCTTAGATATGAGAACCTACGACTCTTCCTCTTAAATATCTCTTTCTCACACACAAACACAAACTCTGTCTCCCAGGGTCTCATATTTCTCCATTGTTCTCTTGTATGTCGCTCACACACACACTCTCTCCCTAGATATATCTTGCGTTCCCTCACATGTCTCTCTAGCTATCACTCTTGTTGTGAAATATCTTTCTCTCTCGCAGACACAAAACTCCATCTCTCGAGATCTCATTTCTCTCTGATATCTGTTTGTATGTGACTAACATGCACCCTCTCTCTATCTCTCTCACACCCACACACATAACTCAGCCTTCTGACCCACTCGACTCATGTCTCTAACGCACACTAGCTAGCATCTTTATCCTTCTATTTATCTGTTTCTCCATCAACCTTCGTTCTCGCCATCACCCTTGATTCCTATCACGCACACTACATATGTTTCTCTCTACATGCAGTCAAGTGCCCTCTCACACACATATATAACTTCACCCTCTGAACCACCCGGCGGTCATCTCCAACACCCAAACTAGCGGATGTCCCTCTAGCTAGCATCTCCATCTCTGTATCTATCTGTAGTTTCTCCGTCAACATTTCTTTCTCGCACAGAGTCTTGCTTCCTATCACCCACACTATATATGTCTCTCCATACATATGCATTTATAGGTTGATCTCTTTTGCACAATCGTTGTGCCTCACTCCCTCTGCTCCCATAGATGCATGCTCTAGCCCACGCCACTATCTCTTAAAGACAAAAACACATGCTCAATTGTCGGGCCTTCTTCCCTGCATTCTCACATGCATGCATATTGTCATACCGATACGTCTCTCCCATGTCGTTGATCTTATGACTTATGTCTTCTTTCTTTTATCTCGATCATGCGCGCGCACACACACACACATCCCACATATACAGGTATACCTCTCACACATGCACGTTCAAGGTCTCTATGTCTCCATACGTAGTTAATTACCCTCAATCCTAACGCCACATCGGATCGTTCTCCTCTTTTGTGCACATAACTTCCGCCTGGATGGGTAAAACACACACTCACACTTAACAATCTCCTTCTAGCTACCCTCCCCGCCTCTCACTCTTCCCCTATATCCCCGAAACCAATAAGACCATCCCTTTGTTTAATTCCCGCCTACATGCACCATCTATATATAGTAGTCTTCCTCGGTGTCTCTCGAACAAACACGTTCTCTAGATGTCGACTCCTCTCACGCGCACACACCTTCTCTTCCCTCTCTATGGGCATTTTCTCTCTCGCACCCCATCGTTGGTGGCCTCTGCCATACACATCACCTCTCTATGATGAAGCCATGCACACTTAAATTACATCCGCCACAGAGGACCCTGCGACACACACACACACACACACGCACCCCCCACACACACACACACTAAGACTCCATCTCTCTCTCTCTCTCTCTCACACACACACCCCACACACACACTAAGACTCCATCTCACACACACATGCTCTAGGCGAAGCATTTGTTCCTACCACCCTTCATCCAATCTTACCCGTATGATAAACAATCACCTTTATTTACTTGCATAACATGGACAAATTCCACTTTACTTTAGTAGTCAGCAAACTTATCATATGTACCCTTATAAAAAAACGAGTTGGCGATAATGGTGTGCCTGCCATCTTGTAATACACACCGTATGATCTATATCTGACGGATAGAAAGCAAACTATGATGATTTTACCAAAGATACTCGCACCTCTCTCCACATCATTATCTCCCACAACTTCATTGCTCAGCAATTAAAAAAGGAATAAGTCTCTGGAACAATCTAGCATGCATGGTGGCCGTTGCCGCCTGCCGGCGCCGTCCATCCCCATGCCTCCGCCCATTCAGACCACCAGTCACCACCACGCTCCACTCCTCCTCGCCTTATCTCTCATCTTTCATTTTTTCGATGACATTCTCGAGATACCAGTTTTCCGATAAAATTCTCGAGATATCATTAGTTTTTACACATGGAATTACTCCTGCATGGGTAAATCACAACAGGTGTTTTGTAAAAAAAATGCATATTGATGTTCCGTGCAATGCACGGGAATCTTGCTTGTAATTATATAACGCAAATCACGAGCAGGAATTGACATTTTTTGACACAACCACATTAACATGGCCACGTAAATCACTAGCTAAAGTAAATACCATTATACTTATATCCCGATGCAAAAGGTTTAGTACATGTCCGAAGAGTAGAGTCGCACACACGCACTCTGTCTCTCAAAATCTCTCACACACACACACACCAGTTATGTGATGCCCACTTAAGCAGACACGTATGTTACAATTTGTGCACTCGCGGGTACACGTGATGCTGCGCATTTATTTAAGCCGGAAGGAGAACCCAAACAGTAGCTGCATACATTCCCCTCCCGCCGCTTCTTCTTTGGTCGCCATCGCTCAGTAGCCATGGCCCGGTTGAAGGTAACAACATACGCCATACTCTCGCCGGAGCGGCGCTTTAATATGGAAATTTTAGTGGTCATGCATGCATCTTTTTGTGCTAGCACTCCTATATAAGGGTTGACCGGTCACTTCCCGCGGACGTGCGCGGGCGGTGGAAGAGGAAGGAGAAGGGAAGCAGGCTGTGGAGTAACATTTTTACCACAATTTCTTAGGAAACTGAGTGCAATAATTGAGTAGTTTTGCAAACTACCAGTACTACACCTGAAACGGTTCAAAACCTATACTCCCTTACCAGCGCGCGCTTCCCGCGTGAAACGGTCAGCGTCGCCCTGGAGCGTCAGTGCCGCATTAATGCCCGACCAGAGCGGAGGCGACCTCTCACTGGCGCCATCTTTGAAGTGGCGTGATGGTCGAGAGAGCGCCGCTTCCCGGTGCACGCGACTGCTCCGCGTCGAGACTGGCCATAGGCCCTATTTGGATCCATGGGTTAGAGTTAGTTTGAGCTAGTTGGGGCTCAAATAGCCCTAAAGTATCCAAGCATGATGGTTTAAATTGGAGCAAGTTGCAACGAACCCACCAAAAAAAATATCCCACCCAAGAGGTGCTAACTGGAGATAGTTCTCATTGGGACCACTGAAAAATCACTTTTCTCCCTCCATCAAGTGCATTTATTGTCAATCTGACCCTGTCACCCAAACACCTCTTTGGCTACAGTTAGTTCAGGGTTAGTCATGAGTTAGTCTAACCTCTAGCTAAGTTAGAGTATCAAACAGGAGCAGTATAGGACATGCAAGTTGCTCAAAGCATACAGGCAAATTCGTACGTGAAAGGATTTTTTTCTTTTTGAAAACGGAACGTGAAAGGAATTTTTTTAGAATGCTCTTGGCATGTCGCTAACATGTGATGAGTTAACCGACCTTAATAGACGGCAAAAACGCCAGCCCGCCGCACTTTGATAGAGACGAGGAGGGAGAAGCGATACAGGCTGCTGGATTACTAGAGATAGGTGTTGCACGGAAGCCAAGAAATATGGTGATAGCGTGGGTTAGCCATGTACTAGTATGATGTAACTACACTGGGATGCCGTGTTTTGTACTCTTCCAGTCCACTGTGGAGATGATTGGTTAATTTTATATCGTTGAATAATATTAAATATTATGAGTGCAGACGCTCCACCACGAGGTTCCTTGCTCCTTCTCGGTCATCCGGAATCTATGTTCTTTCTCTCTATTTTTTTACGTGAGCTTTGTTCATCCTTTTGCCAACACGCGAGACATCTAGCATTAAGAAAAGCTCATCCTTTTGCCAACACGCGAGACATCTAGCATCAAGGTGCACGTGTTATGCAAGGATCGTTCCATCTATATGAAGAACACGCAGGACTGGAACTACGAGACGGACATGTACCCAGGAGTGGACGTACGAACCTGAGTAATGTAGTGCAGTAAGTGAAGTAGAAAGGCACAAATGGTATGAACATGCGTGGCATATAGGGTGTGTTTGGTTGCGTTCTTGTCTCAGCATAGTTGTTCCCTCTTCATGCATGCTCAACTCAACACCCTTCTTCATGCATGCTCAACTCAACACCCCTCTTCATGCATGCTCTCTTCATGCATGCTTCTAGTGTATTTGTGCTAAACTAGTGTGGACTCATGCACCCTCCATACACTCTACCAAACATCCAAAAGTGGGTCAAGAAGGGAATTCTTGGGCGGCATTTGTCTCTTACTACGTACTACCACTAAATGTTGTACGTGCAATGCATGGTGATATTATGGAGTACGTGCCTAAGTACTCTACTACTACTATATTAGTTGGAGGCACATATTAACTTTTATATTTGTTTACGTGTATGCCCCGAGACCTTCCAACTAGACGTGTCTTTCTCTCCAGGTCGCACTTTGTATCGTTCATACCACTAAGTACTACTACGTGTGGTCTCCGACCCAGAAGTGGAAGAAGTGGAGACGCTCTACCACGCTGTTTTTTTTACGCTGGGCTCTACCATGCTGTTCATGTCCCACTCCTTTCGCTGACGTGTGGGACATCCAGCACGTGTCGTGTTTGGCACCCTTCGTCGTAAGAGTTGAAACGCTAGCATTCATCAGAAATAAAAAATAATTATAAATCAGCAGTGATACTATTTTTTTTGTGAACCAATCAGCAGTGATACTATACCACGCGGTTTCCTTGCTCCTCGATATCGGAAAGAATAGTTCCGTTCGCCAACATGTGGGATATCGACCATCCTGGTCCACTTTCCATGCACGCAGAACTCCAAGGGAGAGTCACCCAGGTCGTCGCGCCGCAATAACAATGACTAATGAGCCGTCAAATCACAGGCCCACTTCCCACTTTGAAGTTGCTCGGACGAAGGAACCATCACGACTTCGTTGAATTCCGCTTCTTGAAGAAAACTACTGTACCAGCAGTACTGCTAGCTACAGTAGTTACTCCAACAGAGGCCTCCTTTCGTTCATAGGATAGGAATTTTATAGGAATATGAAAATCATAGGAAGTGAGATGACATGTATCTCAATTCCTATAGAGAAAGAGATGCCATTTGATGCATAGGATAGGAATTTTTCCATTTAGTCTAGGCTAATGTACTGGTAATTTGCTCTAAAAACTAGAGTAATAACTAGTAGTACTGGTACATGCTCGTACTCAGACACAGACACACACACTAACTACTAGTACTACTACTTCTCACATGCTGGCCAGACGCCGTCGTTCTCCTTCTCGGCTTTGTCGGCGACACCCCACCGTGATTGGATCTCTGCCGACCTCTCCGCAACAGCGCGTGCGTCCTTTTCTTTCTTGCGGCGGCGGGCCTCTCTTTTCTTGAGTGCTTTCTGACTTTTTTGCTCCCACTGTGCGGCTTTGGCCGCCTCTTGCTCTACCGCCCATTTGGCCTTGGCATCTTCAAATTCCTCCCACATGGTTGTGAGGTCGCGAGCGGCGATGAACTCGGCACGGTGGGATGCCATCGCTTCCCTACCATTTTGTGTGTGGTCGTGGGCGGTGAGGAACTCGGCGCAGCGGGATGCCATCGCTGCCTTACCGGTTAGTGTGCGGCGCGGTGGCATGAACGATGCTTGGTGAGAGCTCTGGGGTGGAGTGGCCGGACAACCGTATAGTGCATTGGTTTGTCAAGAGCTCAAGGACAGAAGACGAAGCAAATTTGGATTCCCCTTCAATCTTGGTCATTTATTATCGAGTAAAATGCATTGGCGGTCATCGAACTTGTCTTGATAGCTCACTTTGATCATTGTATACGAGATATGGTGATTATACGGTCACTGGCTCAGCGTATAGCTCTGTGTTTGTCTGGTTGACCAGTCAAACAGTCCGCATGCGCCTCATCAGCTCGTGTTCTTTATCTATCTACACAGGCCTACCTATCAATGGAGAAAGAAATACTGTAAAAACCAAAATTATGCGTATGTGGGGAATCAAACCACGGACTCGTCGCTACAACGCACCCTCGTCAGCCAAATGAAAATGAAATACTTCGCATCAGACACTCACGCTCACGCAGTCAAAGCATGCTAATGCATGCACATCGCCCTCTAAGTCAAAGTCCTGCTCATGGCGCAACGCAAACAGCAAGCCCATCACCTGCGCGCCCCGGCGGTGCCTGACATTACTGTTTAGACGTTTGATGGAGGCCTACGCGAACGCCGAGCATGTATTCACCTGGCTCAACACCAACGGTCATACTCGGACCGCCTCGCTCATGTATATCGTCCATCACAACGACAATCTATAAAACAGCCTAGTTAGAGAGGGTACTATGGTAGTATGGTACGGAGTATGTACTATCGTGAGCGACCGATCTTAGTGTCACTTCACACCGAAACCCCTTCCATCGCTAGTGTGCGCTTCCCGCCTGAAATGGTCACCGTCTCTCCAGAATGTCAATGCCACATTCACCGGACTTAACTGCAGGTGCAATTGGTGTGTCACTAACAAGCGGGCCGATGCCCATTGGGCCCACATGTCAGTAACCCAACGCATCTGCAGTTAAGTCACTGAAGCAGCGTCCACATTCACGCCCGACGAACCTACTCCGGCGCCAGTTGTCCATCCGTTTGCCGCGGCTCATTGCCATTCGCCCGCTATATTAACTTGAGCCCCAGCTCCTGACCATAGCCAAAGACCCACACTTATTCTCCTCTGGTCCCTTCCTTCTGTCGGCACCACTCCAACCATGGCCTCCTGGCGCTCTGAAGCTCTCTTGGATGTACTGTCGCAGGAGCAGACGAGGGACATCGGCGGCTCCACTCCGGGCGCGCTCCAAAGCTCTCTTCGACGTACTGTCGCAGGAGCAAACGAAGGAGATTGCCGGCACCCTCCCGTCCGCCCTTCGCCGCCACGACCACGAAGCCGGCGCACGTGCGTGCACGTAGCTGGCAGCAAGGAAGAGTAGTACACGGTAGGTCGCCGCCGCTCTGGTCCCGAGAAGGCCACCGCTACTCCACTCAGTCGACGCCAAGCTTGGTTGGGTAAACATCGGCGGCCAATTAGCCGCTTGACGGCGACGTGGAGGCGGAAATCTTCAGAACCTTGTGCTCTAGAGGAGGAGGTTATCGAGGTGGATGAGGAGGAGGCAAAGGCAATGGCCGGCTTTCTCGGGTTCATGGCCGGACATGGTGGTCGGGGGCCGGCGATTGTTTAGATTAGGTTTACAGTAGGTTTTAGTATGGTTTATGCGAAATATGTAATGACTTTCGTCCAGTTTGTAGGAAAAGTTTTCGAAATGTAATGAATTTCATCCGGTTAATTTGAAATTTGCTTTGTTTGCACGAATTTCGTCCGGTTAGTTCATATAGATGCCGGTGTAAATTTGTGGGCCAGCGCTGGAGATTCCCTAACTATCATGCTATAATCGCTAACACTCCTCCATTTTTATCTTGCTTACATAAAAATGGAGCAAGTGGACGGCACTGTAGCATGTCATATCACTCGAACTAGCCCGCCTAACGAGCGGGAAAGCACCGCCCTCGTTATTTTATCGATCGATCGTGCGAAAATGTTACGCTTCGCTAGTTCTAAAGGAAAAGGCGGCACACTTACGACTCGTACGCATCGCACCCCCGACAGTCCGGCTCGCACGCCGCTCACCAGAGGGGATACACGTTGTCTTGCAATTTCACTGACATGTGGGACTGTAATTGAATAAACCGTCGATAGCCGAAATCTAATCGCTCAGCGGGTGTTGGCTAAGAAGAGAGAAACGGGGGAGGGAGAAGAGATCGCCTGCCCGCCGTGCACAGACTCCAAGAAATATATGGTGATAATGTGAGGTGGGCCATGCTGGAGTCCAGACCGCTTCCGGAGCCCGCTCTGACCGCCATGGCCCCTCAAGACGCCAGCTACCCGTCGCATGCATAGCAAGTAGTCCCCACTTATGTGGAGCAGAGAGAGGCATTGGCAAAGTCATGGAGTAACAGTGGAGACAATAGCTTTCATAAAAAATAAACAATGAATACTTGTTGCTCGCCCTCTATAAAGGAAAGAATACTTTCATTCGCTGACATGTGGGACGTCGACCATCCTGGTCCACCTGCCATGCACAAAATTATCCTGGTCTACCCCGGTCGTATTGCAGGCCCAACCTTTCCCACTGCAAGTTGTTCGGAGGAAGGAACCATCATGACTTCGTTGAATTCTGCTTCTTCAAGAAAACTACTGTACCCGCAATACTGCTACCACACGCGAAGACTGGATGGCACTGTACCACGTCATATCACTGAAACCCACTAGGCCAAATTAGCCCGCCTAGGTCATCTATTTTGGAATGGAGGGAGTACGTCTCTGCACTGCTATGATTTTGTGTTGCACGTTCTTACTTTTGCTACGATTTTCCTACCCTATGAACCAAATGAGGCCTGAATGTATCCGTGTCGACTATTGTCTGATCGATCACTAAGCCTACAATTTTAGGAGCTAGGGCTATTGGTCGATCGAAGAGGGATAAGTATAAGCGTACCACGAGCTCATCGGCCCCAACGTTTCTCTTCAGTGAGTGTTTTGCAAGTACTATAGCTTGCATAGTAGCTAGCCTACTAACACCAAGAATCATCAAACAAGCCCTGCTGATATGATAAACAGTTCAAACTTACATCTAAGCATGCCATATATTACATCAAAAGCTGGTGAGGATACATCTGTTTCCATAACTCGGAGAGGGTTCGCATGATTCACTATCAAACAAAAGTAGCAAGATCCACCCACACAAGACAGTGCACTAGCCCTAAGATGGTTTGATAACACGCATTGTTCTGGTAATTAAACACAGGGCAATGCAAACTACCCAGAAGGATTAGCGTGACAAACTATTTCTTGTCATCGATCTCTCGGGCAATGACCACAGCACGGACAACGGCATGGGAATCGATTTCTGGGGCGATGTCCACAGGACTGACCGCGACATCAGAATCGATCTCTGGGGCGATGTCCACAGGATGGACAGCGGCATCGGAATCGATCTCCGGGGCGATGCCAACAGGACGGGCCACGACATTAGAATCATCAAGGACGTCCACCGGCACCTGCACAACCCTAACATATTAGCAAGCACATTGCAAATAATCAAAAACCACAACTATGGTAATAAGCCATTATTTTTTACCTTGTGCAGCTCACTGAGGGATCTCATCCCTCCGGGGGCCATCTCCTCGTCCTCGATGGGGGCCATCACCTTGCCAGGGGAATACTGCTTCTCAACGGCGACTATCTCCTCAAACTCGGTCTTGAGCCTCACATAGGTGGCAATCAGAGTTCCCGGGGTAGGCACGGTGGGGCCCTTGCTGTTCTTCCAACTTTCTTTGAGGAGTTCGTCCGCCAACGTCCTCAACTCTTTGGCCAGTGCTTGTTTCTTGGAGTTCTTCGTCTCCATGGGTTGGCCCGCCAACTTGGTCAACTCGTTGGTTGGTGCTCGCTTCCTGGAGATCGCTGTCTCCAGTGGGTTGTCCGCTGACAACTCTTTGCCTAGTGCTCCAAGATCCATCAATGAACTGACAAACAAAAAGCAATCGAAAGGAAACAACAATCGCAATGAAAACTGGAAAAGAATAGGATGTGAGAATCGGTCGGTGCTTCACAAAAAGAAGATTCTTGGAATGCAAATATAGCAGCATAACTAATTCGCCCACCTTTCCTTCATCGGTACAAATGAAAAATGGCAGAAGTGAGTAGCCTGGAGTGAGGTTTTCTTCAAGAAAGAGAAGAAAGGGCTTGAACGAGTGTTCTAGTAAAATGATGGTTGCTTCGTCCAGTCCAACTTGGAGGCCACCTTACCACTACTAGTAAAGGTGTGGGTTTTGTGATATGACGGGTCATGACGGCCACACTGGGGTGACAGGTGAGTCTCGACTGTAGCACCTCGTTGTGATTTGGTGGATGGCACGCGGGCCCGGATGCTTTGAAATGTCCTGCATGTAGATAGAGCGGCTAGTCATATAGGAGTGCTCAATATTGTGCACCGCGACCAAGGCGGAGAGGGAAACAAGAGAACTACGTAATTAATGCATGAGTTTAATTAGGGTAGTTTTGTAAAGTAGTACGAGATACATTCCTCCAATCGCAAAATGCCTTGGTTCATGAGATTTGAGATTTTAGCCCTATAAACCGGAAGGGAGGGAGTACTGCACGGCTGCATGCGGTGTAGTCTAGTCACTTGTTGAAATCTCTAGAAAGGCAAATACTCCTTTCCGGTTTACATGGCTATACTACTCCCTTCGTCTAGGTGTGTAAGTCATCTTACGAAAACCAAATAGTCCCAAAACACTTAGGCGTGGTGCATTAACTTCTACCTTGTTTCTTGTTTCTTGACATATCAACCAATAAGAGATGAGAGGTGTGCATGCTTTTAATGACTTGCAATGGCTAGTTCATTACAAGCAATGCTATTAATTAGCAAATAAACATTGGTGACCCCAAGAGGAAACGGTGATAAGCGCATGGACCTATGCAGAATGAGTATCAACCAATGGATGATGGAGTTTAATTGTTAAACAATAGCAATTTTGTCTCATGCAAGAGCCTGGCTACTATATGTGTGCTCCAAGGCACCGCACCATGCGAGCGTTCGCAACTGCCACATCCGGGTTGCGCTTGGCCCTTCGCCTCTTCGAGAAGACGAACAATGATGTTACTCCTACTTCTACAGTATCGAATCCACTGTTGCATGTCCGTCCACCTCGTGCGGGAGGGATAGCATGTAGCGAAAGCTTCTACTTACTGCTTCTGCCTTTGCGTCTATGACAGGTGGGCCCAACAGGTGGTTGGCCCTCCTGTCATGCAGCCAAAGGCAGGTGCAGTTAAGGCACCAGAGCTCAGTCCGCGAGGGAGAGGGCGTTGTAGTAATCAAATTTCTCGGTCTTGTACGAGTTGACGCGACACATCAAAGCACTGCACTCGATATAAGTCTTTTTACACATTTCAAATGGACTACTTCGTATGTAGACATATTCTGCTTCGTATGTAGTCACTTGTTGCAATCTCTAAAAAGACTTATATTTGGAAATGGAGGGAGTACAACGCATGCATGCATGCCGTGACTTTCCTTTTGATACTTGCATGTGTTGATTTGATGCACCTTGCCAAATTTTGACTATAAATTTAACTAACCAAATTTTCATGCATGTCACAAAATATTATGGGGCTGTTTTGATTGTGACTATGTTTGTCTTATGTTGCCACATTATTTTTCCCACACTTGCCACACTTGCCTAACCTGAGTTGCTCAAATTGTTAGACACACTTTGGCTTGCCTAAGGGAATCTTGCCACAATTTTTGTGTCTATGACACATTATTTTTGTGTCTATGACATGTGGAGTACAAAATATAAATAGTAATGCATGTTGGGGCAACCCACGTTTTCACTAATTTTAGCCGTGGGCTTGTTCACAATTTTTACGAGGGGGTGGTTGTTCATTTAATGGAAGGACTTGTAGTACCAAACTTGAACGATACAAAGTGCGACCTGGCACACCGTAACACCACTTGGAACAAGTGGGTAGCTATCTCAAAAAACAATCAACAACTAAAAAAACCGCGACCTGGCATGTAGTAGTACACAATTTTAAACGATTGTTTTGATGGAGTGAAAAAGGAAAACTACCCCACTATGTATATATAGGCCAGAGCCTTCGCGCTTGCTTGCTAGGGTTGCTCTATTCACACACTCTCATCCTCTCCAAATCTAAACAAGATAGGGGTAGTAACACTGTCTTTCTCCCTTCAAAAAACACTAGCTTTCTATCCTCACCGCTGGTTACAGATCTAGACGTATCCCCCTCCGCCGGTGAAGGGGAGGAGGGGCAGCGTTTAGGCCGTCCGTCAATAGCGAGGGAGGAGACCCATTGCCGGCTGCATCGTTATCTCTGGCCGAGCGCTAGCGCGGGAGGTCCTCCGATCCCTTTGTCGTTGCCTGTGGGCGGATCCGGCCTCCCACCGCCCACCTATCCACATCCCGATGACCTTCAGGTATATCTTCTTTCGAAACCGCCTTAGCTCTACCTCCCCAGCTTGTTACGTCGCTGCATGTGCATCATTTTCTACCTCTCAGCCCCTCGATCGGATGGTCCAACGTCACCTAGTATTTTTCTTCTTCTATTGTTAGAGGTAAAGCTACTTCACGGAGTCGAATCTTGTACTCCCTCAGCCCGAAAATACTTGTCATTGAAATGGATGTATCTAGATGTATTTGAGTTCTAGACACATCCATTTTGATGACAAGTAATTCCGGACGGAGGGAGTACTTGGTTCAAACAAGAAATAAAGTGGGGGTGGGGGAATTTAGTATGTACATCGGACTTCGTACAAACAGGAAGGAAAGGGGGTGAAAGTAGTACAGACTGGTCATCCAACCGGTATCTTGGTCGAAAAGGGAAATATAGGGGTAACGCTGTACACAGTGGTATGACCAGGACTAGATTTGCTATCCACACATAGGAGTAGGTGGCTAGAGTGAACAAAAATGGGACCAACCCAGATATGTTTCTTGGATGTTTGTTTCTCGGGGGAACAAACTATGAATCACCACTTTATGCCCCTGTTTACGTACATGGTACTGGACTGCTGGTGCACCCACTATCCCATGCCCTTATACCAAATATTTAGTTGTTCTTAATCTAATGTCCCTGGTAAAAATGAAGCCATGCCACTGTTATAAGCCACGACAAATTTAGCCAAATGTTTTTGCCTGTAATTGTTTGAGACTCTGACTGTTTCCTCTGTACCTTTTTGTGCAAACAGGGATATCCAATTCACCTGGTTGCTGTTGTGACCTTTTGGTGCACTGCACAAAACTCTTCTTAAAAGAAGTGAGTTTGTGTTGTTTAACTGGAATGTCAGAATGGAACAGTTGGTTCATTTCGGTGGAACTGCACAAAGGGAGATCTGTGTTCCAATCCCCATCATCCATATTGGCACCATAACCTTCCTTTAGGTAAGAATCATATTTAATGCATGTGTTCATCTCTATTTTCCGACTGCCATGAGAAAATAATGCTATTTTTTTACTAGTACACTTGTACTCCCCCACTGACAAAACCAATTTTGAACTAGAAGGCCAATCATGTACTTGGTTTCACCAACTGGTGAGGAGAAAGAGAAACAGAGCATGAAGAGGAAGAAGAAGAAGGAGGAGGAGGAGGAGGAAATGAAGAAGATCGCACGATGGTACCGTCCTATGTTATCCTGACATCTTGCTAGTGGTTTTGTATTGTTGTGTTGCTACTAGTCTTAATTTACTTGGAAGACTAGCAAGATGCTCGTTCGTTGCACGTAACATCGAGATGCACTTAACAACAAGATCACCAAATCTGTTTTTTGTAAGAGTATAAGAGTAATAGATAATAGAGTGGAGATAGATAGAGAAATGCAGCATAGTAGTACTTGGCTTAACGACACATCATACTAATTAACCGGATTCTGGATGCATGTGTGACCCAGCTCTACACGATCAACAGTGCCAAGTTGATCTTGCTGAAGCCAAGGCCTTAGTCGAGGCCATTCAAGGGCTCCGGCAATGTCTCCCTTACATGTGAGGCGATACTCCAGGGAGCCCTTCCACTTCTGTCATCTCTCCTGCAAGGTCACTTAATTAATCAGGAGTACTTAAGTAGCACTAATTTATTGCTGCCTAAGTTTCCTGTCAGAGTTAAACAAATCTTTAGTAGCACCCTATGCTGAATCATGTATGTGTATATATGTATCTGGAGGTGAATCATGTGGTGGAGCAGGGAGGGAATCTTGGTAGTGTCATGACATAATAATGCTATTGTCTTTCTATCCTTTCTCACTAAGCTAATGAAGGTTTCACCTTTTTCCTACTTGTGCAAACAGGGATCATGTTGTGCTAATCGTACATTTTAGTGGAACTACACTAGAGAATACAATGAACTGTATCCCAGCCAGTGCTTTAACTCTGCTAGAAGTTCTTGATAATCTTTCGATATAATCTCACCACTGGTAAATAAGAGTTATTTCAACCATACATTTGAAGTGCACAAAAATATATACTATTGAGTGATTCCAGTGAGTGCTTTATCATCTCTTCTGGAATTACTTGAATAAGCATATTTTGCTCAGGTTGGTACCAGCCTAAGGCCTTCAGCCATATTAGTTTGTTGTACCTATATATGTATTGTGCTACTGTGTTGCTACTATCATGAGAAACTCCTTTATCTTTGCACGTTAAAGTTTTGCAACCTATGATACATGGCAATGTTTTGAGTGTTAAGCTAATTGGCACTGATTAAATAAACTAATACCTCTCTTTAAGCAAGACTACTATGTTGCTAACTTTACCCATTAAGATAATGAGGGTGCTTCTGTTTGTTAGTGTATGTTTCATCAACTAGTCCCACTATTACAGTAATCTCACTCTCTCAATATATGTGCCAACAGGGATGCTCGATTTTGGTGGAACTGCACAAAAACTTTGGGTGCTTCATTGCCTCGACCGCTTCCTTCCCTTCATGTCAGTCGCTTTGTCTCGGCTTGCTTGCTTCCTTCGTTTCCTGTCAGTCGCTTATGTCGACTTCTAGTGAAAGTAAATATTAATTGATATGCTACCTCACACAAGTTGGTACTGGTCTTTATCCTGATTATTGTGCTTGTCATGTATTGGTAATTAGGTATTGTGCTACTGTTTGCCGATTTTATAAAGGAGTAACTTGGAGCCTGAACTCGCAGGCAAATCAATGCATTGGGTGATTTCAGTAGAACTGCACAAAATGATCAGATGGACATATACTTATGATGCTGCCATGTACTCCAAAGTTCACTCAGACAAGCATCGATGTTGACAAGAAGTGCCTATATTCATTCGAGTATCAACCGGCGTCAACCAGTTGTCAAACTCCCAAGTATTAGGAGAGTGAACGCCAAAAATATTGCTTGGCGCATAGCCTAGAAGAACACAGTCCAGTCTTTGGTCCCAACTTGTGCCTTTTGATTATCGGCAGATATGGTAGCAAACTGTATGGCATGGAGTCTAAAGATTCCAGACAAGTTGGTTGACGCGTATATTCATCTGGCACTTAATCAGTCTACACGCCAGGGATGCTCCATTTCAGTTGAACTGCACAAAAATTTTGGGTGGTTCATTTCTCAACTGCCTCCTTTCTCATCTGCAATGTAGAATTTTGGTGAGCTACAGGACCAAGATGAGCCAGTAAACTAGTTGGATGAAAGTAGTGGCCAAGTTGCTCAAACCTCGCTCGGCACGAGGCCACTATTTGAGGATAAACCTACAAGCAAAGTTCAGATTGTCTGTGCTGCCTCTTATGTACTCGAAAATTTACTCAACAAGAACTAATTTTAGCAAGAAGTACCTCCGACTGAACACCATTTACCAGTCTGTACCCTAGGTAATTAAAGTTCGTCCATGGATCATATTGGATGTGATCTCAATCATTTCGATGCATAAACATACTGAGCATGTGTATATGTGAATGTTTTTGTGAATTATGCATGAATATTGTCGTGTGATCTATCAATCATTTGGATGCATAGATATGCTGATCTTATGTATATATGAATCTTTTGAGTTGTTGATAGTGAATGTTGGCTATGAATATGAACGTGTCCTGTGAACCTGAGTTTGATACGAATGTTTACCTTTTCTGTTGTATTTGTGTGTGAACTTATTAGTATGCCTACTGTGGGGTATGTGACGTGTGGGTGTCAACGGCACACCTTCTTCCTGAGAAGAATTGCACTTGCTTTGTTAGGGTAGCAATGACGCATCAGCTCTTTTAATCTTTTTATTACTCTGTCTTCCCCTCTCCCCTGCTCAACCCATGCCATAATGTTTTCGGCCTCAAAACAAACATAGTAATGCGTTGTTTTGGGGGCTTGATGAAAAATCGAGTGCTGGTTTTTGTAGGTTGGCCCGCCCAGCAAATGGGATGCTGGTCCACCACGACAGACTGAGAGGCTAAAAATACAAGTTGTATGGTGCAGAGGCAAGTAAAAAACGCTATCGAGAGCCATCCACTGAAGAAAAAAATCGCTCCTGATGTGCTTCTTCAGTCATGCCGCCGGCCCCCTCTTTAATCCAGTTCGCTCGGGGATCTGGTATTATTTTTTCCAGAGGGCGAACAAGTATCACCTAGGCCTAGGTTTTGTATTTTAACATGCGTAGCCCACGACATATGGAGACAGTGGTTTCAACTTATTTTTTGAGGTCCATACCGGCCTATGGGCTCTTTCTTAAAGATCGGCAGTCCAATGTATTTTTTAATAAAACGCAGGTCTCTGTTCTATTTATCTATATATAAGAATAATAATGTTGTGTCCAATTTATATTTTCCCTTCTAACCACATATTATATATATATATATTATTACTATTATCGTATATTTTATAGAGACTTATATATACATTATAAAAACATCCCACGTGTTATTAACTTATAAAAGTAAATGTTTAACGGAAGTTGGCAAGGAAAATCCTGGTTGTTTTTGACTCACAGGCAAGGAAAATCCTGGCGATTGTGTACAAAAGCTTGCGAAGATTTTAAGGACCAATTTAATAATAACGCGCTCATTTTTATTTTGAGCAATAACTCGTTAATTTATAAATTATATATAAAAAAATGTGCCTCTCCGGTTTATTCTTTTATATTAATTGCTCCTTCTAACATAACATTATATATATAACGAGCCCAACATTTTTTTTGAGAATCACAACGCACTTTATTGCCTAAGTTTAATGCTTACAGGGATACATAAATGAGCAGGTGGTGCATCAAGCCACACATGCCTACCTATATCAAGAGACAAAGCCATATGTGCTAGTCTATGATGCTCCACATTACATTTGCGCCGTTCATGACTAAAAAGACAAGCCCTAAATAAATTGCTTCGTTCTTTGATCTCATGAAATACCATACAATGTCCACCAAGGTTCTTTGGTGCTTCGATTTCCCGGACGACTCGCAGACAGTCAGTAGCAATATGTACTCTTTCCAGGTCCGGGTCCTCACTCAACGCTAGTGCTTCTCGACATGGGCTGGGATTCGTGTACAAATGGGCTGGGATTTCTTAGAAAATATAACGAGCCTAGCTAATTCGTGTATTTCAAGGAAGTGCAAATGGGTTGGGATTTCTTAGAAAATATAAATGGGCCTGATTGACACAAAATTATTTGTTCACCCAGCTCAGCAAATGGACTGTACATTCTAGAAAACATGGGTTAAATATATGACACATTTTTGCATGCTGACATGTGGGCCAATAGGTCGAAGCCTACGCAGGGCGTTGTCAACTTGGTCAACAAATGATTGTGACATCTACAGCCATTGGATTTATATCCAACAGCCGGCATGCACCTTCAATATCTCGTCTTCTTCCTCCAGCATCGCCGGGACCGCCTGGTCCGGCCTCCGGTGGCTAGCGGCTCTGCTTAGCATGCATCGCTGTGAAGCGCTACCCCACCGCTGGCCAGGCTATCGCTGTGAAGATGACTGTACATGAGAGGCTGACAGTGGGGACGCACCACGCCCATGGACGCATGCATGCAACGGAACTCGGCGTGGTCAACGTGGTCAAGGAACGACTTCCATCGGAAGTATATTGTACGTGGAGAGGCTGAAAGCTGGGCCCACTAAGTTGACGGGGATGGAGGGCTTTGTCAACTTAGTCAATATGAACGATTCTAGCTGCAGTGACCGTACGATGTCCATCCAGCGGCCATCGTGCTTCTTCAACCTATGGTCTTTTTGCTCCAGCCGCCCAAAGCAGTGCCGGTCGTGCTGCCTGCTCCTGCCTCCCGTGGCCAGCTGTGATGCCACGGAGGCCTCACCGCCCCTACTACTCCCGCCGCTGGCCAGGCCATCCCTCCACTCACCCACACCCCTTATTATTCTGCGGCGACGACAGCCTCACACCACAGCCGAACGAGTGAACCCTCATACTTCTCTACGCGTGGGCATCCACTACCACGTCTTCCCCGGCTCCGCGTCATCCCCTTCCTAGGCCTCGCCGTCGTCCACCGCCGTGGTGCTGTCGGCGCGGCGTTGTCAATGTGGTCAACGACCGACTTTCATCGGAAGAGTACTGTACGTGGAGAGGCTGGCAGCTGGGTCCACGGCCACAGCCCAGTTTTTTGTGATTTGCCAAGTATGTCGCTTTGTCAGGCCTGTTGGGCTGCAAATCTTTCAAGACGAGGAGAGCTTCATCCAACTGGCCGAGAAAATGGCCTATCAGTAATGAGAAATGGGTTGTACATTTTTAAAACACATCAAACCGACAATTAGTTTCAAATTTCTTTTTTTCATTTTGAGATTTTAAATTGTATTGATTTTTATGCGTGGACAATTTGTTGGACTTTATATTGATATACATTTATTTTTAAAATCATTTTAAATGTGACTCGAAATTTCGGGATTAAAAACAGTTCGGACCGCACCAAAATATGCAAAATTTCGTATAATTTTTTAACCGTGGCCACAATATGGGTTGTAATGCTAACAAAAAGAATATATGCTCCAAAAAAACCTTAAGAATTAGCAAATGGGCTGTAAATTATTAGAAATAATGGCAGATGGGCTGTATGCTGTTTTCCACAGATTTGAGGCTTTCCTAAAAAAAGGTTGACGCACAAGCAGTGACTGTTGGATTTCCATCCAACGGCCGTCGTGCTTCTTCAATCTCTGCTCTTCCTGCTCCAGTCGCTCAAACAAGCGCCGGCGGGACTGCCTGCTCTCTCCTCCCCGCGGCCGGCTGTGCTGCCGCGCAGGCCTCACCGCCCCACCGTACCCCTATCACTGGCCTAGCCATCCCTCTACTCACCCACACCTGTTGTTATTCTCCGGCGACGATAGACGAACCAGTAAACCCTCGTATAGTCGTACTCCCCTCCGCGTGGGAAACAACTGCCACGTCTTCCGTGCCTCCGTCTCATTCCCTTCCTAGGCCTTGTCGTCGTCCACCGCCCTGGTGCTCTCGGCACGGCCTGGTCAACATGGTCAACGACCGACATGCATTTGAAGTGGACTGTACGTGGAGAGGCTGACAGCTGGGTCCACGGCCGCAGCAAGGAAGTGCCTCCTTATTATGCGCAAAATAATTATTCCTCCACCTGACAGCAGGGACCCACCGGACGGGCCACATTATTTCACGAAAAAAACGTTTCCCCCCTGACTGTTGGGACCCACCAGCTACATCTTTGCACGCAAGGAAGTGCGTCCGGGCAAAAAAATGATTCGCCCCCTGACTGCTGGGACCCACCAGCTACATCTTCGCACGCAAGGAAGTGCCTGACAATCGGGACCCACCTGGTCGAAGCGTACATAGCGTTGTCATTCTGGTCGCGAACGTGTACATACATATATACTGGCCGATGTAGAGGCGCGCACGTGTCGTAGTAGAGGCGCGCACATAGCATGTACACATACGTACAGCGGCCAGTGCGCAAGAAAGAAAATACGGCCATGTATGTGTACATACGGGCGGGGTCTCGAACGCCTACTCGCGCATATATACGTACGGCCAGGGCTCGTGTACATGGCTGGGTCGGAACGGAGAAACAACGTCATCGTCGTGTTTAGGGGGAGCCAACCGATTGGGTCAGAACGGAATGCGTGGTCGTGTTCATCGGGAGGGCTTGGACGGAACAGGCGATGGAAACGAGACCTGGCGTATCGCAGAACGGAGGAAACGGCCTTGTGTTTGACCGGCCACGTTCAAAACGGGATCCTGTTCATCGGGAGGGGTGTGGCGCACCGCAAAACGGAGGAAACGGACCTCCTACAGTCAAAATGGGGGTCCTGTTGATCGGGAGGGGTGTGGCGTACCGCAAAATGGACGAAATGGACTTGTGTTGGAGTGCTACGTTCGAAACAGGGGTCCTGTTCATTGGGAGGGGTGTGGCATACCGCAAAACGGGACTCCACGAGATACTGTTCATCTCCACCGTCGACCTCCTCCAGCCTCCACGGGCTACCGTCGACCTCCTCCAGCCTCCACCTGTGACTGTTCATCCACGGGCTCCTGTTCATCCAGCCTCCACCGCGTGCTACTCCACCGGCTACTATTCAACCACCCCTCTCCACGGGCTCCTGTTCAACCACCCCTCCACGGGCTACTGTTCATCCACCCCTCTACCATCTACTGTTCATCCAGCCCTCCACTTGGTCGTCCTATTCATCCAGCCATCCACAGGGTCCTGTTCATCCAGCCCCAACCGGCTCAATCGATCGGGGTTCTGTTCATCCAGAGGCAACGCCACGGGTCCTGTTCATCCACTCCCACTGCTCACTGTTCATCCACCCCCCCCCTGCAACGCTCACTGTTCATCCAGAGAGGCAGCATCGATCGGCTTCAGTTAGCAACAGTAGCGAAGGAATCGATCGCTCGGGTTCAGTAACGTGTAGCCTGCAGTGCAATCGCTCGGGTTCAGTTAGAGCCCAATGCCTCGCTCGGGTTCAGTTAGAGCCAACGCCTCGCACACACACACGTACGTGTACGAGAGAAACGCGCATCGCTCGGCCCCCAACCACCCACCGTAACCAGGAAATCCCCGAAATTTTCCTCGCCCTCGCTTCTACCACGGTTTTTTCTGTCATGGATGGCCCAAAGAATGTCATGCAGCTGCGTCTCCGGCCCGCCCAGGATGAAAAGCCCATTTTCTGACATGATTTTTTTCATAGAAGTAGGAGCCCACCACATCTATGATGATACCGGGTTTTGTCACAATTATTGTCATAGAAGTGTCATATGTATGACAGAATTTTTTTTCGTTCGGCCCAAAATGTCACGGATGTGTCTTTTTTTGTAGTGTAGGTGCTGGATCAAGGATCCACATCACACTTCAAAATTTGCACCGAAAGCACATGAAGGTTTTATGCTTGGTTACGGAAAGGATTCGCACTCCTAGAGAGTCTTCAACCTCTTTCACTATAAAGTGGTTGAAACTGTGGATGTGCGGTTCGATGAGACTAACGACTCGCAAAGAGAGCACCTGCCAAATGTGCTAGATGAAGTACCTCCTAGTGAATCAATCAATCAAATGGGAATTGGAGAGATCATACCTTCTGAGGCTCAGACTGAAGAGGAACTTATCATTTCTGCACCTAATCAACCTGAAGACATTGCTCAGCCTGAAGACAATTCCCCAAATGATGACATTGATAAACAAGAGCAAAATCTTCGTCCTGTTCATCCTCGTGTTGCAAATGAAGTACAGATTGAGAAGATAATAGACAACATCAATGCACATGGTCCACTCACTCGTTCAAGAGATACTCAAAGAGCAACACACCTAACAAATTTCTGTGGGCATTTTGCATTCATCTCAATCTCTGAACCCAAGAAAGTTGCTGAAGCCTTCATGGAACCTGAATGGATTCAAGCCATGCAAGAAGAGCTTCAACAGTTCGAGCTGAACAATGTGTGGGAATTGGTCAAGCGTCCTGATCCTCGTAAGCACAATATCGTTGGCACCAAATGGATATATCGCAACAAGCAAGATGAGCATGGTCAAGTTGTCAGAAACAAGGCTCGTCTCATTGCACAAGGATACACTCAACTGTAAGGGATTGACTTCAATGAAACATTTGCTCTGGTGGCTAGGCTTGAAGCCATTCGCATACTACTAGCCTATGCAAATCATCACAACATCCTTCTATATCAAATGGATGTGAAGAGTGCCTTTCTCAGTGGAAAGATTAAAGAAGAAGTATATGTTGCACAACCTCCTGGCTTTGAAGATCCAAAACATCCTCATATGGTATACAATCTCAACAAGGCATTGTATGGCCTCAAACAAGCCCCTCGTGCTTGGTATGACACACTCAAAGACTTTCTGAAGAGCAAAGGCTTCAAACCTGGTTTACTAGATCCTACACTCTTCACGAAGACATATGATGGTGAACTATTTGTGTGCCAAATCTATGTGGATAACATTATCTTCGGCCACACTAACAAGAAATACAGTGATGAGTTTGGTCACATGATGCAAGAGCAATATCAGATGTCCATGATGGGCGAGCTGAAGTTCTTCCTGGGTCTTCAAATCCATCAGCAATGCAACGGCATCTTCATATCTCAAGAAAAATATCTCAAAGATTGTCTGAAGATGTTTGGAATGCAAGACTACAAAGGATACACAACGCCAATGCCAACCAAAAGTCATCTGGGTCCCGACGCCAATGGTAAAGAGTTCGATCAAAAGGTATACCGCTCCATGATTGGTTCTTTACTTTATTTATGTGCATCTAGGCCAGATATAATGCTTAGTGTTTGCATGTGTGCCCGATTCCAAGCGGCACCAAAGGAATCGCATCACTTAGCCATGAAGGTATTCTTCGATATTTGGCTTACACCCAAACACTAGGATTATGGTATCCAAAGGGCTCAGTGTTTGATCTAGTTGGATTCTCATATGCTGATTATGCTGGTGGCAAGGTTGATCGCAAGTCCACACCAGGCACATGTCACTTTCTGGGACGATCTCTTGTTTGTTGGTCTTCAAAGAAGCAGAACTGTGTATCTCTCTCCACTGCTGAATCCGAACACATTGCTGCTGGATCTTGCTGTCCTCAGCTTCTCTGGATGAAGCAAACTCTCAAGGACTATGGTATCCACCTGAAGAATGTGCCACTCTACTGCAATAATGAAAGCGCTATCAAGATTGCCAACAACCCAGTTCAGCACTCGAAGACAAAGCACATTGAAATTCGTCATCACTTTCTCAGAGATCATGTCATGAAGGAAGACATTGATATCATTCACGTCAACACTGAAGAGTAATTGGCTGATATCTTCACAAAGCCCTTGGATAAGAAAAGGTTTTGCAAGTTGCGGTGCGAGCTAAATATCTTGGAATCCTCAAATGTCCTGTGATTGGACACACATCCTAACACTTATGCATTTTGATGACTTAGATGTGCAACACACGAAGTAATGTATATCTTCAACCAATGAAGACATACACTCTAAGTGTGAATACATTAATGTGGAATTTGACTTCAGAGTGCCACGATAATTGTGTGTCGTGTCTGGGTCTAATACTTCCTATACGGTGGGTGTCGGTGTCAAAACCGGCAGATCTCGGTTAGGGGGTCCCGAACTGTGCGTCTAGGCTGATGGTAACAGGAGACAAGGGACATGATGTTTTACCCAGGTTCGGGCCCTTTCGATGGAGGTAAAACCCTACTCCTGCTTGATTAATATTGATGATATGGGTAGTACAAGAGTAGATCTACCATGAGATCAGAGAGGCTAAACCCTAGAAGCTAGCCTGTGGTATGACTGTTGTTCGTCCTACGGACTAAAAACCCTTCGGTTTATATAGACACCGGAGAGGGCTAGGGTTACACAGAGTCGGTTACAATGGGACGAGATCTACATATCCATATCGCCAAGCTTGCCTTCCACGCCAAGGAAAGTCCTATCCGGACACGGGACGAAGTCTTCAATCTTGTATCTTCATAGTCCAGGAGTCCGGCCAAAGGTTATAGTCCGGCTATCCGGACACCCCCTAATCCGGGACTCCCTCGGTAGCCCCTGAACCAGGCTTCAATGACGATGAGTCCGGCGCACAAATTGTCTTCGGCATTGCAAGGAGGGTTCCTCCTCCGAATACTTCATAGAAGATGTTGAACACAAGGATAGTGTCCGGCTCTGCAAAATAAGTTCCACATACCACCGTAGAGAGAATAATATTTACACAAATCTAATCTGCTGACGTATTCTGTAGCATGTCATGCTACGGCCAAGCCTTTATTCGAATCGTTTTACTGTCCCACCTCAGCGCGTTTAGCGAGGCGGTTTCCTTGGCATGTCTTGTCAAAGCAGAGATCGTGTCCCCTTATTCCAGGATTCTCATCAATACGGGCGTGGGTAACCCAACCGCGCCATTAATCATGGCGCTTGGGAGATAAGCGAGTTTTACCAGGCTGGCGGGGGCACATAGTTTCGGCCGCCCATATAAGGGGATAAGAATCCACCCTTTCCATCTACGCCTTCCTCCTCCTTCGCTTATCCATTCCTGCGCACTCGAGCTCCAGCGCCCAATTCCGCACTTCCCACCTCAACCTTCTTCAATCATGTCCGGAGCGGGAGGCAGGTGGATGGCCTCCACCGTCACGGAGGGGCACATCAAAAAGTTGAGGAAAGTCGGATACTTGTTGAACGACATCGTGCACCGGCTTCCAGACAAGGGGCAGCTCATCCCCACCCCCAGGCCCCATGAGAGGGTGGTGTTCCTCACCCATTTCCTACGCGGACTGGGCTTCCCACTCCACCCATTTGTCCGGGGGCTCATGTTCTATTACGGCCTGGATTTTCACGATCTGGCCCCGAACTTCATCCTCAACATCTCGGCGTTTATCGTCGTGTGGGAGGTCTTCCTCCACATCAAGCCCCACTTCGGCCTATGGCTGAAGACCTTCAGTGTCAAGCGAAGGTTGTGGGCGGCCGGCAAGCGAAGTGCGGAGGCGCCATGGTGGGCAAGATGCCCAACGTCACATGGCTCGGGAGCTCCTTTGTGGAAACCATCAAAGGGTGGCAATCGGGGTGGTTCTATATCACCGAGCCGCGTGACCTTGAATGGGCAGCGGTGTTGGGGAACGTAGTAATTTCAAAAATTTCCTATGCACACGCAAGATCATGGTGATGCATAGCAACGATATGGGAGAGTATTGTCCACGTACCCTCGTAGACCGTAAGCGGAAGCGTTATGACAACGCGGTTGATGTAGTCGTACGTCTTCACGATCCGACCGATCCAAGTACCAAACGTACGGCACCTCCGAGTTCAGCACACGTTCAGCTCGATGACGATCCCCGGGCTCCGATCCAGCAAAGCTTCGGGGATGAGTTCCGTCAGCACGACGGTGTGGTGACGATGATGATGTTCTACCGGCGCAGGGCTTCGCCTAAACTCCGCGACGATATGACCGAGGTGGAATATGGTGGAGGGGGGCACCGCACACGGCTAAGAGATCCAAGGGATCAGTTGTTGTTGTGTCTTTGGGGTGCCCCCTTCCCCTGTATATAAAGGAGCAAGGGGGGAGGGGCCGGCCGGCCTAGGAGGGGCGCGCCAAGGGGAGTCCTACTCCCATCGGGAGTAGGACTCCCTCCTTCCTTGTTGGAGTAGGAGAAAGGGGAAAAGAGGGGGAGAGGAGGAAGGAAAGGGGGCCGCACCCCTTGTCCAATTCGGACCAGAGGGGGGCTGCACGCCTCCTTCCTTTCGGCCTCTCTCCTCTATTCCCGTATGGCCCAATAAGGCCCATATACTCCCCGGCGAATTCCTGTAACTCTCCGGTACTCCGAAAAATACCCGAATCACTCGGAACCTTTCCGAACTCCGAATATAGTCGTCCAATATATCGATCTTTACGTCTCGACCATTTCGAGACTCCTCGTCATGTCCCCGATCTCATCCGGGACTCTGAACTCCTTCGGTACATCAAAACTCATAAACTCATAATATAACTGTCATCGAAACCTTAAGTGTGCGGACTCTACGGGTTCGAGAACTATGTAGACATGACCTAGAACTATTCTTGGTCAATAACCAATAGCGGAACCTGGATGCTCATATTGGCTCCTACATATTCTACGAAGATCTTTATCGGTCAAACCGCATAACAACATACGTTGTTCCCTTTGTCATCGGTATGTTACTTGCCCGAGATTCGATCGTCGGTATCCAATACCTAGTTCAATCTCGTTACCGGCAAGTCTCTTTACTCGTTACATAATGCATCATTCCGCAACTAACTCATTAGTCACATTGCTTGCAAGGCTTATAGTGATGTGCATTACCGAGAGGGCCCAGAGATACCTCTCCGACAATCGGAATGACAAAACCTAATCTCGAGATACGCCAACCCAACATGTACCTTTGGAGACACCTGTAGTACTCCTTTATAATCACCCAGTTACGTTGTGATGTTTGGTAGCACACAAAGTGTTCCTCTGGTAAACAGGAGTTGCGTAATCTCATAGTTGTAGAAACTTTGTATAAGTCATGAAGAAAGCAATAGCAACATACTAAACGATCAAGTGCTAGGCTAACAGAATGGGTCAAGTCAATCAAATCATTCTCCTAATGATGTGATCTCGTTAATCAAATGACAACACATGTCTATGGTTAGGAAACATAACCATCTTTGATTAATGAGCTAGTCAAGTAGAGGCATACTAGTGACATTATGTTTGTCTATGTATTCACACATGTATCATGTTTCCGGATAATACAATTCTAGCATGAATAATAAACATTTATCATGATATGAGGAAATAAATAATAACTTTATTATTTCCTCTAGGGCATATTTCCTTCAGTCTCCCACTTGCACTAGAGTCAATAATCTAGTTCACATCACCATGTGATTAACACCCATAGTTCACATCACCATGTGATTAACACCCATAGTTCACATCATCATGTGATCAACACCCAAAGGGTTTACTAGAGTCAATAATCTAGTTCACATCGCTATGTGATTAACACCCAAAGAGTACTAAGGTATGATCATGTTTTGCTTGTGAGAGAAGTTTAGTCAACGGGTCTGTCACATTCAGAGCCGTATGTATTTTGCAAATATTCTATGTCTACAATGCTCTGCATGGAGCTACTCTAGCTAATTGCTCCCACTTTCAATATGTATCCAGATTAGGACTTAGAGTCATCTGGATCAGTGCCAAAACTTGTATCGACGTAACCCTTTACGACAAACCTTTTGTCACCTCCATAATCGAGAAACATATCCTTATTCCACTAAGGACAATTTTGACCAATGTCCAGTGATCTACTCCTAGATCACTATTGTACTCCCTTGCCAAACCAGGGCAGAGTATACAATAGGTCTGGTCCATAGCATGGCATACTTTTATAGAACCTATGACTGAAGCATAGGGAATGACTTTCATTCTCTTTCTATTTTCTGTTGTGGTCAGGATTTGAGTCTTACTCAATTTCACACCTTGTAACACAGGCAAGAAACTCTTTCTTTGACTGTTCCATTTTGAACTACTTCAAAATCTTGTCAAGGTATGTACTCATTGAAAAAAAATTCAAGCGTCTTGATCTATCTCTATAGATCTTGATGCTCAATATGTAAGCAGCTTCACCGAGGTCTTTCTTTGAAAAAAATCCTTTCAAACTCTCCTTTATGCTTTGCAGAATAATTCTACATTATTTCCGATCAACAATATGTCATTCACATATACTTATCAGAAATGTTGTAGTGCTCCCACTCACTTTCTTGTAAATACAGGCTTCACCGCAAGTCTGTATAAAACTATATGCTTTGATCAACTCATCAAAGCGTATATTCCAACTCCGAGATGCTTGCACCAGTCCATAGATGGATCGCTGGAGCTTGCACATTTTGTTAACACCTTTAGGATTGACAAAACCTTCTGGTTGCATCATATACAACTCTTCTTAAATAAATCCATTAAGGAATGCAGTTTTGTCTATCCATTTGCCAGATTTCATAAAATGCGGCAATTGCTAACATGATTCAGACAGACTTAAGCATAGATTCGAGTGAGAAACTCTCATCGTAGTCAACACTTTGACCTTGTCGAAAACCTTTTGCGATAATTCTAGTTTTGTAGATAGTAACACTACTATCAGCGTCCGTCTTCCTCTTGAAGACCCATTTATTCTTAATGACTCACTGATCATCGAGCAAGTCAATCAAAGTCTACACTTCGTTCTCATACATGGATCATATCTCAGATTTCATGGCCTCAAGCCATTTCGCGGAATCTGGGCTCATCATCGCTTCCTCATAGTTCGTAGGTTTGTCATGGTCAAGTAACATGACCTCCAGAACAGGATTACCGTACCACTCTGGTGCGGATCTCACTCTGTTTTACCTATGAGGTTCGGTAGTAACTTGATCTGAAGTTACATGATCATCATCATTAGCTTCCTCACTAATTGGTGTAGTAGTCACAGGAACAGATTTCTGTGATGAACTACTTTCCAATTCGGAAGAAGGTACAAATTACCTTATCAAGCTCTACTTTCCTCCCACTCACTTCTTTCGAGAGAAACTCCTTCTCTAGAAAGGATCCATTATTAGCAACGAATGTTTTGCCTTCGGATCTGTGATAGAAGGTATACCCAACAGTTTCTTTTGGGTATTCTATGAAGACGCACTTCTCCGATTTGGGTTCGAGCTTATCAGGATGAAAACCTTTTTCATATAAGCATCGCAACTCCAAACTTTAAGAAACGACAACTTAGGTTTACTGCTAAACCATAGTTCATACGGTGTCGTCTCAACGGATTTAGATGGTGCCCTATTAAATGTGAATGCAGCTGTCTCTAATGCATAACCCCAAAATGATATTGGTAAATCGGTAAGAGACATCATTGATCGCACCATATCAAAATAAAGTACGATTATGACGTTCGGACACACCATAACGTTGTGGTGTTCCAGGTGGCGTGAGTTGTGAAACTATTCCACATTGTTTTAATTGAAGACCAAACTCGTAACTCAAATATTCATCTCCACGATCAGATCGCAGAAACTTTGTTTTCTTGTTACGATGATTTTCCACTTCACTCTGAAATTCTTTGAACCTTTCAACTATTTCAGACTTATGTTTCATCAAGTAGATATACCCATATCTGCTCAAATCATCTTGTGAAGGTCAGAAAATAACGATACTTGCCACGAGCATCAATATTCATTGGATTGCATACATCAGTATGTATTATTTCCAATAAGTCAGTAGCTTGTTCCATTGTTTCGGAGAACGGAGTTTTAGTCATCTTGCCCAAAAAGGCACGGTTCGCAAGCATCAAATGATTCATAACCAAGTGATTCCAAAAATCCATCTTTATGGAGTTTCTTCATGCGCTTTACACCGATATGACCCAAACGGCAGTGCCACAAATAAGTTGCACTATCATTATTAACTTTGCATCTTTTGGCATCAATATTATGAATATGTGTATCACTACGATCGAGATCCAACAAACTATTTTCATTGGGTTTATAACCATCGAAAGTCTTATTCATGTAAACAGAATAACAATTATTCTTTATCTTCAAATGAATAACCGTATCGCAATAAACATGATCAAATCATATTCATGCTCAACGCAAACGCTAAATAATATTTATTTAGGTTTAACACAAATCTCGAAAATATAGGGAGTGTGTGATGATGATCATATCAATCTTGGAACTATTTCCAACACTCATCGTCACTTCTCCTCAACTAGTCTATGTTTATTATGTAACTCCTGTTTCGAGTTACTAATCTTAGCAACCGAACAAGTATTAAATACTCAGGGGCTACTATAAACAATAGTAAGGCACACATTAATAACCTGTATATCAAATATACCCTTGTTCAATTTGCCATCCTTCTGATCCACCAAATATTCAGGGCATTTCCGCTTCTAGTGACCATTTCCTTTGCAGTGTAAGCACTCAGTTTCAGGCTTTGGTTCAGCTTTGGGCTTCTTCGTGGGAGTGACAACTTGCTTGTCATTCTACTTGAAGTTCCCTTTCTTTCCCTTTGCCCTTTTTCTTGAAACTAGTGGTCTTATCAATCATCAACACTTGATGCTCTTTCTTGATTTCTACCTTCGTCTATTTCAACATCACGAAGAGCTCGGGAATCGTTTTCATCATCCTTTGCATACTATAGTTCATCACGAAGTTCTAGTAACTTAGTGATGGTGACTAGAGAATTCTGTCAATCACTATCTTATCTGGAAGATTAACTCCCACTTGATTCAAGCGATTGAAGTACCCAGACAATCTGAGCACATGCTCACTAGTTGAGCGATTCTCCTCCATCTTTTAGCTATAGAACTTGTTCGAGACTTCATATCTCTCAACTCGGGTATTTGCTGGAAATATTAACTTCAACTCCTGGAACATCTCATATGGTCCATGACGTTCAAAACGTCTTTGAAGTCCCGATTCTAAGCCGTTTAAGCATGGTGCACTAAACTATCAAGTAGTCATCATTTGAGCTAGCCAAACGTTCATAACATCTGCATCTGCTCCTGTAATAGGTTTGTCACCTAGCGGTGCATCAAGGACATAATTCTTCTGTGCAGCAATGAGGATAAACCTCAGATCACGGATCCAATCCGCATCATTGTTAGTAACATTTTTCAACACAGTTATCTCTAGGAACATATCAAAATAAACATATGAAAGCAACAACGCAAGCTATTGATCTACAACATAATTTGCAAAATACTATCAGGACTAAGTTCATGATAAATTTAAAGTTCAATTAATCATATTACTTAAGAACTCCCACTTAGAAAGACATCCCTCTAATCCTCTAAGTGATTACGTGATCCGTATCAACTACACCATGTCCGATCATCACGTGAGATGGAGTAGTTTCAATGGTGAACATCACTATATTGATCATATCTACTATATTATTCACGTTCGACCTTTCGGTCTCCGTGTTTCGAGGCCATATCTGTATATGCTAGGCTCGTCAAGTTTAACCTGAGTATTCCGTGTGCGCAACTGTTTTGCACCCGTTGTATTTGAACGTAGAGCCTATCACACCTGATCATCACGTGGTGTCTCAGCACGAAGAACTTTCGCAACGGTGCATACTCAGGGAGAACACTTCTTGATAATTAGTGAGAGATCATCTTATAATGCTACCGTCAAACAAAACAGAATAAGATGTATAATAGATAAACATCATATGCAATCAAAATATGTGACATGATATGGCCATGATCATCTTGCGCCTTTGATCTCCATCTCCAAAGTACTGTCATGATCTCTATCGTTACCGGCACGACACCATGATCTTCATCATCTTGATCTATATCAATGTGTCATCACATGGTCGTCTCGCCAACTATTGCTCTTGCAACTATTGCTATCGCATAGTGATAAAGTAAAGCAATTATTTGGCACTTGCATCTTATGCAACAAAGAGACAACCATAGGGCTTCTGCCATTTGCCGATGACTTCAATAAAACATGATCATCTCATACAACAACTTATATCTCATCACGTCTTGACCATATCACATCACAACATGCCCTGCAAAAACAAGTTAGACGTCCTCTACTTTGTTGTTGCAAATTTTACGTGGCTGCTACGGGCTGAGCAAGAACCGTTCTTACCTACGCATCAAAACCACAACGATAGTTTGTCAAGTTGGTGCTGTTTTAACCTTCGCAAGGACCGGGCGTAGCCACACTCGGTTCAACTAAAGTGAGAGAGACAGACACTCGCCAGCCACCTTTAAGCACGAGTGCTCGTAACGGTGAAACCAGTCTCGCGTAAGCGTACGCGTAATGTCGGTCCAGGCCGCTTCATCTCACAATACCGCCGAACCAAAGTATGACATGCTGGTAAGCAGTATGACTTGTATCGCCCACAACTCACTTGTGTTCTACTCGTGCATATGACATCTACGCATAAAACCTAGGCTCGGATGCCACTGTTGGGGAACATAGTAATTTCAAAATTTTCCTACGCACACGCAAGATCATGGTGATGCATAGCAACGAGATGGGAGAGTATTGTCCACGTACCCTCGTAGACCGTAAGCAGAAGCGTTATGACAACGCGGTTGATGTAGTCGTACGTCTTCACGATCCGACCGACCCAAGTACCGAACGTACGGCACCTCCGAGTTCAGCATACGTTCAGCTCGATGACGATCCCCGGGCTCCGATCCAGCAAAGCTTCGGGGATGAGTTCCATCAGCACGACGGCGTGGTGACGATGATGATGTTCTACCGGCGCAGGGCTTTGCCTAAACTCCGCGACGATATGACCAAGGTGAAATATGGTGGAGGGGGGCACCGCACACGGCTAAGAGATCCAAGGGATCAGTTGTTGTTGTGTCTTTGGGGTGCCCCCTGCCCCTGTATATAAAGGAGCAAGGGGGGAGGGGGCCGCCGGCCTAGGAGGGGCGCGCCAAGGGGAGTCCTACTCCCATCGGGAGTAGGACTCCCTCCTTCCTTGTTGGAGTAGGAGAAAGGGGAAAAGAGGGGGAGAGGAGAAAGGAAAGGGGGGCCGCACCCCTTGTCCAATTCGGACCAGAGGGGGGCTGCGCGCCTCCTTCCTTTCGGCATCTCTCCTCTATTCCCGTATGGCCCAATAAGGCCCATATACTCCCTGGCGAATTCCCGTAACTCTCCGGTACTCCGAAAAATACCCGAATCACTCGGAACCTTTCCGAACTCCGAATATAGTCGTCCAATATATCGATCTTTACGTCTCGACCATTTCGAGACTCCTCGTCATGTCCCCGATCTCATCCGGGACTCTGAACTCCTTTGGTACATCAAAACTCATAAACTCATAATATAACTGTCATCGAAACCTTAAGCGTGCGGACCCTACGGGTTTGAGAACTATGTAGACATGACCTAGAACTATTCTTGGTCAATAACCAATAGCGGAACCTGGATGCTCATATTGGCTCCTACATATTCTACGAAGATCTTTATCGGTCAAACCGCATAACAACATACGTTGTTCCCTTTGTCATCGGTATGTTACTTGCCCGAGATTCGATCGTCGGTATCCAATACCTAGTTCAATATCGTTACCGGCAAGTCTCTTTACTCGTTACATAATGCATCATTCCACAACTAACTCATTAGTCACATTGCTTGCAAGGCTTATAGTGATGTGCATTACCGAGAGGGCCCAGAGATACCTCTCCGACAATCGGAGTGACAAAACCTAATCTCGAAATACGCCAACCCAACATGTACCATTGGAGACATCTGTAGTACTCCTTTATAATCACCCAGTTACGTTGTGACGTTTGGTAGCACACAAAGTGTTCCTCTGGTAAATGGGAGTTGCGTAATCTCATAGTTGTAGAAACTTTGTAAAAGTCATGAAGAAAGCAATAGCAACATACTAAACGATCAAGTGCTAGGCTAACAGAATGGGTCAAGTCAATCACATCATTCTCCTAATGATGTGATCTCGTTAATCAAATGACAACACATAAATATGGTTAGGAAACATAACCATCTTTGGTTAATGAGCTAGTCAAGTAGAGGCATACTAGTGACATTATGTTTGTCTATGTATTCACACATGTATCATGTTTCCGGATAATACAATTCTAGCATGAATAATAAACATTTATCATGATATGAGGAAATAAATAATAACTTTATTATTGCCTCTAGGGCATATTTCCTTCAAGCGGCCTCCGAAATCCAATCTGGCATCCCCACACGGCTCACCTCCTAGAAGGAGACAGGCCTATCGTGGGGTAATCCGGAAGAGGTGACTGGACTCCAAACCTGCATCCAAGACTTGGTGGACAAGAAGGTTAAACTTGTCAATGTAGTCCAGGTCATGCTCTTCCGCCGGATCCTCCTGTGTCAACGACGGGCTTTCAACTTGTGGGATTTCGACCCGGCCCAGCACCAGACTTTGTCCAGGCTCTTCGACACAAAGCACGAGGACGCCTGGAAGGTGCTATTCAAGAGCTCCGAGGTTCCCCCTCCCATTACCGAGGATCGCGAATTCTGTGCAAAGCGCCAAGCCAGCGAAGTAAGCTTGTTTTACCCTTTACAGGGCACTTGTTCTTCATAGTTTGACTCCATGCGGGGATCTAAGCTCCCGCTCCTTTGACAGGACTGGAAGAAGACGTCCGGACAGTTTGACTGTCCGGCTCCTTTGCCTGAAGGCCCAGCGGATGCACGCTTGGCGAAGCTACTGGTCCCGGCACCTCATGTGGTGCCGGAGAAGAAGGCCAAGAAAAAGGCCACGGGGACTCGAAAGAGTTCCCGGCGCCTGGTGGTGTCGGATTCATCGCCCGACGACCCCGAAGCGCACACCGCCTCCGAAGATGAGGAGGAGGAAGAAGAAGCCTCTCCCCCTCCAACAGGGGGAGGCAAGAAAAGGAAGGCCGCCCAAACTGGGGAGGCCGGAGGGTCCAAGAAGGGGAAGACCCTTCTTCCGGATTACGCCTCCGACGCCGACGATAGCGGAGAGGAGTGGCCATCCAGGGCCAAGCCCCTGGCAAAATCGTAAGTATCCAGATGCCAGAATGACTCATGGCGTTCCTTTATTGCATAGTACCTTCTGACGCCGAATATAATCATGTAGTCTGCCCAAGGCTCAGCTCGACGCTTCATCGAGCGGCTCCCTGGATTCGTCGGATGTGAATAGTCTTTCACTTCCGACTGCTACCTCCCCTTGCCCTACGGACGATGCCGAGGTGGAGTCACGAAAGGGGCTACACCAGGAGGAGGTGGTCCTGGAGGCGCCACAAGGCGACCCCCGGACTCCAGGCCCAAAGGGGATAAAACCCTAGGGGGTCTAAGTCCGGCCCAAGGCCGGACACCGCATCGGAACCTTCAGTGGTTCCGGAGTTCGGCAGGCGGCCCCTTCGTAAGAAGGGCAAGCCTACGACGTCGGTGACCCCCGTCCAACCGGAGGCACCGGATAACTTGCTGGAGGTGCTTAACGGCGCCTCCATCGACGAGGAGCACCGCACTATTATGAGTGCGGTGATCCAGAAAGTTCAGTCCGCCAAGAGCGGGCTCACAGAAGCCTGCGCCAGCCTTCTAACAGGCTTTACGTATTTAAAATATGTAAAAATATTACCGCATAGATAGTAGCCCCTGATGCTCAGTTTGGTGTTCGGAAAGAAAAGCCGGACTGAGGATCTAAAAAGATATACGCAGGAGTCTAACATAAGTATGTCAATATGGGAATGCAGGCTGCGCTGCTGACCTCTGCCGCACTGACTGCGGAGGTCGATGCATTGAAGCAGAGCCTCGAGCGGTCCGAGAACAAGCTCGGCCTTGCCAAGAAGCAGCTCGACGACAAGGAAGGTAAGTAGTACCTTATGTAAGTATATAAAAATACCTGGTTGCAAATAATGACAGGACCAACGTGAGTGTTTACAGGGGCCACGACCGAGGTGGCGACCTTGAAGGAAGCGATGTCCAAGGCCGAAGACAGTGCAGCCGTGGAGCGCGCCGAGCGAGAGAAACAAGAGGCACGGGTGGCGGAGGTGCGGCAAGAGCTCAATGCTCTTGTGAAAAAACACGAGAGTTTAGAGCTTGACTCAAAGACTCGAGAGTCTGAGCTTGCCTCGGCACTTGAAAGCACCAAATCTGCCAAGGCCGAAGCCCAAAAAGCCCTCCAGGAAATTGAAGCGATGAAAAAGATAGCGGCGGGTAAGGCATTCTTTATGCAAAGCAAGCACGTGAAAGTAAATTACTTGTTACTTACCCGAGTCCGGAGCTCTCTAGCAGCATTCGCAGATCTGCCCCGCAGTGTGTCCGACGCTGCCGCATTCTACCGAGCCGAGGAAGGGAACTCGATGGAGAAGGTGTTCTGGTCCCAGTATGCTGAGGCCGGACACCCAGTTCCCCTGAGCGACCAGCTGAAGCAGCTAGTCGAGCTCCATAAGGCAACCGAGCAGGCCATGAAGGGCCTAATAGTCCGGCTATGGCCTGGGGAGGTTATGTCTGGGAGCTACTTTGGGCTGGTGAGGCAGCTGGTGGATGCCTGTCCACGGCTTGAAGTCATCAAGCGCTCTGTATGCATCGAAGGCGCCCGTAGGGCCCTTGCCCGTGCTAAAGTGCACTGGGGCAAGCTGGATGCTGAGAAGCTGGTGACAGAAGGGTCACCGGAGGGAAAGGAGCATCGCAGGCCCGAGATGTATTATGAGGGTGTCCTGAAAGGTGCCCGCCTTGTGGCGAACGAATGTTCCAAGAATTTAATTTTTGAGTAAACTCGCTTGTGTTTATCCTGTGCGCTGAAAACTTGTTCATATGCGCTAAGCAACGCTTTTTGAATTTAAAATATTACGTTATGTGCGGCCGTTTATTAAATTTGAGAGATGCAAGTCGTCGGCTTCTACCCCCATGCCACGAGTGCTGGGGTGTTCGGGATAAATCTGAGCGCTCTTGTTCCCATTCTTGGGTCCTTCTAGGGAGGCGCTTAGCAGAACGAACAAGGCAATCAGACTATAATGCTTTATCACTCTCAGTTAGCCATAGAATTCTATAATTTTAAATTTCGGCGAAGCCCCTAGTATTCGGAAGACCGAGTTCGGGGCGTTATCCACGCCTAGGCTGGACAAAGCCAGCTCCTCGCTCGAAGCGGCATAAGTCTTTAGGGACTCGAAAAACCTCTCGAACAGCGACCGGCTCTCGCCCTATCATGACGGTCAGTTTTAGCTTTCTCTACTGAGGTGTTAACCCAGCTCAACTGGGGCACAATCGCAGTAGTTCTCCCAGCGCTACCTTAGCCGATATAGCGGAACGTAAGGTACCAAAACATGGGAGCCGGGCAAACCCAACTATTGACCCAAGACATGATTCAGAGCCGATGCATATAATGCTATAAGTTCGGGGTGCCGCACTCGTGAGAGTGTTCGGTCTTCTCACACCATATTCTGGGGTATTTAAGCCCCTGGTGTATTGGCCATACCAAAGTGTACGGTTGCATAATGTCATAACTGAACATATTTACATAAGAAATGAATGCAATAATAGGCAAGAGCTATGTATTGTTTATTAAAGGGCTGCTATGAAAGCAGAACGATACAAATAGTGCGATAAGCAAGAGATGGGATTATTTGACATGTCCCCCTCCAGGGGCAAGCTGCGAGACTTTAAGTAAGATAGGTATTTAGCTCGTTATAGAGACCACCTGGACATTCGACGTGGCTTGCCGTCTCCCTGGCTGTTGCATCGTGTGTTCGACGATTGTACTGCCGGACAGGCCTTCCTGAGAGTGGAGTCCTGAAAGTAAGAAAAGAGAAATGACAAAATCTGGAGCCCCTAGTGCGGTTGAGCCGCATTCTGGGCGTGCCGTGGTTGTGCCCCTCCCCTTATGCCCATGGTATTTTCAGAGCGTAATCATGTATGTGTGGTACTGGTTTCGCAATCTCGCGAGGGCTGGGGTTGGGGCCACACTGCTATGCTTGCTTGGAACGTGCCAGAAGGTCTTGTTGTAGGTTACTTCGGGCGCGCTCGACGGTGTCCGGACGTTTAAGAGTCGGACTGGAGAATTGCCTTGAGAGGCTACTTTGTACTTCCGCCGCGAGGGCCGCCGTGTGCTCCTCTGTTCGGAGAGAGCGTTCGGTGTTTCCATTGACCGTAATGACTCCTCGAGAGCCTGGCATCTTGAGCTTGAGGTATGTGTAGTGCGGCACCGCATTGAACTTTGCAAATGAGGTTCGCCTGAGCAAGGCGTGATAGCCACTGCAGAACGGGACTATGTCGAAGATTAACTCCTCGCTTCGGAAATTATCCGGGGATTCGAAGACCACTTCGAGTGTAACTGAGCATGTACAGCTGGCTTCTACACCTGGTATGCCGCCTTTAAAGGTCGTCTTTGTGGGTTTAATCCTTGAGGGATCTATGCCCATTTTTCGCACTGTATCCTGATAAAGCAGGTTCAGGCTGCTGCCGCCGTCCATGAGGACTCTAGTGAGGTGAAATCCGTCAATGATTGGGTCTAGGACCAATGCGGCGAATCCGCCGTGACGGATGCTAGTGGGGTGGTCCCTTCGATCAAAAGTGATCGGGCAGGAGGACCATGGGTTGAACTTTGGGGCGACTGGCTCCAACGCATATACGTCCCTGAGTGCACGCTTCCACTCCCTTTTGGGGATGTGGGTTGCGTATATCATGTTTACCTTCCACACTTGTGGGGGAAAACCCTTCTGTCCTCTGTTGTTCGGCGGCCGGGGCTCCTCCTCGTCATCGCTATGCAGCCCCTTGTCTCTGTTTTCGGCACTTAACTTGCCTGCCTACTTGAACACCCAACAATCCCTATTGGTGTGATTGGCTGGTTGTTCGGGGGTGCCGTGTATCTGGCACAAGCGATCGAGTATCCGGTCCAAACTGGACGGGCCCGGGGTATTTCTTTTGAATGGCTTTTTCCGCTGACCGGGTTTAGAGCCTCTGAATCCGGCATTAACTGCCGCATCCTCAGCACTGTCTCCGTTAATGCGGCACTTGTGCTTGTTGCGACGCGACCTGCCATTGTTGTCCTTGGTATCCGAATTACCAAGGCTCTTGTTCAAGTTATTACTACGAGCTAGCCAGCTTTCTTCTCCCGTACAAAAGCGGGTCATGAGTGTTGTGAGGGCTGCCATGGATTTCGGCTTTTCCTCTCCTAGGTGCCGGGCAAGCCATTCATCACAGATGTTATGTTTGAAGGCTGCAAGGGCCTCTGCGTCCGAATAGTCGAATATTTGATTTTTCTTGGTTAGGAACCGTGTCCAAAATTGTCTGGCCGATTCTTCTGGCTGCTGAATTATGTGGCTTAGGTCATCGGCATCTGGTGGTCACACATAAGTGCCCTGGAAATTGTTGAGGAATGCGGATTCCAGGTCCTCCCAGCAACCAATTGGCTCTGCTGGCAAGCTGTTAAGCCAATGCCGAGCTGGTCCTTTAAGCTTGAGTGGGAGGTATTTGATAGCATGTAGATCATCGCCACGGGCCATGTGGATATGAAGGAGATAATCCTCGATCCATACCGCGGGATCTGTTGTGCCATCATATGATTCAATGTTTATGGGTTTAAAACCTTCGGGGATTTGATGATCCATTACTTCGTCTGTGAAGCATAGTGGGTGTGCGGTGCCTCTGTACTGGGCTATATCACGACGTAGCTCATATGAGCTTTGCCTGCCGTGTTCGGCCTGGCCGTATTTGCCATATCCGGCGCGAGGTTATCTTCATGTGTCGCGGGGCGCCCACGCGATCCATAGATCGATCTTGTTTGCCTTGCCTTGTCCTCCAATATGTCACGCAGGTCTGGTGCATTTCCCCGTGCCTTGGTATTTTTTGAGCGGTGCTGGGGTGGGGCTTGAATGGATGGCCGAGAGGCCTCTCTGTCGCGGACACGTCCTGTGTTGGTGACGTAGGTTTAGGTGCTTTCTCCTCTAATTGGGGTAGCAGCCTGCGCTTTGGGTAGCTCTTGGAGGGGCGTTCGAGTTTGTACTCTTCGGCCGCCAGGACTTTAGTCCATCTATCGGCTAGCAAATCTTGGTCAGCTCTAAGATGCTGCTGTTTTTTCTTGAGGCTACTCGCCGTGGCCATAAGCCTGCGTTGGAAACGCTCTTGTTCGACGGGATCTCAAGCACGACAAATTCGTTGTCGGCAAGGCTTGCCTCGTCTTCGGAGGGAGGCATGTAATTATCGTCCTCAACCTCTCTGCCTGCCGCTCTCTTATGAGGGTTGGCTTCTCCATCCTCCTGCGCTGAATCTTGCTGGAGGGGGTTGTCTTCGGCACTGTCCGGGGTGTTATTGTCTCTGGTGTCGGAATCGCCGTGTTTGCTTTGGCGGGATTTAGAGCGGCGCCGCTGACGCTGACGCTTAGGCTGCTTCTTGGAGGGGTCATCCTCCGTTGTTCCATCGCCATTCCCTTCTTTTGGGGTGTCCACCATGTATATGTCGTATGACGAGGTGGCCTTCTAGTGCCCTATAGGCGCTGGCTCTTGGTCGTCTCCAGCATCGTCGTCCATACCGTCGATGTCTTCGGAGTCGAAGTCGAGCATGTCGGTTAAATCATCGACAGTGGCTACGAAGTGGGTGGTGGGTGGGCTTCGAATTTCTTCATCGTCCGCATCCCAACCTTGCCGACCGTAGTCCAGCCAGGGCTCTCCTAATAAAGAGAGAGACTTTAATGAATTCAAGATGTCGCCAAAGGGCGAGTGCTGAAAGATGTCCGCGGCGGTGAACTCCATGATCGGCGCCCAACTGGGTTCGATCGGCAGGGGTGCGGAAGGTTCGAAGTCCGGAAAGGAGTCCGACACCTTGGAGTCACGAGCTTCGCAAAGGACAGGGCTGGTATTCGGCTCAATTGTCGTAGAGATTGCAGCCCCCGAGGCGGTGTCCAACCATCCGTCCTCGATTGGCGCAGTCGGCTCCGAGCAAAAGGTCGGAACGGACACTGGGGCGGCCTCCGGGGCACTGTTCGGCGGCAGAGCTAGATCATGCATGTCGTGATAGTGCGGCGCGCTTGGTTGTGGCTCGAATCCATCGAAGATCAAGTCTCCGCGGATGTCAGCCGTGTAGTTTAAGCTTCCAAATCTGACCTGATGGCCAGGGGCGTAGCTTTCGATCTGCTCCAGATGGCCAAGCGAATTGGCCCGCAGTGCAAAGTCGCCGAATACGAAGATCTGTCCGGGGAGAAAAGTCTCACCCCGGACCGCATTGTTGTTGATGATCGGAGAAGCCATCGGGCCTAAAGGTGACGACATAGAGGAACTCTCAATGAAAGCACCAATGTCGGTGTCAAAGCCGGCGGATCTCGGTTAGGGGGTCCTGAACTGTGCATCTAGGCGGATGGTAACAGGAGACAAGGGACACGATGTTTTTACCCAGGTTCGGGCCCTCTCGATGGAGGTAAAACCCTACTCCTGCTTGATTAATATTGATGATATGGGTAGTACAAGAGTAGATCTACCATGAGATCAGAGAGGCTAAACCCTAGAAGCTAGCCTATGGTATGACTGTTGTTCGTCCTACATACTAAAAACCCTCCAGTTTATATAGACACCGGAGAGGGCTAGGGTTACACAGAGTCGGTTACAATGGGAGGAGATCTACATATCTGTATCGCCAAGCTTGCCTTCCACGCCAAGGAAAGTCCCATCCGGACATGGGACGAAGTCTTCAATCTTGTATCTTCATAGTCCAGGAGTCCGGCCAAAGGTTATAGTTCGGCTATCCGGACACCCCCTATTTCGGGACTCCCTCAGTAGCCCCTGAACCAGGCTTCAATGACGACGAGTCCAGCGCACAAATTGTCTTCGGCATTGCAAGGCGGGTTCCTCCTCCGAATACTTCATAGAAGATGTTGAACACAAGGATAGTGTCTGGCTCTGCAAAATAAGTTCCACATACCACCGTAGAGAGAATAATATTTACGCAAATCTAATCTACTAACGTATTTCGTAGCATGTCATGCTATGACCAAGCCTTTATTCGAATCATTTTACTGTCCCACCTCAGCGCGTTTAGCGAGGCGGTTTCCTTGGCACATCTTGTCAAAGCAGAGATCGTGTCCCCTTATTCTGGGATTCTCATCAATACGGGCGTGGGTAACCCAACCGCGCCATTAATCACGGCGCTTGGGAGATAAGCGAGTTTTACCAGGCTGGCGGGGGCACATAGTTTCGGCCGCCCATATAAGGGGTTAAGAATCCACCCTTTCCATCTACGCCTTCCTCCTCCTTCGCTTATCCATTCCTGCGCACTCGAGCTCCAGCGCCCAAGTCCGCACTTCCCACCTCAACCTTCTTCAATCATGTCCGGAGCGGGAGGCAGGTGGATGGCCTCCACCGTACGGAGGGGCACATCAAAAAGTTGAGGAAAGCCGGATACTTGTCGAACGACATCGCGCACCGGCTTCCAAACGAGGGGCAGCTCATCCCCACCCCTAGGCCCCATGAGAGGGTGGTGTTCCTCACCCATTTCCTCCGTGGACTGGGCTTCCCACTCCACCCATTTGTCTGGGGGCTCACGTTCTATTACTGCCTGGATTTCCACGATCTGGCCCCGAACTTCATCCTCAACATCTCGGCGTTTATCGTCGTGTGCGAGGTCTTCCTCCACATCAAGCCCCACTTCGACCTATGACTGAAGACCTTCAGCGTCAAGCCGAAGGTTGTGGGCGGCTGGCAAGCGGAGTGCGGAGGCGCCATGGTGGGCAAGATGCCCAACGTCACATGGCTCGAGAGCTCCTTTGTGGAAACCATCAAAGGGTGGCAATCGGGGTGGTTCTATATCACCGAGCCGCATGACCCTGAATGGGCAGCGGCCCCCGAATTCCAATCTGGCATCCCCACACGGCTCACCTCCTGGAAGGAGATAGGCCTGTCGTGGGGTAATCCGGAAGAGGTGACCGGACTCCAAACCTGCGTCCAAGACTTGGTGGACAAGAAGGTTAAACTTGTCAACGTAGTCCAAGTCATGCTCTTCCGCCGGATCCTCCCGTGTCAACGACGGGCTTTCAACTTGTGGGATTTCGACCCGGCCCAGCACCAGACTTTGTCCAGGCTCTTCGACACAAAGCACGAGGACGCCTGGAAGGTGCTATTCAAGAGCTCCGAGGTTCCCCCTCCCATTACCGAGGATCGCGGATTCTGCGCAAAGCGCCAAGCCAGCGAAGTAAGCTTGTTTTACCCTTTACAGGGCACTTGTTCTTCATAGTTTGACTCTATGCGGGGATCTAAGCTCCCGCTCCTTTGACAGGACTGGAAGAAGACGTCCGGACAGTTTGACTGTCCGGCTCCTTTGCCCGAAGGCCCAGCGGATGCACGCTTGGCGAAGCTGCTTGTCCTGGCACCTCACATGGTGCCGGAGAAGAAGGCCAAGAAGAAGGCCACGGGGACTCGAAAGAGTTCCCGGCGCCTGGTGGTGTCAGATTCATCGCCCGACGACCCCAAAGCGCACACCGCCTCCGAAGATGAGGAGGAGGAAGAAGAAGCCTCTCCCCCTCCAACAGGGGGAGGCAAGAAAAGGAAGGCCGCCCCAACTAGGGAGGCCGAAGGGTCCAAGAAGGGGAAGACCCTTCTTCCGGATTACGCCTCCGACGCCGATGACGGCGGAGAGGAGTGGCCATCCAGGGCCAAGCCCCTGGCAAAATCGTAAGTATCCGGATACCAGAATGACTCATGGCGTTCCTTTATTGCACAATACCTTCTAACGCCGAATATAATCATGCAGTCTGCCCAAGGCTCAGCTCGACGCTTCGTCGAGCGGCTCCCTGGATTCGTCGGATGTGAATAGTCTTTCACTTCCGACTGCTACCTCCCCTCGCCCTACGGACGACGCCGAGGTGGAGTCCCGAAAGGGGCTACACCAGGAGGAGGTGGTCCTGGAGGCGCCACAAGGCGACCTCCCGGACTCCAGGCCCAAAGGGGATAAAACCCCAGGGGGGTCTAAGTCCGGCCCTGGGCCGGACACCGCACCGGAACCTTCAGTGGTTCCGGAGTCCGGCAGGCGGCCCCTTCGTAAGAAGGGCAAGCCTACAACGCCGGTGACACCCGTCCAACCGGAGGCACCGGATAACTTGCTGGAGGTGCTTAACGGCGCCTCCATCGACGAGGAGCACCGCACTATTATGAGTGCGGTGATCCAGAAAGTTCAGTCCGCCAAGAGCGGGCTGACAGAAGCCTGCGCCAGCCTTCTAACAGGCTTTGAGGTACGTATTTAAAATATGTAAAAATATTACCGCATAGACTGTAGCCCCTGATGCTCAGTTTGGTATTCAGAAAGAAAAGCCGAACTGAGGATCTAAAAAGATATACGCAGGAGTCTAACATAAGTATGTCAATATGGGAATGCAGGCTGCGCTGCTGACCTCTGCCGCACTGACTGCGGAGGTCGATGCATTGAAGCAGAGCCTCGAGCGGTCCGAGAACGAGCTCGGCCTTGCCAAGAAGCAGCTCGAGGACAAGGAAGGTAAGTAGTACCTTATGTAAGTATATAAAAATAGCTGGTTGCAAATAATGACAGGACCAATATGACGGTTTACAGGGGCCACGATCGAGGTGGCGACCCTGAAGGAAGCGCTGTCCAAGGCCGAAGACAGTGCGGCCATGGAGCGTGCCGAGTGAGAGAAACAAGAGGCGCGGGTGGTGGAGGTGCGGCAAGAGCTCAATGCTCTTGTGAAAAAACACGAGAGTTTAGAGCTTGACTCAAAGACTCGAGAGTCCGAGCTTGCCTCAGCACTTGAAAGCGCCAAATCTGCCAAGGCCGAAGCCCAAAAAGCCCTCCAGGAAATTGAGGCGATGAAAAAGATAGCAGCGAGTAAGGCATTCTTTATGCAAGGCAAGCACGTGAAAGTAAATTACTTGTTACTTACCCGAGTCCGGAGCTCTCCAGGAGCATTCGTAGATCTGCCCCGCAGTGTGTCCGACGCTGCCGCATTCTACCGAGCCGAGGAAGGGAGCTCAACGGAGAAGGTGTTCTGGTCCCAGTATGCTGAGGCCGGACACCCAGTGCCCCTGAGCGACCAGCTGAAGCAGCTGGTCGAGCTCCATAAGGCAGCCGAGCAGGCCATGAAGGGCCTAATAGTCCGGCTATGGCCTGGGGAGGTTATGTCTGGGAGCTACTTTGGGCTGGTGAGGCGGCTGGTGGATGCTTGTCCATGGCTTGAAGTCATCAAGCGCTCTGTATGCATCGAAGGCGCCCGTAGGGCCCTTGCCCGTGCTAAAGTGCACTGGGGTAAGCTGGATGCTGAGAAGCTGGTGACAGAAGGGCCACCGGAGGGAAAGGAGCATCGCAGGCCCGAGATGTATTATGAGGGTGTCCTGAAGGGTGCCCGCCTTGTGGCGAACGAATGTTCCAAGAATTTAATTTTTGAGTAAACTCGCTTGTGTTTATCCTGTGCACTGAAAACTTGTTCATATGCGCTAAGCAATGCTTTTTGAATTTAAAATATTACCTTATGTGCGGTCATTTATTAAATCTGAGAGATGCAAGCCGTCGGCTTCTACTCCCATGCCACGAGTGCTGGGGTGTTCGGGATAAATCTGAGCGCTCTTGTTCCCATTCTTGGGTCCTTCTAGAGAGGCGCCCAGCACAACGAACAAGGCAATCAGACTATAATGCTTTATCACTCTTACTTAGCCATAGAATTCTATAATTTTAAATTTCGGCGAAGCCCCTAGTATTCGGAAGACCGAGTTCGGGGCGCTATCCACGCCTAGGCCGGACAAAGCCAGCTCCTCGCTCGAAGCGGCATAAGTCTTTAGGGACTCGAAGAACCTCTCGAACAGCGACCGGCTCTCGCCCTATCATGACGGTCAGTTTTAGCTTTCTCTACTGAGGTGTTAACCCAGCTCAACTCGGGCACAATCGCAGTAGTTCTCCCAGCGCTACCGTAGCCGATATAGCGGAACGTAAGGTACCAAAACATGGGAGCCGGGCAAACCCAACTATTGACCCAAGACATGATTCAGAGCCGATGCATATAATGCTATAAGTTCGGGGTGCCGCACTCGTGAGAGTGTTCGGTCTTCCCACACCATATTCTGGGGTACTTAAGCCCCTGGTGTATTGACCGTACCAAAGTGTACGGTTGCATAATGTCATAACTAAACATATTTACATAAAAAATGAATGCAATAATAGGCAAGAGCTATGTATTGTTTATTAAAGGGCTGCTATGAAAGCAGAACGATACAAATAGTGCGATAAGCAAGAGATGGGATTATTTGACATGTCCCTCTCCAGGGGCAAGCTGCGAGACTTTAAGTAAGACAGGTATTTAGCTTGTTATAGAGACCACCTGGACATTCGACGTGGCTTGCCGCCTCCCTGGCTGTTGCATCGTGTGTTCGGCGATTGTACTGCCGGACAGGCCTTCCTGAGAGTGGAGTCCTGAAAGTAAGAAAAGAGAAATGACAAAATCGGGAGCCCCTAATGCGATTGAGCCGCATTCTGGGCGTGCCGTGGTTGTGCCCCTCCCCTTATGCACATGGTATTTTCAGAGCGTAATTATGTACGCGTGGTACTGGTTTCGCAATCTCGCGAGGGCTGGGGTTGGGGCTGCACTGCTATGCTTGCTCGGAACGTGCCAGACGGTCTTGTTGTAGGTTACTTCGGGCGTGCTTGACGGTGTCCGGACGTTTAACAGCCGGACTGGAGAATTGCCTTGAGAGGCTACTTTGTACTTCCGCCACGAGGGCCGCCGTGTGCTCCTCTGTTCGGAGAGAGCGTTCGGTGTTTTCATTGACCGTAATGACTCCTCGAGGGCCTGGCATCTTGAGCTTGAGGTATGCGTAGTGCGGCACCGCATTGAACTTTGCAAATGCGGTTCGCCCGAGCAAGGCGTGATAGCCACTGCGTAACGGGACTATGTCGAAGATTAACTCCTCGCTTCGGAAATTATCCGGGGATCCGAAGACCATTTCGAGTGTAACTGAGCCTTTACAACTGGCTTCTACACCTGGTATGACGCCTTTAAAGGTCGTCTTTGTGGGTTTAATCCTTGAGGGATCTGTGCCTATTTTTCGCACTGTATCCTGATAAAGCAGGTTCAGGCTGCTGCCGCCGTCCATGAGGACTCTAGTGAGGTGAAATCCGTCAATGATTGGGTCTAGGACCAATGCGGCGAATCCGCCGTGACGGATGCTAGTGGGGTGGTCCCTTCGATCAAAAGTGATCGGGCAGGAGGACCATGGGTTGAACTTTGGGGCGACTGACTCCAACGCATATACGTCCTTGAGTGCACGCTTCCGCTCCCTTTTGGGGATGTGGGTTGCGTATATTATGTTTACCGTCCGCACTTGTGGGGGAAAACCCTTCTGTCCTCTGTTGTTTGGCGGCCGGGGCTCCTCCTCGTCATCGCTATGCAGCCCCTTATCTCTGTTTTCGGCACTTAACTTGCCTGCCTGCTTGAACACCCAACAATCCCTATTGATGTAATTGGCTGGTTGTTCGGGGGTGCCGTGTATCTGGCACAAGCGATCGAGTATCCGGTCCAAACTGGACGGGCCCGGGGTATTTCTTTTGAATGACTTTTTCCGCTGACCGGGTTTAGAGCCTCTAAATCCGGCATTAACTGCTGTATCCTCAGCACTGTCTCCGTTAATGCGGCGCTTGTGCTTATTGCGACGCGACCTGCCATTGTTGTCCTTGGTATCCGAATTACCAAGGCTCTTATTCATGTTATTACTACGAGCTAGCCAGCTGTCTTCTCCCGCACAAAAGCGGGTCATGAGTATTGTGAGCGTTGCAATGGATTTTGGCTTTTCCTGTCCTAGGTGCCGAGCAAGCCATTCGTCACAGATGTTATGTTTGAAGGATGCTAGGCTGTGGCCTCCCTCACTCCTGGGCCGATACCCTCCCGTCCCCGCCCGCAGCCGCCGCGCCGCCAGGATCCGATCGGATCGCTAGGGTTTCGTCTCCTCCTCACCCTCGACCATGGCCGTCGCCGCCCTCGTCCGCTCCTCCGCGCGCCACCGCCCCGCCGTCGCCGCCGCCCTCCTGCGCTCCACCGCCGCGCTCCCCCGCAGCTCCCCCGCCCCCACCAACTCCAGCGCCGCCCTCCTCTGCCCGCGCCGCTTGCTCTCCGGTCCCGCCCGGGCGCAAATCAACACCGAGATCTGCCGGGTGGAGGCGGCCATCGCGGCGCGCTACGACTCCGCATCGAAGAGAGTCGATGAGCTCTCCGCCAACGTTAACAAGCTGGGCCAGGCAGTGGCGCAGCAGGACTACAACATCACGCTGAACCTGGGCGAGACGTCGTTCAAGGTCGCCTTCATCGTTCTCAACTCCGCGGTCCTCCTGGGCCTCGGCTCCTACACCATCTTGTACACTCTGGGAGGCCGGTCTGCGAGGGCAGAAGCCTCTGCTCTCGTCGAGGGGAAGGTTGGCGAGCTGGAGGCCGAGCTCGTCAACAAGATCGAGGGGCTGTACAAGGACCAGGAGAAGTCCAACAGTGAGGCCAGATCGAGCCTCAACAAAAGGGAGGCTGCAAACAAAGCCAAGGAGCTCGACCTCATTGCAAGGGAGAGAGCCCTCCAGGGGGGCAAGTGAGGTCAAGCTCCCCCCGGCCAGGGCAATGAGGGTTGACAACATAGGTGTCTGATTAAGTGATTACGGATGTGTATGTAATGTATGGATGGATCGAAACTGCTTCGCGCACGACGGCTGCGTGGCCGATTCATGCACGATTCAAAATCAGACGGTGGCCTGCAGTTTACTACCACACACCAACGGCTTGATTAACTACATCGTCCACAAATCGTGCACATGGTGTCGTGTGTATAGCATCGTTGATGGATGGATGAATGAACTTATTTAACTTTTGGTCGAGGTCTCAGTTAGTTGTGCTCAGGGACCTTGTTTTCAGGGAATTTGATGGATGGAGATGGCAGCAAGTTTTGGCATGAAAAATGTTCGAGTTTTGAGCATTTAAGTTTCCTCGTTTCGTATGTCTCGGAGGAGACAGTTTATCCTGTTGCCAAATCTTTTTATAATCAGATGAACCAGTGCATATGTTAAGTTGTATGCATACCAGGTTTTCCAACGTGGGAAATCGCAGCCTTTGTTTCCTGGCGAAATTGTTTTGAAACTGTAAAAGTTTGTATCTCCTGCAGAACCAGACTAATTTAGATCTGTATGCTGAAGTATTAATTCATTCTCCTTGTGCGCTTGTTTTGGGCTACTGCTGTCCATGCACAAGATCCCTCAGGGTGCTTTGGTGCCAGGTGCTGTAGTGGATGAGCACAAGAATCCAGCTGAGGAGGAGGAGGAGGAGAAGAATCCGGCGTGGGAGGGTGAGGAGGGCAAGAATCCGGCGAGAAAGGAGGTGAAGGTACAGGGACCTGATCCTCTCTCCCACCTATGTGTGATCTATTTAGCTCTGGGACTTACTACTCACTTTTCAGAGCTTAAACATTTTCTGAGTGAATTAAATATGAAGCATCTTCATGTTCTACTGCCTTCTGATCCGTTGTGATGTGCCCAGTTCTTTCCAGGTAGTCATGAATTTCTGTGACGATTCTCTATGTTTTGCTGGGTTTAGAATTAATGGATGAACAGTGTGTGTGTGTGTGTGTGTGTGTGTGTGTGTGTGTGTGTGTGTGTGCATGAATATCTGACTAAGATTGGGTTCCAGCTCCCGAGTTATTATTGATAGATGAACTTGGATTGAATGGGGTGCTGTTACTAGTGATGAACAATGCTGTTAGTTAATCTTTTATTATATTACGTCCGTTCCAAATTACTTACGGATGTATGTGTACATACATCCGTATCTAGACAAATCTAAGACAAGTTATTCGGGATGGAGGGAGCATGCACTAGTAGGAGGGAATCTTTTCTGGTCCAAGTGTGTTGCAAATATCAGAGGCGTCTTAAGATTTGTTTGTGTTGTTTACTGCCCTCATTCTTTCCACTCTGAATTATGCGTGTTTTGTTTCCTCTGTTTTCTTGATGGGGAGCATGTTCTCCAATAGTATAATTTCCGCCCCCCTGGTTTGAACAGTTCATGGGAAGGCATTTTGTTACTGCATGTTTGTGTCCTGCAATGCACGTTGAAGTTAGTTTCAGTTCATTGTCAGTTTACCATATATACATGGAAAACGATTTCATCCTGCTGGAACCATGTTTTTTCTAGCAGCCCATTTCATTGGTTGAAGTTATGGTTACTTGAGCCATACCACTTGATTTTCGAGGACATGTAATTTTTGGTCTATCATTATAGATCATATTACACCTTTTGCTGATAGTCATGGTATTTGGTTACAGCAAGAATATTGGAGTTTCTCAACATTAGAGTGCAATCTAGAAGGCTTCATATCGTATCATAGAACATATTTGGATCAGCAACTCCCTACATAAATCATGCCCTGTTAAATTACGCATATGTTATCAAATTCATTTGAATTTGCTTCATTTTAGAGGCTAATACTTTCATGGAAAAAATCAAGTTGATAATTGCTTTCCTGTTGACAAACTCTTTACTGTACATGAGCTGAACATTTTGTTGAGCTCTCTTTTTTCTCCCTGAATGCGGAAAATTGCAGCCTTTGTTTCCTCGAGAAAGTGGCGTTGATTAATTGGTTGAAATTATAAAGGTTTTTATCTCCTGTAGAACCATTTAAGTCCAGTAATTTAGATCTTTAGACTGAAGTTATCATTCCGTTTCCCTATTCTAGATTTTGGATACCTCAGCAAGAGAAGAAATCGGATGCATGTACCCAAACTATGAATTCAAATTCTATCAGATAAAAGGTTAAAAGCTCATCCCTGCCACAAGGTTAGTAACCCCTCTATCTGTATTCAGTTAGCCTAGACTGCTGTAACCTGCTCGGCTAATTTCTTCTGCCCGCAGCTTTTGGTAAGCGCATGCCACCTGAAGCAGTTGATCTTGCGTAAAGGCTACTTTGGTACTCACCAAATCAGCGCTGAACAGCCGTAAGAAAGATTTTATCCTTGGGCTATTTGAGCAAAGCAATGAATAAATCAGTACAGATTCATTGCTTGGTAACGCTAAATTCTACTCCCTCTGTAAATAAATACAAGAGCTTTTAGATCACTACTTTAGAGATCTAAACGCTCTTATATTTCTTTACGGAGGGAGTACATTTTTCTCTAGCTAAAGTACAATTTGATTACTTCCAAGAAAAGTGCTGTGTTACCCTTGGCAGCTATGAATCACAGGCCTACTATTCATGAACGAAGAAAAACCCTTGAAAAATGTAAGTACTATTCTGACTAGACACTTATGGTTATCCTTGCAGGCTTGATGCTTGCGCCCATCCGTTCTTTGATGAACTGCAGGATCCCAAGACCTGCTTGCCAAATGAACGGCAATTACCACCATGGTGTGCCGCAGTGTTGAGTTTTTCTACATCCTTACCTTACACAAGCATTTGCATGGTGTGCATAGCTGGAAGGCCTCCCTGCTCAGGTACGGATCATTCCTGAACATACGACGAAGTGAACACAGCGCTATTTCTTGGCGCCCATTCATCCAGAGTAGACTGTCTGGCCAGCCCACAGCCCCTGTTTTAAGTGTATGTGTTTATGCAGTTTGATGAAAGAATAGCATGTTGCTCGTTTCCAGCTTACGTTTTCAAAATTTTCTCAGCGATGTATGAAACGATGACATAGCGCTTACATGTACATCAATGGCAGCAGGGTGTTGAGAACAAGTATGGATGCACACTTGTCGATATCCGTATTGCCAGATTGGCCTAGTGTACATGGAAGTGCAAACATAATTCTCCTGAACACTAGAATAACGGTGTTGCTAAGTGTAGCACTATACCTGTGTAAGGGCCTGGATTTCCTGTCTCAACCAAGTTTCGAACCACACTTGAAACTTCCATTGCTTCCAGTATCGTCTGAAACCTCTGCAGCAAACACGAGTTTCAGATAAAACTGTGAACAGAGAAGTAAATAAAACTCCAAATTAACACAATGCCTCTTGTGTTATATATAGAAGTGTGATATCAACTCATGTGCCGCATCAAGGTGAGTGCCAGAAAAGAAGAAATGAAAAACTGCTACTCGGTTTATTAAGGGAGTGTTTGGTTTGAGAATTAACTGTAATGGAATGGCATGGTTCAATCCCAGAGGAATGGGTCGGTTTAGTTCTTGTATTTGGTTGGACAGATGGGATGTGTCAAATTTGGTTCAGCACACCAATTGCATAGAGATGGTCAGATTACTGTGAAGATGTTGTAATCCAAAGAAATATAGCACAACTTTCAATCATCAATCTCAATATTTCATATGGTAGCAATAACCAGTCCTCTGCCTCGCTCGCGTCGTCGCCGCCTTTCCATTGGCTCCGTCGCCGTCGCCGTCGCCAAGATCTCATTTTTATTCTCCGGCGGCTGATCCGGAGCGCGGCGGCTCGATCTGCAACCGCCTTCCTCCATTCCAACGCCAACAGCTGCGGTACGTCGCTCCTCCTCGCTCCCTCGCTGCTGCTCATCTACCAACGCCTCTCGGAGCTTGGTACGAGGATTGAACTTGGCGATTCAAGCAGGTGCAGATCTCCGAGCTTTACCAACGCCTCCCCGAGCTCGCCCCCAACGTGCGGCATCCGACCATGTAGCTTCGTCGCCGACAAGCTGGAGCAGAGGAGGGCTGAACCAAGCTGGAGCAAGTTGCAGCGTGCTTCCCCGACGACGATGGTGAGTATTGTTGTTGTTCATGTTCGTGTGCTTTCAGTAGATGCACTGTGATTCAAGTATTCCAGTACTCCTGAAAAATTACTTCATCAGATGCAGTTTATAGTGTCCGAATTTTGTTCATGTGCTTTCAGTAGATGAACTATAAGTAGTTGTACTGCATCAGATGCAGTTTATAGTGTCTGAATTTTGTTTGCAGTAGGAGTACATCAGTATTTGCTGATTTAATTTTGTTTGCAGTAGGAGTACATCAGTATTTACTGAATTTTGCAGCTACTCCACTGAAAATTCCACTGTTGCATGAGTAGTTTCAGTAGTTTTACAACAACAGTACTCTTGCCAGTTGGCAAGTTTCAGTACTCTTGCTCCCAATACACCAGTATTGGAGTATTCCTTCCAATTACTGGAGCAGCAAGTTGTATAGTGCAGATTACTGGGTGACGTTACTTTGTTCTTTTCATTGCGGTTGTTCCCTTGGTGGTTCTAGCCCTCTACTCCTTGGAGTAGGAGAAGCTGATGCTCATAGGAGATCTTTCATCTTGTGTTTGTGTGAGGCTTTGGTTGTGCTTATCTTGCTCTGCTCCTACATGAGCTTTGGTTTCTCTTCAAACTGTCAGGTGTTTTGGAGTAGTGCTCATCTTGAGTTGCTACTGTGAGAGGATGAGTAGTGCTCTGTTAGGAGTAATTCCTACTGTTGGAGGAACATGCAAGTACTCTGAACATTTGTTTTTAGAAACATTTGGTTTGCAGCAATCTGGAGTAGGATTAGCTTCTACTCCATGGTTTAGTTGCTGTGATTGATTTCGTTGGTAGTTTAGTTCCCAGGGTAGTTCTTGCTAAGGATTTGTATAGAGGAGGAATTGAACCTTATTTTGTGTAAAATTCTGAAGAAAACAGGAACATGACCTGCTGATCCGTGTGAGGATGTTTTCGTCTGCTCCAAAGTTCCTGAGATTCCAAAATTCTGCAATGAGGCCCATGTTTCCATTGCTGCTGATGCAGTAGCTTTCGATCCGCAGGCCTGTCACTGACGGCAAGTGCAATAAGAAGGCCCCGAGGATTATTTTCACAAAGCAGAGAGGGAGAAGCATAAGCGCGACCTGCTCAATGATCTCTTCAGTGAACTTGACGAAATGCTAGGTGAGTTCATCACTAACCTCGTACTGTAGATTACTCCATGTGGGATCCTGTTTCTCAGTTTTGGGGGTCGTTTTATTCAAGCTAAGCTCATGATACCTTTGATAACAAATACTCCTGAGCTGAATATTTTCAAAGGTAAGACTATTTACAGAATTCAGTTTTCAAAATTTTGCAAATTCTGTAATTTTACAGATGAAGCTTCAGTGATTTTGCCCATGAAGCTTCAGTATTTTAGCACATGAAGCTTCTGCTACTGTTAATCTTGTCATGAATCTTCTGTTGACTTCGTAGATTAGCTTAAAATTGTTACTGTTGGAGGAACATGCAAGTACTCTGAAAATTTGTTTTTAGAAACATTTGGTTTGCAGCAATCTGGAGTAGGATTAACTTTTTCTGTTAATTTAACAGTTGCAGTAGTATAGTGTAGGAAAGCAGTAGTTTAGTGTAGGACAACAGTAGTGTAGGACAGCAGTTGTTTAGTGTAAGTTTCAGTTCATTAACTGAATTTTTTCAGTTACTTAACTGAAACTTTTTCAGTTACAGTAGGACTTCTCTTCTCTCTTCTTCTCTCTTCTCTTTCTCTTCTTGCATCTGTAGTTTAGTGTAGGGTTTATTGGAGTACTTCCCTTGTGCCCTCCATACTCCTCTCCTCTCCCACTCCTTTCCTCTCCTACTACTTTGCTTGTTCTCTTCTTCTCTAAATTATCTTCTCATCTCTAAATTCACTCATCTTCTCTCCTACTACTCTCTTCTCTTCTCTTTCATTTAAATGGAGTACTCCGCACAAGCAAATGAAACTTTTGAATTACACATACAAAAAATACACATATATGGAGTAAAAATGATCACAAAATGGAGTTACACATACAAGTCTCACAAAATGGAGTATTACACATATGGAGTAATCTTGCATTGTGCCACATGCCACTAGAAAGCTCTCTTTGACTGTTCTCTTTGACACATTGGTCGTTCATACATATCCTGGCAGAAACTATAGGAGTACATATCAGCTCTACTCCTTTGGCATTTATCTGTATCCTTTGGAGTACTCCCACCTAGGAGTACTAGCATGTTTATCTCCCACCTCGGAGTACTCAGCAAAGCACCTAACTGAATTTGCTGCTTCAAAATTTTGCAAAGCGCCTCACTGACCATATAAATTCAGCAAATCACCTTACTGAACATATAAATTTGGCATTTATCTGTGTCAGTTGTTTTAAAAATGTGTAACTGTGTCAGTTGTTTTAAAAATGGAGTAAATCAACCATTTGCATACTGACCATATATTGCTTGTTGTGAACATTTTTAAACTGACCATATATGTCAAGTTTAACAGTAAATCAAGTTAAATGGAAAGCAAGTTACGGTGACAGCAATACTGTTACTGAAAATGGAGCAGCTCACCTACTCTTGATTTGTCAATTTGTCATGCTGTTGTTGCAGTTCACACAATTGATCTTGCTGTTGTTGCTGTTCTTGTGATCAATTTTATGCTCTGGAACATTCAGAGTAACAGTTTGCTCGAGTGTGATCTTCAGAATCTGACCACAATTTACTTGATGAACCAGGCAAGAGGAACAACAGAGGATAAAGCTAAAGAACCAAGTACTCCAATCAGTAGACCACTCCAATCAGCAGATCACTCCAAGCTGGAGTACCAAGTATCTGTTTCTCCAATCACTCCAAACCAAGGTAAGCTGTAACAGTTACTCTCTTTTTGCACTCATGAGGGACGTGAAAACTTCAGTTCAAAATCACTCCAATCATGTGGGATTTTCACACAAAATTTCAGGTCTCCAGCCAGGCGAAAGGGATACTACCCGCGGCAAGTGACGAGCACCATGTGCCGAGAGGAGCGGCGGCGGACTTCGGGCTCAAGGCGAACAACAGAGGATCAGAGCCAAAATCAAGCAGCGGAGCAGCACAGGATCAGAGTTGTGGATCAATTCGAGAGGAGCGGAGGATCAGCAGAGGATCGGAGGTGTGGATCAATTCAAGAAGGACGCCAGAGCTGTGGCGGATGGCGTAGCAGCAGCTGACCTCGGGCTCTCAATTGGAGCGGATGCAGGTTGGCGACGGTGCTGGGGCGGCGAGGGTGGTGCAGTCGGCGGGATCCCCAGCGACAAGAATTTCAAATTGGGGGTAGTTTGGTACTTTTCCCCGTTTTCACATGGTCGGAGAAATTCCCTAACGACAAATAATACGGAACAGAGGGAGTAGATTGCATGTACAAAAATTATTCTCTTGTATCAACGTACATACAAATAGTACTCAACTTCACGTACTGAACCTTTGGAGGTTGCAATAACCAATACTATTAGATCACGTACAAAAGCATCTCATGTTTTAGATTGCAGTGACTAAGAGCATCTACAACCGGACCAATACCTGCCCCAGACGCCCGCCCGATCAGTGCCGGGACGGAAAAATGCCACCCAACAGGGTGCTTCTTATCGAACTCAAACGCTCGAACTGACCGGCAACCCCCATACCCAGCACATATCCGGGCTGAATATGGGGACGCCTGGACGCGGACGCCACGTCGGATCGGCCCGCCAGGGCCCGCACCACCCCCAACAATGCCTCGACGGAAAAACCATCCGGACCGACAAACCCTAGTCAAACCTCTTATCTCTCTTAGTCCACTTGTCCTCTCCGCTCCCCTCGTCTCCTCCCCCTCCCTCCCAAATCCATCATGTCCCCTCCGCCATGGCCAAGTCCGGACACGACTTGGGCAACTAGCCCGATCACATGAACTGGGACGGCCTCGTGAAGGAGCGAATGCTCTTCAAGTGAAAGCCTATGGTCCTACTGCAGGGTCGGGCGACGGCGCGTAGCTTCCCCTTGGGGGCGTTGTCTTGAAGACTTGTTCCCCTTCGCGCTTTCCCCGAGCTGGACGTGCACGACATCACGCTTGGTTGGTGCACAACTGGCGATGCCAGTGGTTGGTTTTTTTACTCGTGCGGCGACAATGATGGAGGCGCGTGCAGCTGGTCATGGCTAGTCCTTCCGATGCCGACGGTCTGGTGCATTTATGTTTGTTTCTCGCTATGACCGAGAAGTCGGAGTTGCGTGTGGCAAAGCCTCTATGGCAACGATGACTCCATGAGCACGGTTTTAGAGGACGGTGCTCTCCAAAAGTTGTGGTGGACTAAATTCTCTGCCATGGACAAAATCGGAAGCTGCCCGTTCTCGTTCAAGACAGCAAGCCCGCGTCCCCACCTTGGCCGCCGTCTGCTCGAAGCGCACGGTGGTGCAGCTCATCCCCGTGGAGATCGGGCACTGGGCCTGCAGTGGCAGCACCGGAAGATCGCGGGCACGTTCGGTCCCCGGCGCAGCCGGCTCTCCGCCGTCTCTCCATGGATAGTACTACTAGTATAAACTGGAGGTAGGAAAGAAATTCCCTAAAGAATTGGATTTTTAGACCCAATTCGATTGCTGCCTCGTCAATCAGTCCGTAGCAGCTCCCCTGTACACATATATAGAGTGAGATCGTCCTCCCCGCTGTGTAAAAGTTTGGTGACTGGTGCATTTCCAGCATGCATGAATGGCGGTAATTGAGATTCAAGATGCCAATTGCTCTTTAAAGGCAGCTCTAACCGACCCCCTATAAAATAGATAAGGATCCGGCCGAGTTTTACTCGGCTAACTTTTGAAGTAAAACCAAATTTGCATAAATTCACCCTAGTTCTTTTTATCTAAACAACCGAAATTGGATATATTAGTTTGACAACCAATTTAAAATAAACTTAAACTTAAAACTAACTACTCTCATTATCATCATCATCCTTATAGAGGTCGAGCCAATCTTGCCTTGACATTCCAACGTCCATTGGGTCCGGGCCGGTGCCGTCGTCGCCAGAGTCGGGGAAGATGTGCCGCCACTCTTCAACGTCGAACTCCTCCTCGTCCTTGCTGTCTCGTCGCCGCCGTCGTCGGAGATGACGATGACCTCCTTCTCCATCGCACGCTCTGCGAAGATCGCCTGCTCCGCCGTGTGCGGAAGGAACTGAGCCACTTTTTGGTGTGGCTCTCGTGGTATGTTTCTCCGCCACTCACGTCCCCCATGGCCGCAGACGGACGCCGAGGTATTTCCTCTGCGACTGCCGCGGCGGAGGGAGGTTGGGGAAGTTGGAGATGCGGCGGGCGGG
>NC_041393.1:559248508-559261577 GCF_002162155.2 Triticum dicoccoides | reverse complement strand
AGGGGCTTGAGGAGGCCCCGCTTGAAGAGGTGCGGCGGGCGCTGGCGCATCGGTGGGGCGGCGGTGGCTTGAGGAGGCCCCGCTTGAAGAGGCGCGGCGGGGCGTATCTGCTACGAAACGGCGGCGGGCAGCGCCGGCCATGGGGTCCGGCCATTGGGAGGAGGGGGCGTCGGGGAACTGTCGAGGAGAGGGGTGGGGTGGGGGAGGAGAAATGGCAGAGGAGGCGTAGAGACGAGTGGTAATTTTTTACTCCGCTAGCGAGCGGTGGAGTAAAAGGGGCGGGATAAACAGCTGAGATTTTTGTTTTTCTCCACTAACGGTTATTGGGGATCGGTTAGAAATGCAGTAAGCTAGCGGATAATAAGCAGAATAATTCATGAAAGCGAACGGAGTCTTATGAGGACCAAGAACAGCTCAGGTTCAGAACAAGTGGCAACGGCAATATATATGCTGATCCGATCATCCTCGAACCGTGGCAACCAGCACTCGTCTTCATGTAGCTCGTCGGCAGCGACGATTGATGCATCATCATTAGATTAGCAGCAACAGGAGGTCATTAGGCTGAGCTGGTGAGCTAAGATTACCAACGTATTGTCACGGACGACTCTGCACCTCGTGTGGTGTATCGGATAGTTGTGCCACACGCCTCGTGTGGCATGAACAACAATCAGCCTACACACCTACGTGTGGGCAAAACAACTAATGCCCACACACATCTTTTTTTCCCTCCCGAACCCTCTCACACGCGTGCGTGTGGGCGAAGTTGATAACGCCCACACGTCCGTATGTCAGGCCTCGTACCCTCCTGGTCCCGCACGCGAGGCGTGACGCCCACCGCGCGCCTGCAGTTGTCATGGTCCAGACCTTCGTCCATGTTCGTTTAACTGCAGTTGCCATGTCGCTGAACTACGGTTGCCATGTCGGACAACTGCATTGCCATGGTTGCTCAACTGCAGTTGCCATGTATGGTCTGATCTAATGTAGTTGCCATGATTTCATAACTTTAGGAGTTGCCACATACTAACACTAGGCGGTTGAGAGAGTTGACATGTGCTCACAAGCATGCTAGGGCAGTTGCCATGTAAAAAGAAAGAGTTGCCATCTGCTAACGTGCACGTTAGGGCAGTTGCCATGTACGTGCACGTTGGGGCAGTTGCCATGTACCATGCAAAAATACATGGCAACTCGGTAAAAGAGAGTTGCCATCTGCTTACGTGCACACTAGGCAGTTGCCGTGTACCCTGCAAAAACACATGGCAACTTGGGTAAAAAAAGAGAGTTGCCACCTGCTTATAAAGCACACTAGGGGCAGTTGCCATGTGCGTTACAAAAACACATGGCAACTAGCAGCTAGGGTGTGGGAGAGGAGACGGGCGTGTGGGCGAGATGACAAATACCCACACACCAGCCCTTGTGCGTGACTGAAAATTGGTGTGTGGGTGAACTACTAAACGCCCATACATCAGCCCCTTCGTGTGGTAAAACGAATGTGTGGGCGAACTATATCACACACCACACACACGCCTTGTCCTACGTGACACAGAAAATCAGCCAAATTATGCCAAGATTCATGCATATAGTACTGGACGGTGATGGATGCGTGTGGTTGAGATGGTCAACGCCCACACGTATAGACGTTAACATTTCCGTAACTCTGAACCAGCGCTGAATCACACCGGCAACTGCAAATGGAACGTTCGGTAGGTAGTACGTACGTACTACTCCTAGTTGCTACATAATCTCGTCCCAATAATCCTTAAATTAAATTAAGGCTGCCGATGATGAGCACCCACCACACACCAGATGACCCTGCCGATGATGCATAGATTATTACTACGGCCGCCGTCTCATTCTGTACCGTGGTTTAGCTTTGCTTACTACTTTCTTTGTAAACTAATATAAAAGTGTTTAGAATATTAAAATAGTGATTTAAATATTTTTATATTAGTTTATAGAGGGAGTACTTTGGGAGCCAAATCCACCAGCAGCAATGCAGCATGTACGGGAAGGCCTGCAGAGGCTGTGCATGTGTCGGCGGTTTGACTTGGACCAGCCACTGGCTCTGTTCTATACTACCCCGTCGTATCAAAATATAAGACGTTTTTTAGGCTTTGATCCAGAAAGTATACATTTTTTTTTCGGGACATGATATTTTCTAGAGGGAGAGAAAGGATGGGATCATGGGGCATGAAAAATGTCTCCCAAGATGTAGACCATAAGAAGGGCACGAGTACTATCAAACCTGGTGTTTTAGGAGTTCAATCAGGGTACAATGGAATCATTCTCGAGTACCATTATACTCCCACAGCTTCTAAATATATGACGTTTTGATAGTATTAAACTACCAAAACATTATATATATTTAGAAACGGAGCGAGTACCATTTTAGCCAGGCAGCCCTTCTATTTGGTCGAGTGCTTGTGCCTTTGTCTGCGTCGTGGTGACGGTGGAGAGGCCAGAGGTTGTACTTCTTTTTTCTATAAAAATAACGTAGCCCTTTAGTTTGATTTAGTGGAGTAAAATCCAAAGAACCACCACATTCGTGTCATGATTAGCGAAAAACCACCACTTCATGATTCGTGACATTTTGCACCCTTCGAATTTTGGAAGGGACAAAAAACACTAATAGAAAATTCTAATGACTTTGATGACGTCGCTAATTGGTCAGGGCCGCCTGTCGGACTGAGTTGGCAGAAAAAAAATGCCACATAGATACTCGGACCTGGTCTTCTTGTTCCTTCTCCTTTTTCTCTTTGGCATTTTATCAAACACATGGTCGACGCATGAGGAGGTCACGAACGGAACGGTTGGGACACACACAACGCCAGCGCTAGCAGCTCGGGAGACCACACGCGTAGTGCACCGAGATCCAGTGCCTTGCTGTGGTCAAGGCACAGCGCGCCTTGCCCCCTACCATCCACCATCCGAATCAATCCTACGGCCAGCAGCAGATCACAGCCAAGCGACCAAGACTGGGGAAAATCGCGTGGGCTAACATACTGAGGCCCAGTTCTTTTGTCAGAATCTGGGGATTCTCCCAGAATCTCGGTCCATCTTGGGTGGGGCAGGGGAAAATTGCGCGGATTGGGGGTATAGGCCGCCGCCACTGGAAAGAGAGTGGATTGAGCTCCAGCGGCAGCCACTAAAGAAAACGGCGTCGACAGGTTCCTCCGCCGCCACTACGGGCTCCTCCACCCCGCCCCCGCCGTCGGCTCCCTCTGCCCCCCTTGCAACCATTCTTCGACGCAGCGTATATGCTGCCGCTAGCCGCTGACATGGTGTGACACTTTGACCTCTAGCAGTCTCCATTAGGCTCCAGGCCGAGTCCAGCATGTAGCCATCTTTGCTATTTAGCTTTTTCTTTATGTGTTGTGTGAAATTGGGTGATGTATGTACTGTCCTATTTGACAGAATTGTTGCTGATTGGGCTGCGGTCCTGTGCAATTTGACAAGATTTGAGTGTTGTGACTCTTGTGCATTTGCAAGTGTTGTGCAATGGGAGAACTTGGCAAGGGAATACCTAAAGTTGGTATGAGGTTTAGAAATGTAGATAAAGCTTGGGTGTTTTGGCTTACATATGGGGTCCGTGCAGGGTTTGATGTGAGGAAAAGAAACAAAAATGTAAGCAAGTGTGATGGTGAAGTAACTTCGTGCAGATTTTTCTGTTCCAATGAGGGTCTTCGAAAAAAGGGATAATATTGGATCATGTGCCAAAGCATATGAGAGCTGAAACAAGAACAGGTTGCAAAGCTCGGATGACTATAACTTTGGATCGAGTGACAAAAAATTATGAAGTCATAGATTTGTGCCAGAACACAATCATTATCTTCAATTGCCACAAACTTGTCACTTGATGGCATCACAAAGTAAAATTTCCGAAGTACAAGCTTTTGAAATAGAAGCCGCCGATGATTCTGGAATCATGCCAAAAGCTGCACATGAGCTTGCATGTCGTCAAGTTGGTGGACCACTTAACCTCGGCTACACTTGTGTTGACCAAAATAATCATTTGCGAAGCAAGCGGCATAGAGAGTTGGCTTTTGGACAAGCTGGTAGTATGTTGAAGTACTTCCATGACAAAATCATTGAGAATCCATCTTTCCAATATGCTTTGCAGTTGGATTATGAGGAGCATATAACCAACATATTCTGGGCTGATGCTAAAATGGTTCTCGACTATGCACACTTTGGCGATGTTGCCACATTCGATACTACTTTTGGCACAAGCAAAGAATATAGGCCATTTGGTGTTTTTCTTGGACTCAATCAGTTTAGAGAAACCACCATTTTTGGTGCTGCATTGCTATCTCTATCTCTACTTCTCTACTCTTATAAAAAAGCGAGTCGGTGGTGATGGTGTGCCTGCCTTCGGGCTGTATATACCGTCTGATCTTGAACCTACGGCTGAGATTGAGACCGAGCGTGTTGTACAGAGACAACGACCAAAACAGGATATTCTGGAGGTTTCTCTCATGAGATCGATTAATCTAGAACCTCTCCAAGTTTCGTCGCCGCCGGCCCCTCCCGTCTCTTTCCTTGCGACCTCGTTGGAGTTGAGTTGGGCGAGCATCACGTAGTAAATTAGATTTGGCTTAAGATCTCCCCTGTGACATCACTCCTTGTGGATCTGGCCGTGCAGGCTGTCGGAGAAGGAGAAGGAAACACGGCGATGGACGGACAGAGTCAAAGGAGACGACACAATTCGGCCAACACTGCTCACGGGAGGAGGTGCTTGTGGTGGGGACGCATTTCTTGCGTCATCGCGGACCCGATGTCGGCCGGAATCGGTGCCGTGGGAGGAGCCTCGTGTGCGGCGGCGGTCATCGGGGTCGGGGAAGATGATCACGGCACGGATGTCGTGCTGGCCGAGAGGCAATGCCGATGGGCACTCCGGTTCCACCTCGTCGGCGTGAACCACCTGCTGAGCGGGAGCAGCGCCGGGCGCTCGGGGGATGGAGATCGACCGAGCCATGAGCCCATGACAGACAGCGGTCGGGAGCAACTCGGAGGGGGCTGCCTGCAGCAGCGCAGCGGTCGGGAGCAGCTTGGAGGCGTTGGCTGGAATGGAAGCAGCGGAGGAGTCGGCAGTCAACAACCGGGAGCAGTGATTGGGACGAAATGAGAGGAAATCCATTGGGGGCGTTCTGGACCTTTCGGCGCTAGCGTCCGCTCCCATGCACCAGGCAATCCGTTCCGTGCTTGCCGTCCTTAAGCTAGCCTTGAACGTCCCAATGGGCAGCGAGCGGACGAGCTGGCTGTGGCCGGCGGCATGATGGGCACTCATGACGGCCGGTCCAAATGACGGCTCGGATCAGGACGTACCGACCCGGACCGTGTCCACCCTGAATGGGCACTAGGCTGCGCACAAGACCTCTACATGCGAAGCCTATCAGTACGCCACCGTGGGCTACTACAGGTTTTTTGCGTACAGTGTCAATGGTGACATGGTGGAGCCTACATGCGCAGCTTCGGAGAAGTGAGCAGCTCCGGATGGTCGTTCGCAGTGCAAAGTCGCCCTCGCCGGAACCGGCGTGGCGTTTGGCAGTTCCAAGGGGCATTTTCCGTCCCTGCATCTCCTAATTGTCTTTTTTTAGGGATTCCTTGTTGTCTCCTAATGGATTCAATCGGTATACAATGGCATATTTGAAAGTATAAAACTTTGTAGTGGCATGTTTTAAAATATGAAAATACACAAAATAGTGATATCAATTCTCAAAGCCTGAAAATTTGGAGTGACATATAGTACTCTTTCAATCCAAATTAACTGACACGTACATAGTATAACTTTAGTACAAAATTGTAGTAAGTGTGCGGCAAATAATTTGGATCGGAGAGAGTATAGGCTTCTCCCTCAGTGATATCCCACCAGGAAAGATGGCCATGTCGCCCAGGACTGCACTCTCGGCCACCCCGGTAGGATCTCCAGGCTGCCGTAGCCAAGGACGACGAGCTGCGGTCCCCGTGATGGACAGCAACGGCGTCTGCGGGAGACGAGGAGTATCCCGTGTTTATTCCGATGAGCACTTGCAAGCTCTGAACCATACATATTGCCAATGACGAGGCCGCCCATATTAATTCTCCGTTTCCAGGGATACGTGATGCCAGTGGTAGTGCAATAACACTGGCACAGTGCACTGCGTTGTCCGTGCCAATGCTGTTGTGTTCTACCTCCACACTTGGCCGATATGATTCCATCCGCCGGGAGGTGCACGCACATATGTTTCATCCCCAATATTGCTTATGTGATTTTCTTATTTGCTCAACTTCGGGTCTGAAAAAGTTGATATAATTTCATCCCCAGTATTGCTTAGTCGATAGGCTAATCAATAGCTTAATAATTTATAATCACTTGGGCCAATTACCTGATGCGAGACAGGGAAAACAATTGTTTAAGAGCCTTAAGCAATCTGTTCACAGAATTCTGCATGGGCGAGAATCAGGTAAGTTGCATGTACACAAAGTTTTGGATAATAGAAGTGTAAATTTGTACAGTACCATTAGAAGAAGCTTGTATGCTCAACATGCTTAACCATGTCAAAGCTCATGCACGAGTAATTATATCCTCGGGTTATTCAAATTATCTGGAAGGTGAGCTTTAAATTTTTGTAAATTAGTGTTTCAATAGTTCAGAGCTGCTGCTTTACTACTTGTTTTTAGGTGGATGGTCTTTATTTTAAATCCTGATACAAGTAATGCACTTTGACAAGTTCTATGTTTGGCGAATGATTCCAAGGCCTCATAGATGCCCAAGGTATGTATCTAAGCATGAATGGGTGTACAATATTACTTCTCTTCATGGTGGCAGTGTATGCAGATTCTTGTAGCGATTAGTGGGGTGTGGACTAGAAGTAGATCATGTGTTGACAAAAAGCTGGTTGGGGTCATCGCAATTGCCAAATGTGTGTCGACAATTTTTTTATTGTTGCATGCTCTCTGTCCCCCTCAATATGGGACAACAAGTAGAAAGTTGGATAGGGAGAACACCAAGTCTTCTGCAAGGTGAAAATTAGAATAAAACGGTTGGCTTGGACGAGGGAGTTCATTGGTCGGAAAACATAAGTTTGATTTTGCTCGATGTGTACCTATCAATAATATGACATCGCTTTGATTGATGTCTTGATACATCTTTTATTGTTCAGTAGGCTCCTGATACTTAGTAAAGAATTCCCACCAGATTATTTGTGATTTCGTAGCGTAGCACGGGCGTCTTACTAGTTTGATGAAACATGTGACTCGTTTACATGACTTTTTGAGATGTTTCTAGCTGCACATAATGGGGGACGAAGTATTTATACGGATCAAGATGCAGCGTATGGGCAAAGGAGCAGTGTCTCCACCAACCGTTAACGTTGGTGTCTGTCGCCTTTGTTGCTGCTGCTGCTGCTCGCATGGGCATGCCGCGTCGGGCTCCGCCACACGGGCACCACGACGCGCGCCAAATCCCGTCTTCCCTGATCTGCGGTGGTGCTTTGGCGCATCCGACTACATATGGCCAGGCCAGGTAGGTCGTCCTAGGGGAGCGGGAGCCGGCCGGGACGGTGGTGGAAGCCGAGGAAGCACTCTACAAAATCAATCAAAATCATTCATTTCAAAAGTTGTTGCAGGGTGTCATGCCAAATGGACTTGGGCCTGACGGTTGTTGACTGCACGCACAGTATGCGTGTGTCTGGATATAGATCGACTGAGAAACAAAACAATCTTGTGGAATTAGACACAAAATGCAGTGTTCCAGTTCCCATGCGGACAGCAAGTGGAGCAAGGAGGGTGTTCGATGCAATGCAACAAGAGCGACACATCAGTCATCCCTGCACAGCCCTAGCTCAAGGATTGAGCTCCCATGCACACTCAAGAATTGCAGACGGAATATGCCTTGATAGCTACCCATGTCCATGTCGGATGCTGGGCCTGGGCCGACACATCCTGTAAAGACATGTAACAATCTTCTATTTAGAAAATATAACAGACCAGATGGAACTGGGTAAAAATCACAACTTCAGCCCACCAAAGCAAAAGCTGGTTATTCCAGTATTATGACAGAAAAAAAGCACAAAACATATAATAAATCAGAAGAAGAAGAAGAAGAAGAAGGCAATGCACATAAATACGGGGACTGGAATAAAGAAATGGAACAAGGGATTTCCTGCTATTTTCTCTCACTCTACTAGGCCGAATGCTTCCGTGGCTAGGGTTCTCGGTGACCCAGTTTTGTGTTTGGACCTTCGCCCCTAGGATTTCCACCACTGCGGAACATCAACTTGCTGCGCTGCGCGTTATGATTGGCACCGTAACTCTGAACCCTCTAGCGACCGCCGTGTTGGACGTATCAACAACAAGCCCATCTCGGCAAGATCAGCATTAATATGCTTCTGTGTTTGCAGCTAGGTCTGAGGACAGGTATGCCACAGCTACTTGGAAGAACTATGCGCCAAACAGGTGTCGGTTGTTCACTTGGCTCGCCTTTCAGGACAGACTATTTACAAATGACCGGCGTTTCCGGCATGGGATGTCGAGCTCCGATACTTGCCCATTTTGCGATGAGCCTCAAACCTCAAGTCACTTACTGCTGAACTGCCAATCCATCCAATTGATTTGGGACAATCCACTCCTTCGTCCTCCCGAAGTCGAACGCATTCAAGAAAATTGGGTCTAACTCTTCGATGCACAAAGTTCGCTCTACAGCCATCATTGCCATTCTTTGGTCTATTTGGAAGGGAGAAATTCTATGGTCTTCCGTGCTCACGATGAGGATCTGTACCCCACTCTACTACGATCTGGAGAGGATTGGGGCACCATGTTGTATCATTTATCTGAGAGAACTTAAGCTATCATTTGCTATTTGTTGGGGGGCTGCCCCCTTGTAATCTTTCATTTTCTTCAGCCTATGTAACTCCCTGAATGCTGTCATCTCTCCCTGGCTAATATAAGTTCAGGCTGGCGTAAGCCCGCCGTAGTTTCCCGTCAAGAAAAATGGAACAATGGAAAGGAAACCCAAGTATAATTCTACCTGATCAAAAGACAGTCTGTGTCCACATAGCCTGACAGTCCGGATAGACAGCGAGATGGCCTTAATAGCAGCCATCGTCGGCCAGAAGCAACCAAGTGATTTGGCAGTAAGTGCCTGCGAGCCGGAGCACAAGCAGGGGAATCGCTAGTACACTTGTACTGAAAAAAGACCCTTCAACCACGGCAGTTATTTCCAAAAGGTTCGCATCACCAAAATACGATGTTCGTTCTGAAAAGAGACAGGAATGAACGAGCAATGGTTCAGTATAAAGTCAAACAGTACCAGAGAATGAGGGGTACAGCTCAATCAGGACACAGGAAAGCAAGGCAAACAGATAAGGTAAATACCTAGTAGAAGGGATTGCTTCTTCCTGCCTTTCTTGCCCGCACTTGCTGGGGCAATAACAGGCACAGATGGTTCAGATATGAAAACAACATACACTGAGAACAAAAGGTGGCATTAGACAAGGAACAGGGCTGCTTCAGTAGAAGCGATGTCTGAGAGGCAAAGGAACAGCAAGCACCTCTTTGCATTGTTTCTTTCATCAGACAGTGTCAGCTCATCTTTCTCAACAAGGATGCCAGCCTGGTCCAATTTGTCCTTCTGAGTGATGTCTTCGCTAATCGAACCCACCGTGTTGCCGGCCTGTAGGAGAAAAGGTAAGTAAACCAATAGGCAGATGCAGAAAGTACAATCATGAAACTGCAAAGGATCTGTGAATTACCACATCTTCGCCATTTGGACCAACCAGCTCAGCATCAGTTGGAACACCAAGTGCATTTTTGGCTGAGTTCTCTGGCTTATATTTGAAGAGAACACGCTGAGACTTTGGTTTAATTTCAGAGGCCACCCCACTGTTCAAGATAAAGGAAACACATGACAAACATGACACAAGAGTACCTTTCTAGAATGAGCCTAAGAAAAGATGTGCTAACCCAATGACCGCTGGCTTTGTGACAGAAGGAGGCGAAGACAGAACAGGCACTCCCAGTCAAAAAAAAAAAGACAGAACAGGCACAGGAGTACGGCCCTGAACATGGAAAGGAATGTGATTTAAGAATGATGCCGTGTGCAATTATGCAGAGCATAAGCAAGGTGAAAAATAAGTTAATCTCAGGTGATATGCCAACTGAAACCATTGGATTGGAACTGCTCCCTGCAAGATTTGCTGGATGGCGTAAGCAGCGCCGCTGGAGTCAAGTTGACATTGCTGGGCATACATACGGAACCGGACCCAGTCGACACAGCACACATGAGAGACATCTGCTTCAGCTTGTAAATGTCCTGGTCCTGGACATACCTACTACTTTCAGAGGAAACAAAGGTGGCTTCACGATATGTCTGTTTATAGCCCCTAACAACATCAGCTACAGCCAGTGCCTGTACTCCTGTGCCCAAACAAAAATAGAACACAAGAATGGTCATTAAACACTTGACATGCCAGAAATCAAACAGATCATGTGCCAGACAAAGACAAGCTTTTCGACAGAATGTCAACAGAGAATAGATTGATCAGGTGCATGAATGCACATTACAATGTCAGTTATCCATCAGCAGAAGCAAATAGATAGCTTAAAGGAAACAGCGCTCACCGAAGTCGTCCAATACCTGAATCTGGAATGTACGTCCAATACCTGATTATGGAACCCATCGCTGTATCATCGCACGTTTTTTAATAATGTATCACACCGCACGTTGCTAGTGCTAGCAATGTTTTCGACACGCCTCTTGTTCTCTATGTGGTTGAGTATGGCAGCCATGAATGATAAGAAAGTGGATCAATGCCTACCAGTTATGACTATATGCTCCGGCACACACCAAACATTTGGCCCCACCACAATCTAATTCAAGTTATTCATGCTGAAACACTGCATGCACTATATGCTCCGGCACACACCAAACATTTGGCCCCACCACAATCTAATTCAAGTTATTCATGCTGAAACACTGCATGCACTGATCCCATGGCCTTGTCCCCTGCCAGCTCTTCTCAGTTACGACCACAGTTCATTTCAAGATGTCCGTCCCCTGGCCTATAAATTCAGCAAGCGGCTGCTCGACATCCATAGCTCACTTCTTCAGTTTTCCAGCTGAAAACACTAAGACAGAGAACCAACCATGTCGGGTGCCAAGACACTTGCTCAGTTAGAAAGAAGTGGAAGCACTTGGGAGGAAGAGGCTGACCATGTGAGCTAAAAATGATCAAGAATGCTGCAGTTCTGTGCCAAACAAGGGCCACTGTGTCAAGTACACGACCGATGGGAGGCGTTTCATGGTGCCATTGGTGTACCTCAGCATGACGATCTTCGGCAAGCTTCTGAGGATGTCCAGGAGGAGTTTGGCTTTGCAAGTGATGGCAGGATCACACTGCCTTGTAATGCTGCTATACTGACTGTGCGATGCAGATTTGCTGTCTGTAGCTTCTGAAGAGCATGCAAACAGAGACCCTGATGATCTCTTCTGTTTTTGTAGTTTGCCCTGATAGTGTATAGTTAGATAACAGACACCAGGAGAAGAAAATTCATATGTATAGGAGATACTTTTTTTTAGCACCAAACAGTGGAACATGCAAGAAGTTCAAATTTGCTAGGAGAGTAATTGCTCGAGCACTTGCCATGATCGCATCAAAGAAGTTTCAGCGATGCTCATATGGACTCAGCTAAGAGCCTAAGACTGAATTACCTCAGTTGCAGTTGCAGCATCCTCTGAATTGCTGTTGTAAGAAAGACTATTCACCATGAAGCTTAGCTGCATCACACAGCAATTGATGGCAATGAACAAATAGAGCAATAACACAACCAACCAGTGAACACCATAGTATCAAAGAACAAAATATTGTAGTTAAGAAAAACCAACCAACCATTGCACCAAGCTTAGCATTCAACTGAGTACAAAATCAAGTATACCGCAAGGCTCACAATAAGATTCATCACAGAATATCATCACCCAACCACCAACAAGTCATAACAAAGACCACATATCACCTTACAGTTCTAAACGGCATAACTTAAGTCACATGTTATCTCACATGCCCGTCTCCCGCTTGACAATGTCTGCCTCCCACACGGCGAGCTGTGCCTCCTTGGCAGCTACCTTCTCCTCCCTCGTGGTGATTGAGTTCTTTCCCAGCTCCACCAACGTCTTTTTGTTCCGGAGCTTTTTGGCCAGTGATTCTTCGAGTTGTTGCGCTTTCTTCTTAATGATGTTAGAAGCGTGCTTCACCGCGGCGTCTTCATACCTCGATTTCCACCCGGGCATGGCGATCTGGACGACGCCAAAAGTTGCAGCCATGCTCACGGTGAGCACGGAGGTGCAGACACGCCAGGACAACGTCCCGACGTGCATCGCAGCCTCCACTGGCTTGAGGCGCGCGGCCGCCTCATGGTTGATGATGACTCCGCTGAGCCGCGACACCTCCTGGGCGAGCTGGCGGTGGTCGGAGATGTCGGCCATCTTGACCCTTGAAATCTCCCGCCGGATCTCCGGAGGCATGTCCAGCAGGAGACTCGCCTGGGCCGTCATGGAGCGGCGGCGACACGGCGGAGGGAGGCGGCGGCGGCGGCCATTTCGGTGTGGATGGCTGCAACCAAGCCGGGCGGCGGCGGAGGTGGGCGGCGGCGAAGAACCCTAAACCTAAACCTTGGAAATGAGACCGCAACCTAGCCGTCGCACCCCGCGCCGCGTTTCTAGCCTAGTCTTGTCTATGCGGGATTCCACAGCCGTCCGATCCTGCCAATCTGACCCGTCCGATCTCTGACTAGCTCGGCTCCATTTCAACAGACGGCCCAACCAGGCCCAGCTTCTTCTCTACATTTCTCACGCCACCAACAGGCCGACGCCCATGCATGGGCCATCTGCTGGACGGACGGGATTGCAAACAATGAGATTGACCCCTCAAAAAAAAAAAACAATGAGATTGACTCAGCAACCCCTCTAGAAAAAAATATGTGATTGTCTAAAAAAAGATACCATGATACTTCTCTAGATTTAATAAGTGGAGTCGCATCCTAAAATAATTACTGGAGACTCATTTCTTTATGAGCTAGCACCGACGAGCTCGCAACC
>NC_041393.1:559226135-559248218 GCF_002162155.2 Triticum dicoccoides | reverse complement strand
ACGGGGTCATGGATTCAAACACAAGAGATCTGCAAATGCCATATTTTAACCACAGACTATAAAGGTAATACTCTCTCCATTCCTAAAGTTTTAAAAAAGGAACACACGAAAAGAAAAAGTGAAAAAAATACGAGGTTGTGGCTCCTGCATGCCTGGGCGGCCCATCTTATGATCGGCTTCGCGCGAGAGTCTTGTACGTCTTGCGTGAAGATAGATATACAGGTTACCCATCAACGTCTCCCTTCACGCGAGACAAAGCGCAGCCTCCCGTGAAGGCGATCACCAGATTGGCCCGAGGCCACTGTCTCATTTTTTTCTTCTGTTTTTGGTTGTTTGTTTTTTTACTTTTTTATACTTCTAAATGATCTATGCATAAATATTGCAAAATATACTTTACATGCATTTTAAAAAAGTAGGCATAAATTAATAAGTTTTTCAAAATTTTATTAATTTAATTGGTAGTATTTAAAAATGTATTTAAAAATATAACTGATATATAGAAAATGTATAATGTGTATGAAAAATGTAATGATCAAACAAAAAAATCGAAAAAAAATGTTAATCGTCCCTTTTAAAAATGTTAAACTTGTAAAAAAATCTTCCTTATGTATAGGAAAAATGTCTATTAAAATTTTTGAATATAAAAACATAACTTTAAAAATGTTGATCATATAACAAAATGTTAATATTATATTTCAAAAGTTTCTAACCTGTATTAAAATTGTTCCCGATATATACAAAAAATGTTCAATATGTAAGCAAAAAGTAGTCATCAATCATAATTTTTTTAGAAATGCTAATCATGTATTTTAAAAATATGCAAAAAATAACCCATGAGGAAACCAAGAAAAATAAAGAAAACTGATAAAAACTACGAAAGAAACAAAAAAAAAACAAGAGAAATAAAGAAGTACTCTCTCCATTCCAGGATATAAGGTGTATCTATTTCCGTGCAAGTCAAACATGTGTATGTTTGACCAGGATTATAGAATAAAATATAAAGATATACGATACAAAAATAAATAAAATATAAAAGTACTCTTTGTGGTGAATCTAATGATACAAATTTGGTAATCTAGATACAATTTTTTTTTCTAAAAACTTGATCAAATATGCACATGTTTGATTTTCAGAAAAACTAATACACCTTATATTTTGGAATGGAGGAAGTAGGAAAGAAAAGAAAGAACAATTTAAAACGGAGCGAGGAACAAAGAAAACAGAAGAAAAAAGAAAAACCAGTAAAAACTAGACTAATACAAAGAAACCCGTGAAAAACAACGGAAAAACAAAAAAGATGAAAATTGTAAACAAATTAAATCGAAAGAAAAAGAAAAGAAAAATAACACAAGAAACCGAAGCAGAACCAACGAACCAACAGGCAATCGAGCGACAAGAAGCTAGTGATCGAGAAAACAACCACAAAAACAAAATAAAGCAGTCATCTCCCTTTTTGTTCTTCTCGAGGTTCTTCTTACCTTTCTTCTTTAAGTTGGTATTCTGTTGGACATAATTCTTTTCCTTGGTCTTGTGGGAATTGAAGTTTATATGTACCATATTGGCTATAGAAGTGCCTTAAAAAAATTCCGTGCGAATCCTTTGCTCTCGAGTTATGCTCAACACTCAGATGACCGAAGACATCATCAACTGAGAATTCTCGTCTCTGATGTTTGATGTTTCAGAGTAGTAGCAAAGTTCCTCCCCGAATTAGGGAGCTTACCAATTATACATCTTGCGACAAATTTGCCCGGTAAATTACACTTAAGGAGCTCGAGCTTCCTAACGATGCATTTTATCTCATGAGTCTGTTCCACTACAGAACGGTTCTCAATTATTTTGTAATCTTGTAACTGCTGGATGGCATACATCTCACTTCCAGCATCAGTTGCGCCGAATTTAGATTCGAGCGCCTCCCACAAGTCCTTGGCAACCAGCATATGTAAATATGCGTCAACCAGCCTATCTTCGATCACACATAGGACTGCTCGGAGAAACACGATGATGGCCTCCCCGAGTGCCTTCTCCTGATCAGGAGTAGTCGTTCCCGTAGGAGTAACACCGGAGACCCTGAACACGTTCATAGTTGTGAGACATAAGGTGATTTTGGTCTGCCAACGCTTAAAGTATGTACCGTTAAACTTATTCGGTTTCAGTGCAACGGCAAAAGCCATGGTACAAATTAAAACTTTCCTACACACGTTAGGTTTACAGATTGTTGAGTATATAAGAAATTTTTTGATTAAATTAATCCAGGAAAAAATCCTGATCATGGCATTGACAGAATTAATAACATACTGATTACGATTCAGATAATCACGTACTATGCATGTAGTAGAAACATCTACGCACATAGGTAGTATTGCTAACACACAAAAAACAGGAGAGGGATAAGCGAGTTATACCCTCCAGTAGGCCATGACGAAGCCATAGCCATGGTAGTAGTGGCGTCCTCGACGGCCTTCTTCTCGGCTTCAAGTTTCTCGGTGGCGATACAATCTGCTTCGGTTGCGGTGGACATGGTGATGATGAAGACGATGCGGACGTAGACGAACGGTGGCGAGCAGTCGCGTAGGAGACGCTCGAAAAGACCTATTCGCCCCTTCCCCGTACAAGATCTGGAGAGGTGGGATTTTGGAGGCATGCTTGATGTCTACTACACAACCTTTTTCTTGTAGACGTTGTTGGGCCTCCAAGTGCAGAGGTTTGTAGGACAGTAGCAAATTTCCCTCAAGTGGATGACCTAAGGTTTATCAATCCGTGGGAGGTGTAGGATGAAGATGGTCTCTCTCAAACAACCCTGCAACCAAATAAAAAAGAGTCTCTTGTGTCCAACACACCCAATACAATGAAAAATTGTATAGGTGTACTAGTTCAGTGAAGAGATGGTGATACAAGTGCAATAGGATGGTAGATATAGGTTTTTGTAATCTGAAAATATAAAAACAGCAAGGTAACTAATGATAAAAGTGAGCGTAATAGGTATTGCAATGGTAGGAAACAAGGCATAGGGTTCATACTTTCACTAGTGCAAGTTCTCTCAACAATAATAACATAATTGGATCATATAACTATCCCTCAACATGCAACAAAGAGTCACTCCAAAGCTACTAATAGCGGAGAACAAACAAAGAGATTATTGTAGGGTACGAAACCACCTCAAAGTTACCCTTTCTGTTCTATCTATTCAAGAATCCGTAGTAAAATAACACGAATCTATTCTTTCCGTTCAATCGATCATAGAATTCATACTAGAATAACACCTTAAGACACAAATCAACCAAAACCCTAGTGTCACCTAGATACTCCATTGTCACCTCAAGTATCCGTGGGCATGATTATATGATATACATCACACAATCTCAGATTCATCTATTCAACCAACACAAAGTACTTCAAAGAATGCCCCAAAGTTTCTACCGGAGAGTCAAAGACGAAAACGCGTGCCAACCCCTATGCATAGGTTCATGGGCGGAACCCGCAAGTTGATCACCAAAACATACATCAAGTATCACGTGAATATCCCATTGTCACCACAGATAAGCATGGCAAGACATACATCAAGTGTTCTCAAATCCTTAAAGACTCAATCCGACAAGATAACTTCAAAGGGAAAACTCAATCCATTACAAGAGAGTAGAGGGGGAGAAACATCATAAGATCCAACTATAATAGCAAAAGCTCGCGATACATCAAGATCGTGCCATAGAGAGAACACGAGAGAGAGATCAAACACATAGCTACTGGTACATACCCTCAGCCCCGAGGGTGAACTACTCCCTCCTCGTCATGGAGAGCGCCGGGATGATGAAGATGGCCACCGGTGAGGGATCCCCCCTCCGACAGGGTGCCAGAATGGGCTCCCGAGAGGTTTTTGGTGGCTACAGAGGCTTGCGGCAGCGGAACTCCCGACCTATTGTTTGCTTCGATGTTTTTAGGGTATATGGGAATATATAGGTGAAAGAAGTCGGCCGGGGGAGCCACGAGGGGCCCACGAGAGTGGAGGGCACGCCCAGGGGGGTGGGCGCGCCCTCCTATCTCCTGGCCTCCTTGAAGCTTCCCTGGCTTGCACTCCAAGTCTCCCGGATCATGTTCGTTCCAAAAATCACGCTCCTGAAGGTTTCATTCCGTTTGGACTCCGTTTGATATTCCTTTTCTTTGAAATACTAAAACAGGCAATAAAACAACAATATGGGTTGGGCCTCCGGTTAATAGGTTAGTCCCAAAAATAATATAAAAGTGTATAATAAAGCCCATAAACATTCAAAACAGATAATAATATAGCATGAATGCTTCATAAATTGTAGATATGTTGGAGACGTATCAATGCTCTCCGGTCAACCGTGTACAGGATGGACGAGATGGGATCACTGGCCGCAGCAGCACCAAAGGAGCGACGGTGGGCATGGAGGTAGAGCAGATGCAATATGTTTCTCGTGGCGGCTAGGGTTGGCCGGCGCCTCCAACATATAGGCGCGACCACGTGGAGAGACGTGAACTGGACCCACGACCGAGTCGCTAACAACCCACGATCCGATCATGGCTCTTTTGTTCCTGACCGGTAAAAATAAGTGCATAGGTGATGGGACCCATAAGCTCGTGGATGGAGGCAGCGTACTTGCACGACGGTGGGTGATAGCGGGATGGCTGCCGATGCAGAGACGACGCGGAGCATCCGAACGCAAAGGGTGCTATCGCGGTCGACGACAATGACTGCAACATGTGCGTCGGCCATCAAAGGGAGCTTGTGTAGCTCGCGACGGTGTGCACATAGGCTGGCAGGGACCAGGAGCTCGCGGTGGTCCGCACACATGCCAGCATGTCCGGGATGAAGCCGTGTTTGCGGCCAGCAGGCGGAAGCACATGGAACCTTGCCTTCGGAGCTTGTACCACCGTAGGGCTAGAGCGGAGTTGTGCGTGTGACCAGCGGGGTGGCCGCACGAGGCGGCATCTTCCACCTCTATCTCGTGGGCGGCATGCTGGGACGCACACCCTAGGAGCCTTACCAAGGTCGCCAAGGACCAAAACCACCTCGCCGGAGGCCACCACGCCCACGTTTCCTCCTGCTGCTCGACGCCCGTGAACTGCTCGACGAAATCCCAGCTAAGCTAAAATGGTAAGAAAGAAGAATATTCACGAGAGATTGCCACGTGGATGCGGACCTGGTCAAAACTGCCCAAAGCTATATGAGGGACTAAACTTATCCGGTTTGAGAAGTTGAGGGACTATGCTTTGCTGGTTTTAGAGTTGGGGGATCATTCCTATACGTTCGAAAAAATTAAAGGACGAAAAATATACTTTTCACTTATTTCTCTGAGGCATTTCATCAAACAGCTTCAGGACAACGTCAGGGAGCTCTTTCTTGCAGCCACGACGATGAGCTTGACGCAGATGGACGGACCAATCCATCGCATGAAATCATGACACATGAACTTTATTGATTTCATGAATTTATTGCAATCTCTTGCATTTCCATTACATGCCTCAACTCAACACCCCAATATAAAAGAATTGTTCCCACTGCTACTACTATATTTCTCACATACTCAACTATTTAACACAAATATCCTCATTGGGACAATCTCTGGCAAAGTGCCCTGCTTCATTATAGTGGAAACATATTACTTCTGACAAGTCTCGAGCTTTCCTTGTGATTACATAGCCTCCTTGGGTCCTCGGCTTCCTTTTTGGGCAACCGCTGAAGTAGTGCCCTTAATCTTTGCACCTGAAACATGTGATATAACTCAGGTCCTTCTTTGTAGAAATTAGGTTGTTCCTGGAATCCAATCTATTTCCCTTCCTGGACTTTTCCGTGCCAATTAGGGCTTCTATTTCCTGTGGGTCATACTCTACTTCCACTGTCGGAAATGCTACTGGTTCCCCCTTCACACAATTCTGGGAGATGTGTCCTTCTTCTCCACATGAATATCAAGACTTGCTGCAGGGTTTAATTGGGTCTTCTTCGGGGGTGTCCTCCACCTCTTCCTTCATCACGGGTTCTTCTAAAATTCCCATGAGGGCTCCTTTCATTGCTTCCTTCTTCTGCTGGATGGTTCTTTGTACCATGGGGTAAAAGTGACACTGAGCAGGGTAGTGGGTAGTCCCTTCACACAAGAAATTAGTAATCTGCCTAGTTGGGCATTCTTCAGCTGGGTGACTTTCTTCACAATGAGGGCATTCATCCTTATGGTCTTTATGGTTGTGTTCTATTGCTCCACAAAGCTTGCATGCACAAGGTTTCTTCATATCATTTACATAAGGCTTCATCTTCTGGGACACAAGCCGAGACTTTAGCAGAGTCAACTTAAATTCTTCCCAAGTGGTCACTCTTTCCCATCCGTTGATGGTTTGGTACATCCTCCACCAAGTAGCAACACCTCTTTCAAATCACTGAAGAGCATGCTGGGCCATATCCTTTCCGGCTATAGTGTTATTCTTCATGTGATCCTCCATGTTCTGAATCCATTGGTCCATGTCCAATTGTGTCATCGGTCCAGAAATTATGGGTTCATCTCCATTCATCCTCTATTGGTTCCAAGGGTTTTGGGGTGAGATAAGAGAGATGGAGAGGGATACACACAATACAAACAATAGTTTTGAAGAGACAGTTTTTTTGTGGCTATCGAAAAAACATCAAATAAATGACAGCTCACAATCGTCGCATCTAACATAAGTATATAACAAAGGTTTCGTCTTCTAAAGTGTCAATAAATCTTCAAAGTCACTAAACTCTTCAAGTTTGTTCATGTCTCTGATGGCTTGTTCCGATCGTGCTTGCTGATCTTCTCAAGTTCTTCATGTCGTTTCTGTTGACGCGAAGTCTCTCGTGACGTCCTTTAATATTTCCGAAGTTGCATTCCAAACTTCTGGGTTTCAACATCCTTGGCATGAACCATGGTCCTACTGTCCTTCAATTCCTTACGAATCTCTGGTGTCTCGAGGTTTTGCTCCTCCAGCTTGGCTACTTTCAGCTTCTGGGTCTTGAGTTCTTCACGAAATGCTTCCTTGTCAAATACGGCTTCCTGAAGGTCCGTCTTAAAATTCTTGAGGTAATACTCCAGATCCTGGTGATACACCAGCCAAGGTTAAAACTTCATCTTTTGCTGATAGGTGCTCCATTAGCCCTTTTGTCATCCAATCCCTCCGAAGAAATGCATGCTCAACTCAGCACGGTGACAATAGCATAAGCTGGGGATAACATCATGGATAGCCGGGTTTCTGCCCATGTCATTGCCATGAGCTATCATTCCATAGTTAATATCTCCTTCCTTAGGGTTTTCTTGACAAAGATTTTGAGTTTTAATGCTCCATGTTCTGGTCTCTCTGCTACACACCTTGATCTTGGGTATTGACAGCTTCAATAGTCTTGACAAGTTCCATAAGGGTAACCTTCCTAGGTCATACCAATCTGGAAAATTCTTCAGAGTCTTCAAATTCTCCTAGTCTTTAGAGTCTTCAAGAGTTGTAGTTTCCATTATTATAATGCACGGTAAAATCCTCTTCATTCCTAAGTGGTCTTAGTTGTCTAATATCTTGTACTTCTTGGAGTGGCCTCATCAGTCGAATCTCCGTGGGGTCAAAAGGGGAAAGGGGTATAGTCTAACTAAAAGGGAATATTTGATAAAGCTCAAAAAAGAAGAGAGCTAAAAGATATTTTGAAAGTAAAGTTTTAGAGAAAATCTTTCCTATGGTCTTGCCAGTTTCTAGGGTCACGTCCTATAGCCAACATGTGCTCTGATCCCATCTTGTAGCGACCCGCCCAAATGGATCAAGTCTCTGTGCTCAAGTGTCATCCCTGGATCGGTATGCTGACACACACAGTGCTCGAGGATTTGTAATAGAGTGCAACCACATGTAAAAGTAACGAAAATACTATTACCTCAATCCATATAGCGGAAGTAGCATCAAAGTTGTGGAGTTCCCAACAACACCAATGACAAAGTTGAGTGTAGACATCATAACCCTAACGTATCACTTACTCATCGTAAGATTCCTGCAACATGAGACGTTGCAGCCATGTAGGTCAGTACATTGAATGTACTGGCAAATTCACACCACAGAGTAATGATGAACAATAGCTATCACTACATGCATATTTGGCTGGGCAGTGGCTCTAAGTTTAATTTTGCATAAAGCTGATTTTTCCCTACAACAAAGAAATAAATTTATTTACTACTCCCAAGTTGACCAATATTTGAGAAGGTTTCCCCAACTCAAACCCCAATTAAGAATCATCATTATAACCAATTCAATTAAATTAAGAGTGGTGAGATCAACAATAATATCCAATTCCAGATACTCAAGATGTCCATAACCAGAGACACGGCTAATCATGATTAGTTTGTACACTCTGCAAAGGTTGCGCACTTTTCCCCACAAGACTCGATCGCCTCCCTTGAAGTCCTCGCACTGCCTGGTGTTTGAGAACGGGATGACCGAGACACAGTCTTTCAGAAGCATTTACTCTCTACTCCGGGCGGACCGGTACACCTATAATCCCCCTACATCTGCTAGTCCACCTCTTCAAGAGCTCACACAACTTACTCAACTATGCCAGAGCCCATAATGGCTTGTGGCTGCACTCGGAAGTTTCTAGGCATGAAATATCATATGATCCCTTTGAGCCTGGGTGGCATTCCATAGGATGATCACACGGGTAACCCGGGATCTCCTAGGACAACACTGGATTCCCCAGATGCCCGGGCAAGCCACTGGTATATCCCCAGGGTGCCCCAACCATTCCACCCAGATGTGTGTTTAAAGTAGCCACCTTAAGTTTCCCTTAGCTATTATCTCTCACAACTTGCATGATTATCACATACGAATCCATGTCTACGAGCATGGCTAAGCAATAAGAGAATCACGTAAATTCTCGGGGTGAATCAAAGGTAATATTCCTACCTCACACTACTAGGGAAAAGCCTATACACATAATCTTAGCAGCAGCGCGGCTCAAAAAGGAGCGCTGCTACTAATTAGTAGTAGCGTGTGTGCGGGAAACTCGCTGCTGATAAGTTTTTAGCAGTAGCGCGCTCTGTGTAAACCGCGCTGCTACAAATATCGTCCGGCGGTGTTCACCTAACTCCATTTAGCAGTAGCGCCGTGGCCCGAACCGCGCTACTGCTACGGATGTAGTAGTAGCGCGCTTTTGCTGAGATCGCTGCTGCTAAATTTCAAATTGGCACACTTTTTTGTCACTGTTAGCAGTAGCGCCGTGGCCCAAAGCATGCTGCTGCTAATTCCTTATCAGTAGCGCGTTTCTGCTCCCGCGCTACTGCTAACCCGCACCAACCCACCACCTTTCCCCACTCGTGCCTCCCCTCCCCCTCCTCTCTTACCTTCCCCCTACCTCCCCCACATGCTCCCACTCTCACTCTTCTTCTTCCTCAATACTTCTCCCCCATTACTCTTTCTCTTCTATCCACCTTTCTCTCTCTACATTACTCCTACCTAACTACACCACCTCCATTAATGCATCTCCTTTCTCTTTTTCCTTTCCCCTCCACTAGTTGAAGTTGTCTCCTCCCAAATTAGGTAGCTAGGTAGATGTAGGATTTAGTTAAGTGACCTATTTGCCCCCTAACTAGATCTATCTTTGTCAAGAAGAGCTTTGTGCACTTTTGATCTCCCTACAACATCATCTCCACCGTGTGCTCGATCTCGATCGAGATAGAGGTGATGAAAATTTCATGCTTTTGCAAAATGGAAATATGTTTATGTGTGTGTGATATGTTTGTGGAAATTGTGTGTGTGGCACGCCAAATTGTGCTTTTGAGTTGCCTATGTTTTGCCGAAATGTCGATTTATTTCCGTTTTGGCGAATTCCGGGCAAACTCTAGATCCATATATGTCCTATTTTTAGGGAAGGTCATGCCAAATTTTTGTATGACTTTGATGCATGCATGCATTTTTATAATCAATTTGTTTATTATTACCATGCAGAGTTGACGATGGTCAGTGGAACGATGGTGGACAGGTGGTTGCGGTCGGCGGTGCAGGACATGAAAGAAAATAACCGGACAGAGGTTTTATGTCCGTGTCGAAAATGCAAAGGAATAGTTTGGCTCGACCCCCATGACAATGGTCGTGTCGAAGCGCAGCTGCTCATGACTGGTTTCATGGATGGCTATACTTGGTGGATAATTGAAGATGAGGATGACGATGTTGAGGATGCCGATGGGGCAGGCAATGATGACACGGGGCAAGACGAAGAGATGATCGATAATGGCGGCGGGGAAGAGGCCGGACATGGCGGCGGAGAAGGGCCGGGACATGGCGGAGGAGAAGGGGCCGAACATAGCGGCGGAGAGAACGACATGGACTCCACGCAGCAGAGTTCGTCGGTATTAAGTTTAATCGTGCGGGACCCTCATGTTCAAGCATTGCTTCGCAAGGAGACGAGTACTGAGAGAGCTGCTTCTAGAGAGGAGGCTAAGCTGGATCAACTGGTGGTAGACTCGAACACTCCATTGTATGATGGTTGCAATCCTGAGGTGACCCGCTTGAGTTTCACGCTCCAACTCCTGAAGACGAAGGCTAAAAACAAATGGACCGACATTAGCCTCGATGAGCATCTCAAGTACCTAAAGGATGTTCTTCCCGCGGGTAATCTATGTCCTACTAGTGTTGATGAGGCCAAGAAGATCGTGTGCCCTCTTGATCTGCCACACGTTAGATACCATGCATGCATCAACGATTGCATAATTTATCGGAAGGAGCACCCGAAAAAAACAAGCTGCCCGGTGTGCAATGCTTCTCGATACAAGAAGGCCGGGAAGAAATGTCCCCAGAAAGTTGTATGGTACTTACCGATCACTCCCTGTCTCCAGAGGTATTTTGTAGATCCCAAGGAAGCAAAGCTAATGCACTGGCACGCGGAGAGGAAGAAGCTCGACGATGGAGATGATCCGAAGCTGAGACACGTGAAGGATGGAAGCCAGTGGAGAGCGTTGAACATCTTCTATCGGTATTTTGAATGTGATGCAAGGAACATCGTGCTCGGCGCATGTACCGATGGCATGAATCCGTTTGGCAACCAGAACACCAACCATAGCACATGGCCCGTGTTTGTATGGATGTACAACCTCCCCCCTGGTTGTGCATGAAATCAAAGTACATTCACATGAGCATGCTTATTCAAGGACCGAAACAACCAGGAAATAATATTAATTTGTATCTGGGGCTACTTCAAGAGGAGTTAGACACGTTATGGAAAACACCGGCCAAGACATGGGACGCCAGCAAAGGTGAGTATTTCAACATGAGAGCCGCGCTGATCACGACAGTGCAGGACTATCTCGGTTACGGATATGTGGCAGGCCAGGTGTGCCATGGATATTGCGGATGCACGTGGTGCATGGATGATACGACGTCTCAGCAGCTAACGTCAAGGAAAGATGGCGGGTCTGGGAAAATTGTGTACATGGGGCATCGAAGATGGCTTGAACAGGACGACCCGTGGAGAAACCGTGGAGATCTATTCAATGGTCACGCTGAGCATCGAGGACCTCCACGTAAGCAGAGTGGTGCCGAAATCGATGAGCTGTTGAAAAACTGGAAGGAGTGCCCCGTGCCGGGAAAGACGATGAGAAAGGCACCGGAGCCGCTGCTGAAGGTATGGAAGACGAGGTCTGTGTTCTGGGACTTGGAGTACTGGCACAAACTCGATACACCTCATTGCCTTGATCAAATGCATATCTGTAAGAATGTCCTTGAGAGCTTGCTCGCAACACTGATGAGCATGCCGGATAAGACCAAGGATGGGCCGAAGGCAAGAAAAGACTTGCAATATTTGAAAATCAGGGAAGATCTACACATGCCGGCCCGTAATATGTCAGACGAGATAGAGACGGAGACGGAGGCACGGGAGAAGAAGGGCAAGAAAATAAAGAAAGAGGATTATTGCCCCCCTTCTTGCTTCACCTTAAGTCAGGCTGAGATCAATGCCTTCTTTAAGTGCCTTACCGGAGTCAAAGTTAGTTCCGGTTACTGTGGCAAGATAAGCAGATATCTAGACACGGACAGGAAAAGGTTCAGCGGGATGAAGTCTCATGACTGTCATGTGACGATGACGTAGGTACTACCTGTTGCCCTTAGAGGGATAATGGACAAGCACGTCCGTGACACGCTTATTGGTCTCTGCAACTTTTTCGACGTCATCTCTCGAAAGTCGATCAGTGTGAAGCAGCTCCAAAGGCTACAGGAAGAGATCATTGTGATACTCAATGAGCTTGAGATGCACTTCCCACCCACGTTCTTTGACGTGATGGTGCATCTGCGTGTCCATATTGTGGATGACATAATAGACCTGGGGTCGTCATTCCTGCACAACATGATGCCGTTTGAGAGGCTGAATGGGATCATCAAAGGATTCGTTCGTAACATGTCCCGTCCGGATGGAAGCATTGTCCAGGCTATTTTGGCACAAGAGTGCATCTCTTTCTGTGAGAATTTTCTATATGGCGCAGACCAGCCGCCTGGTGTTAGTGTTGGTTTGCCCGTTAACAAGCACGATGGGAGGCTCGAAGGAGATGGTCACTGCAATGGTCGCAGGGAACTGCACGTGGCATACTCAGATCAACGCAGCGACTTTGACAGAGCAAACTTGGTAGTGCTACAACACCTAGACGACGTAGATCCTTTCGTGGCACTGCACAAAGAAATTATCGCAAAGAAGTACCGTGACCGGGGGGTATGCAGGACGGACGCCGAAGTTACTATTGGAAATATGCCCTAGAGGTAATAATAAATTAGTTATTATTATTATATTTCCTTGTTCATGATAATCGTTTATTATCCATGCTATAATTGTATTGATAGGAAACTCAGATACATGTGTGGGTACATAGACAACACCAAGTCCCTAGTAAGCCTCTAGATGACTAGCTCGTTGATCAATAGATGGTTACGGTTTCCTGACCATGGACATTGGATGTCGTTGATAACGGGATCACATCATTAGGAGAATGATGTGATGGACAAGACCCAATCCTAAGCCTAGCACAAAGATCGTGTAGTTCGTATGCTAAAGCTTTTCTAATGTCAAGTATCATTTCCTTAGACCATGAGATTGTGCAACTCCCGGATACCATAGGAATGCTTTGGTGTACCAAACGTCACAACGTAACTGGGTGGCTATAAAGGTGCACTAAAGGTATCTTCAAAAGTGTCTGTTGGGTTGGCACGAATCGAGACTGGGATTTGTCACTCCGGTTGACGGAAAGGTATCTCTAGGCCCACTCGGTAGGACATCATCATAATGTGCACAATGTGACCAAGGGGTTGATCACGGGATGATGTGTTACGGAACGAGTAAAGAGACTTGCTGGTAACGAGATTGAACAAGGTATCGGCATACCGACGATCGAATCTCGGGCAAGTACAATACCGCTAGACAAAGGGAATTGTATACGGGATTTCTTGAATCCTTGACATCGTGGTTCATCCGATGAGATCATCGTGGAACATGTGGGAGCCAACATGGGTATCCAGATCCCGATGTTGGTTATTGGCCAGAGAGCTGTCTCGGTCATGTCTGCATGATTCCCGAACCCGTAGGGTCTACACACTTAAGGTTCGGTGACGCTAGAGTTGTTATGGGAATTGGTGTGTAGTTACCGAATGTTGTTCGGAGTCCCGGATGAGATCCTGGACGTCACGAGGAGTTCCGGAATGGTCCGGAGGAAAGATTTATATATGGGAAGTCCTATTTTGGCCACCGGAAAATGTTCGGGATTTTTCGGTATTGTACCGGGAAGGTTCTAGAAGGTTCTGGAGTGGGGCCCACCAGCATGGGGGGACCCACATGAACGTGGGTAGTTGGGGAAAGGCCCCACACCCTTGGTCAAGGCGCACCAATATCCCCCCTTAGAAGGAATAAGATCATATCCCGAAGGGATAAGATCAAGATCCCTAAAAAGGGGGGATAACAATCGGTGGGGAAGGAAATGATGGGATTTCTTTCCTCCCACCTTTGCCAATGCCCCAATGGACTTGGAGGGCAAAAAACCAGCCCCCTCCACCCCTATATATAGTGGGGAGGCGCATGGGAGCTTCACCCTTGCCCCTGGCGCAGCCCTCTCCCTCCCCAACACCTCCTCCTCCGTAGTAGTGCTTGGCGAAGCCCTGCCGGAGAACTGCAAGCTCCACCACCACGCCGTCGTGCTGCCGGAGCTCTCCCTCAACTTCTCCTCTCCCCTTGCTGGATCAAGAAGGAGGAGACGTCCCCGGGCTGTATGTGTGTTGAACGCGGAGGTGCCGTCTGTTCGGCACTAGGATCTCCGGTGATTTGGATGACGATGAGTACGACTCCTTCAACCCCGTTCTCTTGAACGCTTCTGCTTAGCAATCTACAAGGGTATGTAGATGCACTCCCCTCTCTCTCGTTGCTAGTTTCTCCATAGATAGATCTTGGTGACTCGTAGGAAAATTTTGAATTTCTGCTACGTTCCCCAACAGTGGCATCATGAGCTAGGTCTATTGCGTAGATTCTTTGCACGAGTAGAACACAAAGTAGTTGTGGGCGTTGATTTTCTCAATATGCTTACCGTTACTAGTCCAATCTTGTTTTGACAGTATTGTGGGATGAAGCGGCCCGGACCGACCTTACACGTACTCTTACGTGAGACAGGTTCCACCGACTGACATGCACTTGGTGCATAAGGTGGCTAGCGGGTGCCAGTCTCTCCCACTTTAGTCGGAACGGATTCGATGAAAAGGGTCCTTATGAAGGGTAAATAGCAATTGGCATATCACGTTGTGGTTTTGCGTAGGTAAGAAACGTTCTTGCTAGAAACCCATAGCAGCCACGTAAAACATGCAAACAACAATTAGAGGACGTCTAACTTGTTTTTGCAGGGTATGCTATGTGATGTGATATGGCCAAGAAGAATGTGATGAATGATATGTGATGTATGAGATTGATCATGTTCTTGTAATAGGAATCATGACTTGCATGTTGATGAGTATGACAACCGGCAGGAGCCATAGGAGTTGTCTTAATTTATTGTATGACCTGCATGTCATTGAACAACGCCATGTAGTTACTTTACTTTATTGCTAACCGGTAGCCATAGTAGTAGAAGTAATAGTTGGTGAGGCAACTTCATGAAGACATGATGATGGAGATCATGATGATGGAGATCATGGTGTCATGCCGGTGAAGATGATGATCATGGAGCCCCGAAGATGGAGATCAAAAGGAGCAAAATGATATTGGCCATATCATGTCACTATTTGATTGCATGTGATGTTTATCATGTTTATGCATCTTATTTGCTTAGAACGACGGTAGTAAATAAGATGATCCCTCATTAAAATTTCAAGAAAGTGTTCCCCCTAACTGTGCACCGTTGTGAAAGTTCGTCGTTTCAAAGCACCACGTGATGATCGGGTGTGATAGATTCTAACGTTCACATACAACGGGTGTAAGCCCGATTTACACACGCGAAACACTTAGGTTGACTTGACGAGCCTAGCATGTACATACTTGGCCTCGGAACACAAGAGACCGAAAGGTTGAGCATGAGTCGTATAGTAGATACGATCAACATGAAGCTGTTCACCGATGATGACTAGTCCGTCTCACATGATGATCGGACACGACCTAGTTGACTCGGATCATGTAATCACTTAGATGACTAGAGGGATGTCTATCTGAGTGGGAGTTCATAAGATGAACTTGTTTATCCTGAACATAGTCAAAAACCCTTTGCAAATTTATGTCGTAGCTCGCACTTTAGTTCTACTGTTTTAGATATGTTCCTAGAGAAAATATAGTTGAAAGTTGACAGTAGCAATTATGCGGACAATAGAAGGCTTATGTCCTTAATGCACCGCTCGATGTGCTGGACCTCGAATGTGGTCTGTGGATGTTGCGAACATCTGACATACACGTTTTGATGACTACATGATAGTTCGGTAATGTTAAATGGTTTAGAATTGAGGCACCGAAGACATTTTTGAAATGTCGCAGAACATATGAGATGTTTTGAGGGCTGAAATTGGGATTTCAGGCTCGTGCCCACGTCAAGAGGTATAAGACCTCCGACGATTTTCTTAGCCCGCATAATAAGGAAGAAAAGTTCAATCTTGAGCTTGTGCTCAGATTGTCTGAGTACAACAATCACTTGAATCGAGTGGGAGTTGATCTTCCAGATGAGATAGTGATGTTTCTCCCAAGACATTGCCACCAAGCTACTAGAGCTTCGTGATGAACTATAACATAACAGGGATAGATATAATGATCCTTGATCTATTCACAATGTTCGACACCGTGAATGTAGAAATCAAGAAGGAGCATCAATTGTTGATGGTTAGTGAAACCACTAGTTTTAAGAAGGGCAAGGGCAAGAAGGGGTACTTCATGAAACGACAAATCAGTTCCTGCTCCAGTGAAGAAACCCAAGGTTGAACCCAAACCCGAGACTAAGTGCTTCTGTAATAAGGGGAACAACCACTGGAGCAGAATTACCCTAGATACTTGGTAGATGAGAAGGCTGGCAAGGTCGATAGAAGTATATTGGATATACATTATGTTAATGTGTACTTTACTAGTACTCCTAGTAGCACCAGGGTATTAGATACCGGTTCGGTTGCTAAGTGTTAGTAACTCGAAATAAAAGAGCTACGGAATAAACGGAGACTAGCTAAAGGTGAGATGACGATGTGTGTTGGAAGTGTTTCCAAGGTTGATGTGATCAAGCATCGCCTGCTCCCTCTACCATCGAGATTGGTGTTAAACCTAAATAATTGTTATTTGGTGTTTGCGTTGAGCATAGACATGATTGGATTATGTCTATCGCAATACGGTTATTCATGTAAGGAGAATAATGGTTACTCTATTCATTTGAATAATACCTTCAATGGTCTTGCACCTAGAAGAATGGTTCATTGAATCTCGATCGTAGTGATACACATTTTCATGCCAAAAGATATAAGATAGTAATGATAGTACCACTTACTTGTGGCACTGCCATGTAAGTCATATTGGTATAAAACGCATGAAGAAGCTCCATGTTGATGGATCTTTGGACTCACTCATTTTTGAAAAGTTTGAGACATGCGAGCCATGTCTATTGGTGTATACGCATGAAGAAACTCCATGCAGGTGGATCGTTTGGACTCACTTGATTTTGAATCGCTTGAGAAATGCAAATCATACCACATGGGCAAGATGACTGAAAAGCCTCGTTTTCAGTAAAATGGAACAAGATAGCAACTTGTTGGAAGTAACACATTTTGATGTGTGCAGTCCAATGAGTGCTGAGGCATGCAGTGAATATCGTTATGTTCTTACTTCACGGATGATTTAAGTAGATACTGAGTATATTTACTTGATGAAACACAAGTCTGAATTATTGAATGGTTCAAGTAATTTCAGAGTGAAGTTGAAGATCATCGTGACAAGAGGATAAAATGTCTATGATATGATCATAGAGATGAGTATCTGAGTTACGAGCTTTGGCACGCAATTAAGACATTGTGGAAATTGTTTCACAATTAATACCGCCTGGAACACCATAATGTGGTGGTGTGTCCGAACATCATATTTGCACCCTATTGGATATAGTGCGTACCATGATGTATCTTATCGAATTACCACTATCGTTCATGGGTTAGGCATTAGAGACAACCGCACTCACTTTAATAGGGCACCATGTAATTCCGTTGAGACGACACCGTTTGAACTATGGTTTGGAGAAACCTAAGTTGTCGTTTCTTAAAAGTTTGGGGCTGCGACGCTTATGTGAAAAAGTTTCAGGTTGATGAGCTCGAACCCAAAGCGGATAAAAATGCATCTTCATAGGACACCCAAAACAGTTGGGTATACCTCCTATCTCAGATCCGGAAGCAAAAGTAATTGTTTCTAGAAACGGGTCCTTTCTCGAGGAAAAGTTTCTCTCGAAAGAATTGAGTGGGAGGATGGTGGAGACTTGATGAGTTTATTGAAACCATCACTTCAACCAGTGAGTAGCAGGGCACAGGAAGTTGTTCATGTGGCACCTACACCAATTGAAGTGGAAGCTGATGATAGTGATCATGATGCTTCGGATCAAGTCATTACCGGACCTCATAGGTCGACAAGGACGCGTACTACTTCAGAGTGGTATGCAATCTTATCTTAGAGGTCATGTTGCTAGACAACAATGAACCTACGAGCTATGGAGAAGCGATGGTGGGCCCGAATTCCGACGAATGGCTCGAGGCCATAAAATCCGAGAGAGGATCCATGACTTTGGAAGAAATACTTGATGGTCGTAAGGCCGTTGGGTACAGATGGATTTTAAAAGGAAGACATACAATGATGGTAAGTATCGCCATTAAGAAAGCTCGACCTGTCATTAAGATGTTTTCCGACAAGTTTAAGGAGTTGACTACGATGAGACTTTCTCACTCGTAGCGATGTTAAGAGTCTGTTGGAATTATATTAGCAATTACTGCATGATTTATGAAATCTTGCAGATAGGATGTCAAAACATTGTTTCCTCGACGATATCCTTGAGGAAAGGCTGTATGTGATACAACCAGAAGGTTTTGTCAATCCTGAAGAACGCTAACAAATGTGCAAAGCTCCAGCAATCCTTCTAAGGACTGGAGTAAGCATCTCGGAGTTGGAATGTACGCTTTGATGAGATGATCAAAGATTTTGGGTTTATACAAAGTTTATGAGAAACTTGTATTTCCAAAGAAGTGAGTGGGAGCACTATAGCATTTCTGATGAGTATATGTTGTTGACATATTGTTGATCAGAAATGATGTAGAATTTCTGGAAAGCATGTAGGGTTATTTGAAAAGTGTTTGTTAATAGAAAACCTGGAATAAGTTGCTTGAACATTGAGCATCAAGATCTATGAGGATAGATCAAAAATGCTAAATGGTACTTTCAAATGAGCACATACCTTGACATGATCTTGAAGGTGTTCAAGATGGATTAGTCAAAGAAGGAGTTTTGCCTGAGTTGTAAGGTATGAAGTTAAGAGTTAAAGCTCGACCACGGCAGAAGAGAGAGAAAGGACGAAGGTCATCCCCTATGCTTCAGGCGTAGGCTCTATAGTATGCTATACTGTGTACCGCACCGAAAGTGTGCCTTGCCATGAGTCAGTCAAGGGGTACAAGAAGGATCCAGGAATGGATCATTGGACAGCGGTCAAAATTGTCCTTGGAGTAAATAAAGGACATGTTTCTCGATTATGGAGGTGATAAAGAGTTCAGCATAAAGGGTTACGTCGATGCAAGCTTTAACACCTGTCCGAATGACTCTGAGTAGCAAACCGGATACATATAGTGGAGCAACCATTTGGTATAGCTCCAAGTGGAGCGTGGAAGCAGCATTTACAATATGACATAGAGAATTGCGAAATACATACGGAACTGAATGTTGCAGACCCGTTAACTAAAACCTCTCTCACAAGCAAAACATGATCAGACCCCAGAACTCATTGAGTCTTAATCACATGGTGATGTGAACTAGTTTAGTAACACTAGTAAACTCTTTGGATGTTGGTCACATGGTAATGTGACCTGTCAATGTTAATCACATGGCGATGTGAACTAGATTATTGACTCTAGTGCAAGTGGGAGACTGTTGGAAATATGCCCTAGAGGCAATAATAAATTAGTTATTATTATTATATTTCCTTGTTCATGATAATCGTTTATTATCCATGCTATAATTGTATTGATAGGAAACTCAGATACATGTGTGGGTACATAGACAACACCAAGGTCCTAGTAAGCCTCTAGATGACTAGCTCGTTGATCAATAGATGGTTACGGTTTCCTGACCATGGACATTGGATGTCGTTGATAACGGGATCACATCATTAGGAGAATGATGTGATGGAAAAGACCCAATCCTAAGCCTAGCACAAAGATCGTGTAGTTCGTATGCTAAAGCTTTTCTAATGTCAAGTATCATTTCCTTAGACCATGAGATTGTGCAACTCCCGGATACCGTAGGAATGCTTTGGGTGTACCAAACGTCACAACGTAACTGGGTGGCTATAAAGGTGCACTACAGGTATCTTCGAAAGTGTCTGTTGGGTTGGCACGAATCGAGACTGGGATTTGTCACTCCGGTTGACGGAAAGGTATCTCTAGGCCCACTCGGTAGGACATCATCATAATGTGCACAATGTGACCAAGGGGTTGATCACGGGATGATGTGTTACGGAACGAGTAAAGAGACTTGCCGGTAATGAGATTGAACAAGGTATCGGCATACCGACGATCGAATCTCGGGCAAGTACAATACCGCTAGACAAAGGGAATTGTATACGGGATTTCTTGAATCCTTGACATCGTGGTTCATCCGATGAGATCATCGTGGAACATGTGGGAGCCAACATGGGTATCCAGATCCCGCTGTTGGTTATTGGCCAGAGAGCTGTCTCGGTCATGTCTGCATGATTCCCGAACCCGTAGGGTCTACACACTTAAGGTTCGGTGATGCTAGAGTTGTTATGGGAATTGGTGTGCAGTTACCGAATGTTGTTCGGAGTCCCGGATGAGATCCTGGACATCACGAGGAGTTCCGAAGTGGTCCGAAGGTAAAGATTTATATATGGGAAGTCCTATTTTGGCCACCGGAAAATGTTCGGGATTTTTTGGTATTGTACCGAGAAGGTTCTAGAAGGTTCTGGAGTGGGGCCCACCAGCATGGGGGGACCCACATGAACGTGGGTAGTGGGGGCAAGGCCCCACACCCTTGGTCAAGGCGCACCAAGATCCCCCCTTAGAAGGAATAAGATCATATCCCGAAGAGATAAGATCAAGATCCCTAAAAAGGGGGATAACAATCGGTGGGGAAGGAAATGATGGGATTTCTTTCCTCCCACCTTTGCCAACGCCCCAATGGACTTGGAGGGCAAGAAACCAGCCCCCTCCACCCCTATATATAGTGGGGAGGCGCATGGGAGCTTCACCCTTGCCCCTGGCGCATCCCTCTCCCTCCCCAACACCTCCTCCTCCTCCTCCGTAGTGCTTGGCGAAGCCCTGCCGGAGAACTGCAAGCTCCACCACCACGCCGTCGTGCTGCCGGAGCTCCCCCTCAACTTCTCCTCTCCCCTTGCTGGATTAAGAAGGAGGAGACGTCCCCGGGCTGTACGTGTGTTGAACGCGGAGGTGCCGTTTGTTCGGCACTAGGATCTCCGGTGATTTGGATCACGATGAGTACGACTCCTTCAACCCCGTTCTCTTGAACGCTTCCGCTTAGCAATCTACAAGGGTATGTAGATGCACTCCCCTCTCTCTCGTTGCTAGTTTCTCCATAGATAGATCTTGGTGACTCGTAGGAAAATTTTGAATTTCTGCTACGTTCCCCAACAGTTACTAGAGAGCACAACTCCACTTTCCTGCATTGGTTCAAAGAGCATATTATTGCTAATCCTCCGGAGGAGGGCTCTAAGGACGGATTGCTCATATATGCCTTAGCACATGGCCCCTCGCCCAACCTCGTAACCTATCAGGCATATGATATCAACGGATACACGTTCTACACGGAGGCCAAAGATATGGACAGTGATTATCAGAACTCAGGGGTGACCATGGAATGCATGACCGGCAGCGACAACGGCGCAACTGAACGATTTTATGGAAGGGTCGAGGAGATATGGGAGCTTGACTACTCTGGACTGCACAACACGACGATGTTCCGTGTCAGATGGGCTAAGAATGTCGAAAGAGAAAGCCGGATTTTCACTACCATGACTATACTCGACGCCAAGAGCGCTACCGTGAAAGCTATCGCAAAAAACGAGCCATGGGTACACGCTAAGCACGTGACACAATGCGTCTTCATAACTGACCCGCGCAATCCCAGCCATGTTGTCCTGAGGAGAGGCAAAAGGAACATCATTGGAATGGATGGAGTCACCAACGAGGAAGACTATGATCAGTACGGCAACCCAATGAGGGAAGATGACGATGATGATGAAGTATACGTCAAAAGAAGAATCAGTACTACATTACCTAAGAAAAATCGTACTCCATGGAAAAGGAAAAGTCACAATGAGGGGCTCAATTATTCTTCGACGAACAAGAAGGGAAAGAAGCTGACTCAAAAACGAAAACGTCAGCACTGAGGAA
>NC_041393.1:559225293-559225798 GCF_002162155.2 Triticum dicoccoides | reverse complement strand
TATGCATGGGTCCAATGATGTGTAATATATATGTTCCTATTTTGCATACATATTTAACCATCAAATGATGCAATATATATCGCCCTCCCTTCGTTCACTGCCCTCAGGAAATAAAAGTGAGATAAAATAAAGGAAAAGAAAAAGGAAAAATGGCAGTAGCGAAGGTAGTAGCAGCGCATTTTGCCTAAACCGCTACAGATACTGAAGTTAGTAGAAGCGAATTTCGTATAAAGCGCTACAGCTACTGAAGGTAGTAGCAGCGCGTTTTGCCCAAATGCGCTACTGCTACGTCCACTTAACCCAAAATTCTTAGCCGCCCTGCTTCATCCGGCCTTTTCCCCCCCAAATCCCAACTCTCCCCCGTCGCACCGCCGCGCCCGACCCAGCGTCGGCGCTCGCCCCCGACTCCGGCGCCGGTGCTAGCCCCCGACCCCGGCGCTCGCCCCTGACCAGGCCCTCACCCCCAACCCCGACCCCGGCGCTCGCCCCCGACCCGGCCCTCGCC
>NC_041393.1:559204400-559224965 GCF_002162155.2 Triticum dicoccoides | reverse complement strand
CCCGACCCCGGCGCGCTCGCCCCCGACCCGTCGGCTCTCGCCTCCCTTCTTTCCCCTCCCGGCCGTCGTCGGGCCTGCCTCCTCGCCCCTGGACCCTCTGTAAACCCCCCTCTCTCTCTGCTAGGGTTCTTCGGTTAATTTACTTAGGCTTTAGTTAGGGCAGTATGTTAATTAGGTTATCTATTTAGTTATGAATTTAGCTAGGTTTCAAAATTCGAACTAGACATGTGATATGTGCAAATTTGAACTGGACATGTGATATGTGCATATGTCATGTTTTGGACATGTCATGTTTGGAAAATGATCCGAGTGGCCTATGTTACGCCGAAATGTTGATTCATTTCCGTTCCGGTGAATTTCAGGTGCTCGATATGTCCATTTTTTAGCAAAGGTCATGCTGAAATTTCCCGTGAATAAAGGCATGATTTTGTGCTACATAGTTGGCATATCGAGTGCTGGCACATAGATTTCTTTTTATGTCATTTCTCATTTATTCATACTTTTAGAAATAAATGAGGACAGTTAATCATAGGAAACATGTCGAACAACGAAGAAACTAGGCCTTCTGACCAAGATGTAGACGAGATGGATTATGAGGGTGAACAAGAGTACCTCGACTATTTGACTGCTAAGCAAGGTTTGCAGGTCGACCTCGATGATGGTACTGACGCCGACATCGACACCAACAGCACCGGCACCGATGGCGGCACCGAGACCGGTGGGGAAGGTACCGACGGGGAAGGTACCGGCAGGGAAGGTACCGGCCCCGATGCCACTACCGAAAAGAGGAAGCATAAGAAGCAGAGGATACGAAAACCTAACAAACTAGGGATTGGACGACTTGTGATCACAAAGATGGCACCTGGCAAGTTTGAGCCGTTAGAGCCGGAAGAACATCGCAAGTGCTATGGGAACCAAGTAGGATGCATCCTACGGGAATGCGCGAGCATCAACGATGATGACTTAAGGAGTAAAGAACATTTGACGTAGTTGCTCCTAACGAAGTTGCACAAGAGATTCAAGTTCCCCGACTGGGATGATAACATAGAACAACCGTGGGATGATCCGAAGATGAAAAAGATTAACAATCACGCCATGGGCATGTTCAGCAATGATTTGGCCTCCTGGAAAGGGAGGGTGAAACGAGCTATTGAGGCTAATGAACCCCTGTCCAAGATTCTGGAGGAAAATCCGACACTTACGGAAGAGGAGTTCGAAAAGTTCAAGGACACTTGCGCTACCGAGGCATCCAAGGCTAAGGCTGCGAAATTCAAGAGCCTTCAGCAAAGGAACACGGGGAAGCATCGCCTCGGAAGCCGTGGCTACCTCGGTAAAAGGCCCATATGGGATAAGGAGGACGCGGAACGTGAAGCCGCGGGTCTCCCAGACCCCTTCGCGAAGTTCACCAACCCCTATGACTTCATCAGGGCCCGCTACAAGTGGGACAAGGAGAAAAAGGATTTTTACACGGACAAGATCACGAGGAAATTGATTAGACTACTGGAGAAGCAACACCAGCTTGCAGCCGAAAGCCCTACTTCTCCGATGAGGCCCAAGTGGGACACCCCTCTCAACCAGGCCTTGAACGAACTTAAGGGACTCCCTTTGGACCAGCTGCCACAATATGGTCGTGTGCACGGCGCTGGATACGGCGCCACGTGGAAGGTGTTTTACAATGAGGGCCCGGAGGCCAAGAAGCTGAAAAAGAAGTTTAGTCAGGCAGACATCGACACGAAGGTGAAGCTTGCGGTCGAGAAAAAAGCAGCTGAGGACGCGAAAAAAGAAGCCGAGGACAAATATGAGTTGCTACAGCAGGCAGTCAATGCAGCTGTAACTGCCTGCAGAAATGATTTCGCTACTCACTTGCTTCCAGTTATCATCAACTGGGCGAAGGAAAATCCAGACAAGACGATACATGATTTCCCGATGCCCAGTTTCGTCGGGAGCAACTCCATGAACAACAACACCATCGCACCATCACTTGCTCACGCAACTGGGCCTCCTCTCGCAGCCGCTCCCGCTCATAGCAGCCCGTCCTCAGTCTCAGGCGCGCTAGGTGTCACACCCTAGCTAGTCATGCATTAGAGTGTTGCATCATGTTTACTCTTTCATCAGAAACTTGAAATGGGGATGACAGAACCCCCAGTCCCCTCTGAAACCAACTAGGGTTACTAAAATAATTTTTCAATGAACCTGAAATGCCCTTCTAAAATGCCCATCATTTTTGTCTTGGTTCAGAACCTCTGCCAAAAGTGGTGCACATTTTCCTAGGCCATCTTAGGGTTTTTGAATTAAATCATAAATATTTGAATTTGGGCATTTAAAATTATATAAAATATTTAAATGCTCAAATATCTCCAAACTAAAATGTTTCATGTTGGAAATAATCCAACTATGGACCAGGAGTAATTTGGTGATTTTTGAAGTTGCCTAGGTATTTTATTAAATTCAAACAAAGTTGCAGATATATTAAATAAAAACAGAAACAGAAAAAAAGGGAAAAAACTTACCTGTCGCCCAGTACCGGCCCACCTGCCGGCCCAGCCCAGCACCGCGCCAGCGAGCTGCTTCCGGCCAGGCAGGCAGGCAGGTGCTCGACGGCGAGCACCGCATGGGTGCCACGCACCTGCTCGCCGCCTCGCCGCCTCCCTCGCCCGGCTAACGCCGTGGATCGGCCTCCCTCTCTCCCCCGAACCCCCCAGACACCCCCTCTCCTCTCCAGCTCCTCCCCCTCGCACGCCCCAGCCATGGCCGACGCCATCGCCGCCACCCCCTCGCCGTAGCCACGCCCTCCGTCCACCCCACGCCGTGCCACCGTGTCCAGGAGCTCCGCCGCCGTCCACTTCATCGAGCTAGCCGAGCCCCGTGTGCTCGTGCGGCCCGAGACCACCGCACCGACCTCGCCCGAGCTCACCGTCGCCGGAGATCCCCTTCAACGCCGTCGCCGCCTCAGCTCGTCCCCGACCTCGCCGGTGGCCTCTACGGGAGCGCTGTGAGCCTAGCTACTCCTCCGACCCTTCTCTCTCATTCCTGAGCCGTGTAGCCACCGCACGAGGATCACACGCCCGCACCGCCGCGGATCTCGTCGCCGACGTGCTTCCGGCCACACTCCGGCCACAAGATGGTGTCCATCTTACTCACCGAGTCCCGCAACACCTAGCTAGCTACTCCACGAGCCTCACCGACCCCTCTAGCGCCAAGTTCATCTTCGACCGAGCCCCGGTGGCCGCCAAAGTCGTCGCCGGCGCCAACTCCGGCCACCCCGACCCCAACGGACTCCGCCAAGAGCTGCGGTTTGTCCTCAGCTCCACTCCGGTGGTCTCCGCGGCCCATTTGGTGGCCGAAATGGCCAAAACCACTCCCGCCGCCGCGTCGGGCTCGCCGGCGGCTAAACGCCGGCGTCGCTGGCTTTGACTTTGACCACGGGTGGCCCCTGGTTGACTCCCCTGAGTCAATGACAGGTGGGGCCCAGCCCTGTTAATTAAACAGGATTAGTTTTAATTAAATTTTAATTAAAATAATCACCCTGACATGCGGGACCCACTGTCAGGTTTGACCCAGACCTGTTCCGTTGACCTGCTGACGTCACACTGACGTCAGGCTGACGCAGTAATTGATTTTCTGGATTTAATTTAAATCAGGAAATTCCAGAATATAATTTAAACTTCAAAAATTCATAACTTTTATTCTGTAACTCCAAATTGGACAAATTATATATGAAAAATGATCAGAAAAATCCAATCTATCCATCTGTACTATTTTCATGCATGATCAAACAAGTTAAATTGATGTTTTAAGCAGAACAAGGAAAAGCACTTTAAAAGGCCATGTTTGAGTTTGAAATTTGAATCTTTGATTCAAATTTGTTCAAACCCTTCTGGCTTTAGTTGCATTAGCCCAACACACTCATATTGCCATGTTTCATGCATGCATCATATTGTTGCACATTGTTTGGTGATGGTTGTGTATCGGTGTACTTTGCGACAGGTTCTGCCTCCGAGGAGTACCGTGATTACCCTAACAAAGAACCGTATCAGTGCATCGAACCATCAGGCAAGCAACCAACCATTTGATCATATCGATACAATCCCATGTTCTCGCTCCTGCTCTCTTTTACTGCATTAAGACAACGCGTTTCAAACTGCTGTGTGCTACGGTAGTTGAACCCATTTCCTCTGCATGACCTGTCATTGCCACAGTAACTAGATGAAACCCACTAGCATGTGTAGGAGTTGTTTGAGCCATATGTATGTGTTGTTCCTACCTTGCTATGCCTGCTATGCTTAGAGTCGTGTCAGGTCTGGTTCATCTGGGTGATGGGATAGAGTGAAATGTTTATGTCGGTAATGAGAGTGGTGTGGTGAAGACGATTTGGTAAAGGTATCGATGAGAGGCCATGTAGGAGTACATGGTGGGTTGTTTCATTGAAGCCGACCTTAAGCACTGAGATCTGTATGTGTGATTTAAGAATCAGCTACTACCATGCATTGGGCCCGAAACCAATGGACCCTCTCGGCTTCTTATTCACCCTAGTTCTCCGTCCAGGAGTTGCAAGTAGTTTCTGGTGTTTGTAGCCTACTGGAGGCCGTGGACAGCGCTGACCGTAGGGGTGGGCTGTGATGCGGTAGGTACGTGGCACGGTGTACCGAATACCCGTTAGGTATCTCGGGAACCCTGTTCACATCGTTCGGGGCCGTATGGGAAACCTCGGCCGGACTCCCTGCGGATGGAACCTGGATAGGCGATAAACCTGGACTGGAGGCTTAGGTGGTTAGGTAGGTCGTGGCCGACACCCACGTTGGGCTTCCGCTTGAAGGTTGCCGAGTACATGTCGTGTAAACGACGGTAAGTGGTGAGAGCGTGTATGAAGGAGTACACCCCTGCAGGGTTAACATGATCTATTGAATAGCCGCGTCCGCGGTAAAGGACTACTTGGTTGCCTATACAGTTCATAGACAAGTAAATGGAAACTGTTAAAAGCCTCAAGATAAGTGTGAGTGCCGAGGATGGCTCTTTCGTAGGAAGACGGAGGTGGATCCTCGGTAGTGTATTGAAGTGGTGAGTAGTGGACTCGTGTGCGCAAAACCATTTCAAGTTGGAGTATCGTAGGATAGTCTAGCCAAGAGTCAAAGCTGGCTTGCTGCAATAACTCCACCAACCCTTCTTGATAATATGCATGTATGTAGGATCTGATGTAAGTCTTGCTGAGTACCTTTGTACTCATGTTGCTATAATCTACATTTTACAGAAGACGCTGCAACCCCTTCTGATGGGTTCTATGTAGACGTTGACATCAACGAGTAGGCTAAAGACCCAGGTGGTGACCCTGAGCTTGTGAAGGACCTTGTAGTATAGCTAGGCTTCCCAAGCCTCTTTTATTTTACTAGTTGTCTGTACTCAGACAAGTTACTTCCGCTGCTGGTTTGTATGACTGTATGACTTGTATGTTGGGTCGTGAGACCCGTACCTTTGTGTATGTTATGTATGGCTCCCTGAGCCTTAATTAAAGTACTTGAGTCGTAGAGTCATGTTGTGATGCTTCGTTGTATGTGCACATATCGAGCATATTGTGTGTATGATTGAAATGCTTGGTATGTGTGGGATCTGACCATCTAGTTGTTTATCTTTAGTAGCCTCTCTTACCGGGAAATGTCTCCTAGTGTTACCGCTGAGCCATGGTAGCTTGCTACTGCTCTGGAACACTTAGGCTGGCCGGCATGTGTCCTTCTTCGTTCCTGTGTCTGTCCCTTCGTGGAAATGTCACGCTTTGAGTACCGGAGTCCTGTTAGCCCGCTACAGCCCGGTTTACCGGAGTCCTGCTAGCCCAGTGCTACAACCCGGACCCACTTGCTGATGACCGACACGTTCGAAGCTGGGTCATGGATGCCTGTCCCTGTAAGTCTGTGCCACTTTGGGTTTACGACTAGTCATGTCAGCCCGGGCTCTTTATCATATGGATGCTAGCGACACTATCATATACGTGAGCCAAAAGGCGCAAACGGTCCCGGGCAAAGGTAAGGCGACACCCGTGGGGATACCGTGCGTGAGGCCGCAAAGTGATATGAGGTGTTATCGGCTAGATCGATGTGACATCGAGTCGGGGTCCTGACAGCGTTGGCATCAGAGCCGGACTGCCTGTAGGTTCTCCAAGCCAAACTGGTCGATGTTGAGTCTAGAAATTCTTTAGTTATATGTAGGGGAATTGTTTGTGGGTTGGAACGTAAGGCTCTTTTTACTCCTTTATCTTATGACATTCTGATCTGAGTCAGTCCATTCTTCTACCGGGGGTTAAGGAATTAGGATCTATTCTCTCTATCAGGATCACGTGTTACTAATCAGTAGTACCTTATAAGTTTGATGGATACAAGCCTAGTTCAGTTCTACTACCACATTATGTTGTTAGAATGGATTCAGAACTTTGATATGATGATGTTGAGTGTGTATGAAATCCTTTGTCAAATGTCTCAAAATCCTTCTTGAGCATTTACAGCTGTTATGCTGCCGAAATTTTGCTAGAATTCTAATGCCTTTGCATTATGATTGTGCTTTCAGATGGCCACTCGCGACCTCAATCAAGTGGTTCGCCTGACTCGATGCCTAGATGTACCCGGCCATACTGCCAAGTTGGTCAGGGTAATGACTGAGGCTGGATATCGCTGGTATCCTGAGTACACGGTCGAAGAGCAATTCCGAGATTTTAATCAAAGTCAGTATCTCTGCACTGTCAGGATATTTCCATCTTATCCTGGATCCACCGAGCCTCTTCACTGCTCCTATGGACTCGGGGTTACTATTGAGATGGCTGTGCAGGACGCCGCCTACTCTATGATGACCATTATGCGAGTCAGATCTGGTCTATTTCGGGACTCTGATTTCCGGTATATGCCAGGATCACTTCCGGGAGCACAAGGGTATCTCCAGGCTATCTATGCTGACCCCACTCAGGAGGATTCACGGACTCGCACCACTGCTGAGATGCTCGAGGATAAGGACCGTGAAAATCGGGCCTTAAGGTTAGAGCTCTTCAATACCCGTGCTGACCACTGGGCCACTTTGACTCGGTTCGCACCGGCGGTGCAAGCTGGATTCTCAGATATGCGCGATCTCTATCCTGTGAGATCTGCTCTGCCAGACGTGATGGTTTGGCGTGATGTAGGAGGCATCACCCCACCTCGCGGTCCCCGCAGGCCACCGTTTGTTGGTCCAAGGCCTCATCCTAGCCCCTATGGTCCACAAGCTCCGCGAGATCGTCTGTTTCCGGATGAGCATGTTGAGCTTCCAGGCTATGGAGGTGACTTCTACGAGGACTACTACGGATCGGTCTGAGTCAGTGGTAGTATCACTAGTTCGCACTAGCTGTGTCGTCTATCGTCCCGCGTGACTCGTGGGATATGACCTAGTTTGTACTCCTTCCGGAGGTGTAGAAAAATAATGTATAGGAGCTTGGGAATGCCTCCGATGAGATGTAATCCTCTTTTCACCGTAGTAGTACTTGTTTGGTCTTGTACTAAACCCTGTATGGTGTGTATGACGATGGAATAAAGAAGCAGTTTCTGTATCTACCATGTCATACGGATGATCATCTTGCATTTCGAGTTATTCCTTACATTTTACCCTATGTCGGAATTTTATCATTCTGACTAAATCATTGTCTTGTTTACCTAGGATGGTCAATACGCGCGCTAACCCTGCTTCTCAAGAGCAGGCCGAAGGCAGTGAAGCCAGGGATGCAAATCTGCCTCATCCTCCTTCACTAGCCGAGGTTATGATGGAAGCTGAGAGAAACAAGCGGGAGACCAACCGTTTGTTGGAGCGTATTGAACAGAACACAGCACACCATCAGAGGACTAACGTGGTGTCACTCAGTGATTTCATCAAATTACATCCACCCACGTTCCACCACTCTGTCGAGCCTCTCGACGCTGATGACTGGCTTCGCAGTATCTCTCATAAACTGCGTTCCGCGCTGGTAGCGGAGGCTGACAAGGTCACCTTTGCTGCATACCATCTTGAAGGCCCCGCCAGTCTATGGTGGGAGAATTATGGAGCTATGCGCCCAGCGGGCCATGTCACTACTTGGGCTGAATTCAGCGAGGCTTTCCGTGAACATCACATTCCGGAGGGTCTCATGGACCGTAAACGTGAAGAATTTTGCAGTTTCACCCAAGGCCGACTTTCTGTGGATGCTTACAGCAGGGAGTTTGGTAATCTCGCACGATATGCAACCGAGGAAGTGTCTACCGATGCCAAGAAGCAAGCAAGGTTCCGTAAGGGCCTTAGTCCTGAGCTTCGCCGTGACCTCCGTCTGCATGAGTGCACAACTTTTCAGAAACTTGTCAACAAAGCCATCAGTGCCGAAACTGGTCAGACTGACTATGACGCAACACGCAAGCATGGCCGTGACATGGGTTCCTCATCCGGTGCTGGTCCTCAGAAGCGCCGCGTGTGGGTACCCAACACCGCCCTGCCACCCAGGTTTACACCAAGGCCATCCTTCCAGGCGCCTCGCCCTGTTCAACAGTCTGCTCCAGCCAAGCCCTATGGGGGTCCAACTAACAATGCTCCTCCACGTACCAGTTCCGTGACTTGTTTCAAGTGTGGGGAATCTGGTCACTATATGCGTGAGTGCCCCCAGACCAACCCCAACCAGTCTGCTAAAGCTGTTGGCCGTGGCAAGCCGACAGGAAAAATATTCCACGCCAAGCCGGTCACCGCTTCACGTGGCCATGTCAACTGTATCTCTGCCGAAGAAGCTCAAGAGGATCCCAACGTCGTTCTCGGTACGCTTCTTGTTAACTGCCACCCGACATCTGTTCTTTTCGATACAGGAGCCTCTCATTCTTTTATATCCGAAAGTTATGCTCGTTTGCATAACGTTGCATTCTGTGACATGCCATCCACTATGGAAATTTCTACCCCTGGTTCTAGATGGCAGACCTCTAGGGTAAGTTATGGAAATGAAATCCAAGTCGACAGACTTGTTTTCCTCGCGTCTTTGATAGCCCTTAAATCTTCAGATATTAATATCATTCTGGGTATGGACTGGATGTCGGCTCATCATGCCCAAATCGATTGCTTCTCTAGGACTGTTCAACTCACCCATCCTTCGGGAAAGATAGTCAATGTCTTGACCCGAATAGCCAAGCGACAATTATATTCTCTTAACGCCAGCCCTTTGCCAGACCTTGAGGACGTTCCGGTAGTCCGTGACTTCCCAGATGTCTTTCCAGAGGAACTGCCAGGTGTTCCACCTGACAGGGATGTTGAGTTTGTAATAGACCTCATTCCAGGAACCGTTCCGATTGCTAGAAGACCTTATAAGATGGCACCCCTAGAACTAGCCGAGCTTAAGAAACAACTCGATGAGTCCTTGAAAAAGGGTTTCATCCGACCTAGCTCTTCTCCGTGGGCTTGCCCCGTCCTATTCGTCAAGAAGAAGGATGGTACGGACCGGATGGTTGTAGATTACCGACCTGTTAATTTGGTCACAATCAAGAACAAATATCCACTTCCCAGGATCAACGACCTGTACGATCAGCTCGCTGGATCCTCAATCTTCTCCAAAATGGATTTGAGGTTGGGCTACCATCAAATCAAAATCAGAAACGGGGACATTCCTAAAACGGCCTTTGTTACTCGTTATGGCCAATACGAGTACACCGTCATGTCCTTCGGTTTAACCAACGCTCCAGCCACCTTTTCTCGGTTAATGAACTCAATCTTCATGGAGTATTTGGATAAATTCGTCGTGGTTTACCTCGATGATATACTCATCTACTCCAAGAACGAAGAAGAACATGCCGAACATCTAAGGCTAGTGTTGCAGAAACTTCGAGAGCATCGCCTTTATGCCAAATTTTCTAAATGTGAATTCTGGTTGTCAGAAGTGACCTATCTGGGTCATGTAATATCTGGTAAAGGTATTGCTGTTAACCCTGAGCGAGTTCAAGCCGTCCTTAATTGGACTCCACCTGAATCGGTCAAGCAAGTTCGGAGCTTTCTGGGCTTAGCGAGCTATTGTCGTCGCTTTGTCGAGAATTTCTCCAAGGTTGCCAAACCTCTAACCGAACTCCTCAAGAAAGATAAGAAGTTCGAGTGGACTCCACAATGTGAGCACAGCTTTCAGGAACTGAAAAGACGCCTGACTTCTGCTCCCGTACTGGTACCGCCAGACTTCTCTAAGGACTTTGTTATCTACTGCGACGCCTCGCGACAAGGACTAGGTTGCATTCTCATGCAAGATCGACACGTAATTGCCTACGCTTCACGGCAATTGCACCCACATGAGGAGAATTATCCTACCCATGATCTAGAGCTTGCAGCCGTAGTCTATGCACTTAAGACCTGGCGACATTACCTCCTCGGTAATCGTTGCGAAATATTCACTGATCACCAAAGTCTGAAGTACATCTTCACCCAACCGGATTTGAATCTCAGGCAACGACGTTGGGTCGAGTTGATCACAGATTTCGATTTAGGAATAACCTACACCCCAGGGAAAGCCAACGTCATGGCTGATGCGCTAAGTCGTAAATCTTATTGTAACAATCTGATGTTACAACAAAGTCAACCGCTTCTCCATGAGGAATTTCGGAAGCTTAACCTCCACATTGTTCCTCAAGGATTTCTTTCCACCTTGGTGGTGAAACCTACTCTTACGGATCAAATCATTGCTGCCCAGAAGCGAGATAAGGGAATAGCTAAGATCAAGGAGAACATTGCTAGCGGAGGTGCTAGTTGTTTCTCCACAAATGATCATGGTGTTGTGTACTTTGAGAACCGTCTAGTGGTTCCCAAGAACCAGCATCTACGGCAGTTGATCCTTAAGGAGGCTCATGAATCTCCTCTCACTATTCATCCCGGTGGTACTAAGATGTATCAGGACCTACGCCAGAGGTTCTGGTGGACTAGGATGAAGAGAGAAATTGCTCAGTATATTGCTAATTGCGACGTCTGTCGTCGTGTAAAAGCAGAGCATCAATGGCCTGCTGGCACCCTTCAACCCCTAGCTATTCCTGAATGGAAATGGGATAAAATTGGCATGGATTTCATTACCGGTTTTCCCAGGACCAAGAGAGGGAATAACGCTATTTTCGTCGTGGTCGATCGTCTTTCCAAAGTAGCCCATTTCTTACCTGTTCGTGAGGGTATAACCGCTAGTCAGCTGGCAGACTTATACATCTCCCGAATAGTGTCCCTCCATGGTGTTCCTTTGGAAATCAACTCGGATCGAGGAAGTCTTTTCACCTCTCGATTTTGGGAAAGTTTCCAAAATGCTATGGGAACCCGTCTCTCCTTTAGCACCGCCTTCCACCCTCAGTCGAGCGGTCAAGTGGAACGCGTCAACCAGATTCTAGAAGACATGCTTTGAGCCTCTGTTATCTCATTCGGAATGGATTGGGAGAAGTGCCTTCCATTTGCCGAATTCGCTTATAACAACAGCTATCAATCTAGCTTGGGTAAAGCCCCTTTTGAAGTTCTCTATGGACGACGGTGTCGAACACCCCTTAACTGGTCAGAGACCGGGGAAAGACAATTCTTTGGCCCGGACATGATTCAGGAAGCAGAAGAACAAGTTCGTATCGTTCGTGAAAAGTTGAAAACAGCACAATCCCGTCAAAAGAGTCAATATGACCGAAAGCATAAGGCTATGACTTTCAAGGTTGACGAGAAGGCTTATCTTCGGGTCACCCCTCTGAAGGGAACCCATCGTTTCGGTATCAAAGGCAAATTGGCTCCTCGTTACATTGGACCTTTTCGCATTCTTGCCAAACGAGGAGAAGTTGCCTACCAGTTGGAACTACCTCCGCATCTCTCCAGAGTCCACGATGTCTTCCACGTTTCTCAACTCAGGCGTTGCTTCTCGGATCCTATCCGTGGAGTGGACTACGAAACGCTTGATCTCCAAGATAATCTTACATACCGAGAGTACCCCATTCGTATCCTCGATCGGGCCGAGCGTACCACTCGACGTCATAATATCAAGTTTCTCAAGGTTCAATGGTCGCACCATTCTGAGGATGAAGCAACTTGGGAAAGGGAAGATCGTCTTCGACTCGAGTACCCCGCCTTCTTTCCGGAGGAACCCAAATCTCGGGACGAGATTCTTTTGAGTGGGGGTGAGTTGTCACACCCTAGCTAGTCATGCATTAGAGTGTTGCATCATGTTTACTCTTTCATCAGAAACTTGAAATGGGGATGACAGAACCCCCAGTCCCCTCTGAAACCAACTAGGGTTACTAAAATAATTTTTCAATGAACCTGAAATGCCCTTCTAAAATGCCCATCATTTTTGTCTTGGTTCAGAACCTCTGCCAAAAGTGGTGCACATTTTCCTAGGCCATCTTAGGGTTTTTGAATTAAATCATAAATATTCGAATTTGGGCATTTAAAATTATATAAAATATTTAAATGCTCAAATATCTCCAAACTAAAATGTTTCATGTTGGAAATAATCCAACTATGGACCAGGAGTAATTTGGTGATTTTTGAAGTTGCCTAGGTATTTTATTAAATTCAAACAAAGTTGCAGATATATTAAATAAAAACAGAAACAGAAAAAAAGGGAAAAAACTTACCTGTCGCCCAGTACCGGCCCACCTGCCGGCCCAGCCCAGCACCGCGCCAGCGAGCTGCTTCCGGCCAGGCAGGCAGGCAGGTGCTCGACGGCGAGCACCGCATGGGTGCCACGCACCTGCTCGCCGCCTCGCCGCCTCCCTCGCCCGGCTAACGCCGTGGATCGGCCTCCCTCTCTCCCCCGAACCCCCCAGACACCCCCTCTCCTCTCCAGCTCCTCCCCCTCGCACGCCCCAGCCATGGCCGACGCCATCGCCGCCACCCCCTCGCCGTAGCCACGCCCTCCGTCCACCCCACGCCGTGCCACCGTGTCCAGGAGCTCCGCCGCCGTCCACTTCATCGAGCTAGCCGAGCCCCGTGTGCTCGTGCGGCCCGAGACCACCGCACCGACCTCGCCCGAGCTCACCGTCGCCGGAGATCCCCTTCAACGCCGTCGCCGCCTCAGCTCGTCCCCGACCTCGCCGGTGGCCTCTACGGGAGCGCTGTGAGCCTAGCTACTCCTCCGACCCTCTCTCTCTCATTCCTGAGCCGTGTAGCCACCGCACGAGGATCACACGCCCGCACCGCCGCGGATCTCGTCGCCGACGTGCTTCCGGCCACACTCCGGCCACAAGATGGTGTCCATCTTACTCACCGAGTCCCGCAACACCTAGCTAGCTACTCCACGAGCCTCACCGACCCCTCTAGCTCCAAGTTCATCTTCGACCGAGCCCCGGTGGCCGCCAAAGTCGTCGCCGGCGCCAACTCCGGCCACCCCGACCCCAACGGACTCCGCCAAGAGCTGCGGTTTGTCCTCAGCTCCACTCCGGTGGTCTCCGCGGCCCATTTGGTGGCCGAAATGGCCAAAACCACTCCCGCCGCCGCGTCGGGCTCGCCGGCGGCTAAACGCCGGCGTCGCTGGCTTTGACTTTGACCACGGGTGGGCCCTGGTTGACTCCCCTGAGTCAATGACAGGTGGGGCCCAGCCCTGTTAATTAAACAGGATTAGTTTTAATTAAATTTTAATTAAAATAATCACCCTGACATGCGGGACCCACTGTCAGGTTTGACCCAGACCTGTTCCGTTGACCTGCTGACGTCACACTGACGTCAGGCTGACGCGGTAATTGATTTTCTGGATTTAATTTAAATCAGGAAATTCCAGAATATAATTTAAACTTCAAAAATTCATAACTTTTATTCTGTAACTCCAAATTGGACAAATTATATATGAAAAATGATCAGAAAAATCCAATCTATCCATCTGTACTATTTTCATGCATGATCAAACAAGTTAAATTGATGTTTTAAGCAGAACAAGGAAAAGCACTTTAAAAGGCCATGTTTGAGTTTGAAATTTGAATCTTTGATTCAAATTTGTTCAAACTCTTCTGGTTTTAGTTGCATTAGCCCAACACACTCATATTGCCATGTTTCATGCATGCATCATATTGTTGCACATTGTTTGGTGATGGTTGTGTATCGGTGTCCTTTGCGACAGGTTCTGCCTCCGAGGAGTACCGTGATTACCCTAACGAAGAACCGTATCAGTGCATCGAACCATCAGGCAAGCAACCAACCATTTGATCATATCGATACAATCCCATGATCTCGCTCCTGCTCTCTTTTACTGCATTAAGACAACGCAATTCAAACTGCTGTGTGCTACGGTAGTTGAACCCATATCCTCTGCATGACCTGTCATTGCCACAGTAACTAGATGAAACCCACTAGCATGTGTAGGAGTTGATTGAGCCATATGTATGTGTTGTTCCTACCTTGCTATGCCTGCTATGCTTAGAGTCGTGTCAGGTCTGGTTCATCGGGGTGATGGGCTAGAGTGAAATGATTATGTCGGTAATGAGAGTGGTGTGGTGAACACGATTTGGTAAAGGTATCGATGAGAGGCCATGTAGGAGTACATGGTGGGTTGTTTCATTGAAGCCGACCTTAAGCACTGAGATCTGTATGCGTGATTTAAGATACAACTACTACCATGCATTGGGCCCTGAAATATGACCCCGCTCGACTTCTTATTCACCCTAGCTCTCTGTCCAGGAGTTGCAAGTAGTTTCTGGTGTTTGTAGCCTACTGGAGGCCGTGGACAGCGCTGACCGTAGGGGTGGGCTGTGATGCGGTAGGTACGTGGCCGGGTGTACCGAATACCCGTTAGGTATCTCGGGAACCCTGTTCACATCGTTCGGGGCCGTATGGGAAATCCCGGCCGGACTCCCTGCGGATGGAACCTGAATAGGCGATAAACCTGGACTAGAGGCTTAAGTGTTTAGGTAGGTCGTGGTCTACACCCACGTCGGCTTTCGCTTGAAGTCTGCCGAGCACATGTCGTGTGCAGACGCTAAGTGGTGGAAACATGTATGAAGAAGTACACCCCTGCAGGGTTATCATAATCTATTCGAATAGCCGCGTCCGCGGTAAGGGACTACTTGGTTGCCTATACAGTTCATAGACAAGTAAATGGAAACTGTTAAAAGCCTCAAGATAAGTGTGAGTGCCGAGGATGGCTCTTCCGTAGGAAGACGGAGGTGGATCCTCGGTAGTGTATTGAAGTGGTGAGTAGTGGACTCGTGTGCGCAAAACCATTTCAAGTTGGAGTATCGTAGGATAGTCTAGCCAAGAGTCAAAGCTGGCTTGCTGCAATAACTCCACCAACCCTTCTTGATAATATGCATGTATGTAGGATCTGATGTAAGTCTTGCTGAGTACCTTTGTACTCATGTTGCTATAATCTACATTTTACAGAAGACGCTGCAACCCCTTCTGATGGGTTCTATGTAAACGTTGACATCAACGAGTAGGCTAAAGACCAAGGTGGTGACCCTGAGCTTGTGAAGGACCTTGTAGTATAGCTAGGCTTCCCAAGCCTCTTTTATTTTACTAGTTGTCTGTACTCAGACAAGTTACTTCCGCTGCTGGTTTGTATGACTGTATGACTTGTATGTTGGGTCGTGAGACCCGTACCTTTGTGTATGTTATGTATGGCTCCCTGAGCCTTAATTAAAGTACTTGAGTAGTAGAGTCATGTTGTGATGCTTCGTTGTATGTGCACATATCGAGCATATTGTGTGTATGATTGAAATGCTTGGTATGTGTGGGATCTGACCATCTAGTTGTTTATCTTTAGTAGCCTCTCTTACCGGGAAATGTCTCCTAGTGTTACCGCTGAGCCATGGTAGCTTGCTACTGCTCTGGAACACTTAGGCTGGCCGGCATGTGTCCTTCTTCGTTCCTGTGTCTGTCCCTTCGTGGAAATGTCACGCTTTGAGTACCGGAGTCCTGTTAGCCCGCTACAGCCCGGTTTACCGGAGTCCTGCTAGCCCAGTGCTACAGCCCGGACCCACTTGCTGATGACCGACACGTTCGAAGCTGGGTCATGGATGCCTGTCCCTGTAAGTCTGTGCCACTTTGGGTTTACGACTAGTCATGTCAGCCCGGGCTCTTTATCATATGGATGCTAGCGACACTATCATATACGTGAGCCAAAAGGCGCAAACGGTCCCGGGCAAAGGTAAGGCGACACCCGTGGGGATACCGTGCGTGAGGCCGCAAAGTGATATGAGGTGTTATCGGCTAGATCGATGTGACATCGAGTCGGGGTCCTGACACTAGGTGGGCCTTCTTCTTTGGCTGAGCTCGATGCCGTCATGGTAATTACATGTCGCACCAACATATATATATATATATAATTCCATATTTGTTGCCTTTCGGTTGTTTTACGCCACAGACATATGTGTTTGCAGGCGAAAGAAACCCCGTGCACCATACTCTACTTGATCAAAGGCCAGAAGGTGGACGTGGGAAAGGGGATGATAATGGACCCCTCTCAACGCATGTTCCACAACCAGCCGATCCCCGCTGGGCACTTCAGGGTTAGCTTGACCAGTGTGAAATCGGGGCACGAGGATTTGCCTCCTCCAGTACAGCATGTGGGAGCGGACGACGAGACCCCGCCGCGGATTGGAAGCTGCAAGAATTGGGTGCTGCTATGGCCGAAGAATCTTATTTATCTGGAGCCGGCCGAGAGCACACCAATAACTACCACACATCAACAAGCATGTGTGAAGACCACCACCCCGCCTACGCAATTACCGGCTCCTGTAGTGCCGGGTGAGAGCGGCGGACGACATGATGAAGGGGGTGCAATAGTACTGGCTGATGTAATTTCTCCTGTAGAACAGAGAATGGATGATGAGACGGAGGTCGACCCTATGGATTACCTCAATACAAACGCGTATGACTGTGACATAGATATGATGAGTCAACCATATGACGAATCGGGCTATCAGCTTGCTAATGAGGATATGGATGATATGCCCGGGTAGGGTCGTACCATGGATTGCAAAAAGTCTCTCTTCATGAAATCCTCAGAGGACACGCCTGAAGACGCCGCCTCAACACATGCTCAACTAGCCGGGCATGAGGGTCGTACAGTACTTAGCCCGGGAACACTGGGGCAGGGGTTAAGGAAGGGTCTGGAAGGTGTACCCAAGAAAAAGGAGAGGAAGAGATCGGGGAAGGTAACTGCCTCCAAACAAGCCAGAGCACATAGCAACCAGACGATGCATTCTGAAGAGCATGTACCCGTGAAAAGTGCAGTCATGTTCCATCTCACGGGCGAGCCGATGCTACCGCCAAAACCGCTGGAGGCACTATCAGGGGATCTCAGGAGACTGCACGACCATGTGCTGTCGACTGAGAAAAGCCCACTAGCCTCAAAGGATCCAGGATATCCGACATACGCGGCTCGTGTGCCTGAGGGGAAGTGCTACGTCGACACACGGCCCGCGGAGGTGTTCTTCCTGCGGTTTGACCATATCTTTGAGATGTTTCTAACAAGGCGGCTTGATTTTACTATCGTCCGCCTTTTTGTGCTACATATGAGCTCCGTCATGAAGAGTGAAGAAGTCTCGCAAATCTGTGTGGCGGATCCGTACTACATGCACGAGTCTTTGTTGAGTCTCGGCGACTTTGAGTGTGAAACTGCTAGGGAGTACCTCCAAAACTTCATGGTACAGAATAAGGACCGGGAAATTGTCCTCGTGCCTTATCATCCAAAGTAAGTCAGTTCCGGACAACCCTTTCATACATTTCAACCATTCCTTCTCTCTCATATGGGGAATAATTTGAGGTGTCTTTTCCCCGCAGCAACGAGCGCGCCGTCCTTATCGTTCTTTACCCGCAAGTCTCCTATGACGTGTATTTTGACCCTTCCAGAGACTACGAGAAAAAAGACTACACCCACATAATGAATATTCTAGATGATGCTCTCCAAGGCTTCAGCTTTAGAGGTGGCCACGTGCAGATCAAGAAACAAAGGAACAAGAAGACGGGTTTCACGCATAAAACTAACTTCTCCTGCATCCATGTCCCTAAACCAAGCAAGACGGATGGATTCTACATCGTCCATATCATGATTCAGTTCAACAAGGATCACCAAAAGCTTCGCATTAACAGCAGAAATGATGATCGTATCCACAAGTGGCTAGAATCTCATGGAGAAGCGGATTATAAACTTAGAGATGACTTCTTTCGCATCCAAAGCGACATTGCGACGATCATCATGAAAGAAGTCGTCGATGAGAAGGGGATGTTCCACCACGTCCCTATATCGCGAGCTGACGTCCGAACTCGCATAGGCATGCAACGTCTAGACCTCACGCCGTTCAAGAAGCTAGGGTTCGTCCTGGATGATATGGAAGGATGGAACTTCTAGTGATTTATGATGCCGATGATGATGATATGTGTCGGTTGAACTTGTATACTTTTTGTAGCGATGAAACTTTGTGATGTCCACGGTCCCTGCCGAACTTGCGTAACGCTACTTTGTTAGTTTGCGTACGATGACCTGCGTACCTCTAGTTAATTAATTTGCGTACTGTATGTTGCATCTAGTTGCTAACCCTTTCTTTTTCGGTGTTGCTCGAGTATATTTTGTTGCATATATATGATTGTACATCCTCTTCATGAACATGCATCTCTAACAGGTACCTAGTTTCTTGATGGCGAGATGGAATTGCTATGTCGTGTACAAAGGGAAGATTCCGGGGGTGTACAACGAGTGGCATGAGTGTCAGGCGCAAGTGAATGGGTTCACAGGCGCCAGCCATAAAGGCTTCAAAAGCAGACAAGAAGGAGAAGCTAGTTACTTGAGGTTCACGCTAGCGCGAGAGAGGACTCGTAACCGCCACCTCATGTACTGCATAGTTCTGCTCTCACTCATAGTGATAGCACTTCTTGCGTATACCTTTGTTTAGATGGATGACGTTGTTGTAGTTGCAAGTATTCGAGACTTGCATGTATCACTATTTTCGAGATGATGACAAGATATCACTTTGTGTTGGATGATGATTATGATGAGACTATTTGTATGTACATGCTATGATTACATTTGTGGTCTCGCAGGCATTTGTATGTGTATCATGATGACATTTCTATGTGCTAAAGATTCTTCTATAAAGCCTGTTCAAATACAAAACAAATATGCCAAAAAAACCCTACTTAAATTAGCAGTAGCGAGTGTATAAAAGTTAGCAGCAGCGCCGCGATAGCAGTAGCGTGTCAAGGTAAAGCGCGCTAGAGCTACTAGCAGTAGCGAGCTTCCGCTAACAGCGCTGCTGCTACACTTGTCTAGCAGTAGCGCCGGTGAGCACGCGCTACTGCTATATGTTAGCTGTAGCGCCTTATTAGTAGCGCCTATCCCCGCGCTACTGATACATCTAAAACCCGCGCTGCTGCTAGCCTTTTCCCTAGTAGTGTCATTACTACATAGCAATGCCCCAATTCCCAATCCTACTCATGTAAATCTTTGAGGGAAAAAACTAATGCATAAAAACTGGGTGTGCAAAATATGATCAAAAGTGTGAACTTGCCTTGTACTGTTGATGAAGATCCTTCGCACTCATAATTCCTGATATTTCTACTCATCACACTCCGTTCAATCTATCGTGAGCAAGCAATTACATACATAAGCACTTAAGCAAAAGATGCAAAGGGAAATCGAGGAAAGATCCAAATAAAACTCGGAAACAAGGAAATAACGAATCTAAACAGAAAACAAATTTTAACATCATTATATTTATGTGGATTTGATCTTAACAGTAGGTACATGTGATTATCTATGATTTGCAAAAATAATCAACTCAAGCGGAGTTACGAAACTCAAGAAATAGATGAAACAAGATCAAATACTAATCTGAACTAAACTCAAATTTTAAATTGTCAAAAACATGTTCAAGTTAGTTTACTGGACAAAGAGGATTGCTTTCTTCATGACTTATACATGTTCCTATGACTATGAGATTATGTAACTCCCGCTTACCGGAGGAACACTTTGTGTGCTACCAAACGTCACAACGTAACTGGGTGATTATAAAGGTGCTCTACAGGTGTCTCTAAAGGTACTTGTTGAGTTGACGTATTTCGAGATTAGGATTTGTCACTCCGATTATCGAAGAGGTATCTCTGGGCCCTCTCGGTAATGCACATCACTATAAGCCTTGCAAGCAATGTAGCTAATGAGTTAGTTACGGGATGATGCATTACGTAACGAGTAAAGAGACTTGCCGGTAACGAGATTGAACTAGGTATTGAGATACCGACGATCGAATCTCGGGCAAGTAACATACCGATGACAAAGGGAACAACGTATGTTGTTATGCGGTTTGACCGATAAAGATCTTCGTAGAATAGGTAGGAGCCAATATGAGCATCCAGGTTCTGCTATTGGTTATTGTCCGGAGACGTGTCTCGGTCATGTCTACATAGTTCTCGAACCTGTAGGGTCCGCACGCTTAAAGTTCGGTGATGATCGGTATTATGAGTTTTTGTGTTTTGATGTACCGAAGGTAGTTTGGAGTCCCGGATATGATCATGGACATGACGAGGAGTCTCGAAATGGTCGAGACGTAAAGATCAATATACCGGATGACTATGTTCGGACACCGAAAGTGTTTCGGGAGGTTTTGGACATATACCGGAGTTCCAGGGGGGTTA
>NC_041393.1:559171748-559204062 GCF_002162155.2 Triticum dicoccoides | reverse complement strand
GAGGGGTGGCCAGGGCAGGCCGCGCCCCCTCCCCCTCTAGTTCGAATAGGACAAGGAGGGGGGCGAGGAAGGGCGGCGCCCCCTTTTTCTTCCTCTCCTCTCTCCCTCCCCCCTTCCTACTCTAACTAGGAAAAGAGGGAGTCCTACTCCCGGTGGGAGTAGGACTCCTCCCTGGCGCGCCTCCTCCTGGCCGGCCGCCCCCTCCCCCTTGATCCTTTATATACGGGGGCAGGGGGCACCTCTAGACACAACAATTGATCTCTTGATCTCTTAGCCGTGTGCGGTGCCCCCCTCCACCATATTCCACCTCGGTAATATCATAGCGGTGCTTAGGCGAAGCCCTGCATCAGTAGCATCATCAACACCGTCATCACGCCGTCGTGCTGACGGAACTCTCTTGCAAAGCTCTGCTGGATCGGAGTTCGTGGGACATCATCGAGCTGAACGTGTGCTGAACTCGGAGGTGCCGTACGTTCGGTACTTGATCGGTCGGATCGTGAAGACGTATGACTACATCAACCGCGTTATGCTAACGCTTCCGCTTTCGGTCTACGAGGGTACGTGGACAACACTCTCCCCTCTCGTTGCTATGCATCACCATGATCTTGCATGTGCGTAGGATTTTTTTTAAGTTACTACGTTCCCCAACAGTGGTATCAGAGCCTGGTTTTATGTGTAGATGTTATATGCACGAGTAGAACACAAGTGAGTTATGGGCGATACAAGTCATACTGCTTACCAGCATGTCATACTTTGGTTCGGCGGTATTGTTGGATGAAGCGGCCCGGACTGACATTACACGTACGCTTACGCGAGACTGGTTCTACCGACGTGCTTTGCACATAGGTGGCTGACGGGTGTCAGTTTCTCCAACTTTAGTTGAACCGAGTTTGGCTACGCCCGGTCCTTGAGAAGGTTAAAACAACACTAACTTGACGAACTATCGTTGTGGTTTTGATGCATAGGTAAGAACAGTTCTTGCTCAGCCCGTAACAACCACGTAAAACGTGCAACAACAAAGTAGAGGACGTCTAACTTGTTTTTGCAGGGCATGTTGTGATGTGATATGGTCAAGACGTGATGCTATATTTTATTGTATGAGATGATCATGTTTTGTAACTGAGTTATCGGCAACTGGCAGGAGCCATATGGTTGTCGCTTTATTGTATGCAATGCAATCACCCTGTAATTGTTTTACTTTATCACTAAGCAGTAGTGATAGTCGTACAAGCAATAGTTGGCGAGACGACAACAATGCTACGATGGGGATCACGGTGTCGCGCCGGTGACGATGGTGATCATGACGGTGCTTCGGAGATGGAGATCACAAGCACAAGATGATGATGGCCATATCATATCACTTATATTGATTGCATGTGATGTTTATCCTTTATGCATCTTATTTTGCTTTGATTGACGGTAGCATTATAAGATGATCTCTCACTAAAATTCAAGGTAAAAAGTGTTGTCCCTGAGTATGCACCGTTGCCAAAGTTCGTCGTGCTGAGAAACCACGTGATGATCGGGTGTGATAAGCTCTACGTCCATCTACAACGGGTGCAAGCCAGTTTTGCACACGCAGAATACTCGGGTTAAACTTGACGAGCCTAGCATATGCAGATATGGCCTCGGAACACTGAGACCGAAAGGTCGAGCGTGAATCATATAGTAGATATGATCAACATAGTGATATTCACCATTGAAAACTACTCCATTTCACGTGATGATCGGTTATGGTTTAGTTGATTTGGATCACGTGATCACTTAGATGATTAGAGAGATGTCTATCTAAGTGGGAGTTCTTAAGTAATATGATTAATTGAACTTAAATTTATCATGAACTTAGTACCTGATAGTATTTTGCTTGTCTTGTTTGTTGTAGATAGATGGCCCGTGCTGTTGTTCCATTGAATTTTAATGCGTTCCTTGAGAAAGCAAAGTTGAAAGATGATGGTAGCAATTACACGGACTAGGTCCGTAACTTGAGGATTATCCTCATTGCTGCACAAAAGAATTACGTCCTGGAAGCACCAATGGGTTCCAGGCCTGCTGCAGATGCAACTGACGACGTTAAGAACGTCTGGCAGAGCAAAGCTGATGACTACTTGATAGTTCAGTGTGCCATGCTTTACGGCTTGGAACCGGGTCTTCAACGATGTTTTGAACGTCATGGAGCATATGAGATGTTCCAGGAGTTGAAGTTAATATTTCAAGCAAATGCATGGATTGAGAGATATGAAGTCTCCAATAAATTCTATAACTGCAAGATGGAGGAGAATAGTCCTGTCAGTGAACATATACTCAAAATGTCTGGGTATAACAATCACTTGATTTAAACTGGGAGTTAATCTTCCTGATGATAGTGTCATTGACAGAATTCTTCAATCACTGCCACCAAGCTACAAGAGCTTTGTGATGAACTATAATATGCAAGGGATGAACAAGACAAATCCTGAGCTCTTCACAATGCTAAAGGCTGCGGAGGTAGAAATCAAGAAGGAGCATCAAGTGTTGGTGGTCAACAAGACCACCAATTTCAAAAAAAGGTAAAGGGAAGAAGAAGGGGAACTTCAAAAAGAACGGCAAACAAGTTGCTGCTCAAAAGAAGAAACCCAAATCTAGACCTAAGCCTGATACTGAGTGCTTCTACTACAAGCAGACTGGTCACTGGAAGCGGAACTGCCCCAAGTATTTGGCGGATAAGAAGGATGGAAAGGTGAAGAAAGGTATATGTGATATACATGTTATTGATGTGTACCTTACCAAAGCTCGCAGTAGCACCTGGGTATTTGATACTGGTTCTGTTGCTAATATTTGCAACTCGAAACAGGGACTACGGATTAAGCGAAGACTGGCTAAGGACGAGGTGACGATGCGCGTGGGAAATGGTTCCAAAGTCGATGTGATCGCCGTTGGCACGCTACCTCTACATCTACCTTCGGGATTAGTTTTAGACCTGAATAATTGTTATTTGGTGCCAGCGTTGAGCATGAACATTATATCTGGATCTTGTTTAATGCGAGACGGTTATTCATTTAAATCTGAGAATAATGGTTGTTCTATTTATATGAGTAATATCTTTTATGGTCACGCACCCCTTAAGAGTGGTCTATTTTTATTGAATCTCGATAGTAGTGATACACATATTCATAATGTTGAAGCCAAAAGATGCAGAGTTGATAATGATAGTGCAACTTATTTGTGGCACTGCCGTTTGGGTCATATTGGTGTAAAGCGCATGAAGAAACTCCATACTGATGGACTTTTGGAATCACTTGATTATGAATCACTAGCAAAAGGCCCGTGCGTTGCAACGGATAATAAATATCTCATGTGAGATTTTAGGCAATCTACGATTTTTAGTTAGGTGTGTTCAATAGCATTTACTTTTAAGTTAAACATCTGGCGAGTGTATACCAACGGTAGAGGAAATATCCATATTAGCACACATGCAACATTTCTTTTATACTCACATTTGCTAGTATAAAGCCGATGGGCCACACCTCACCCGCTCAACTCTCTAAGCAACTTTCATTCCTAGATTATAGCCACACCTCATGTTCTATTTGTTTATTTCCATCATTGTTAGATTCTAGCCACATCTCATCCTTGATTTTGTTTATTTCCGTCATTGACGGATCATAGCCACACCTCACCCTCTGTTTTGTTTATTTTCAAAAATCTTGTTGATTGTCTATCTAGGGACATGTATAAATTGGTGGGATCATGTGTAAATTAGCGAGGATGTACTATTAATTAATAAGAATTGTTTTTGGTAGAACCAAAAGCTGCCCCAATGACCCAATAGGGAGAATCGTATGGTGTGCCCCCTAAGCTCCCACGTAGCCACGCAGTCCTCCCCAAGCTGCACACACATGGAGGACATAAAAACCAAGAACCAAAGGCTGGAGCCAAAATAACCGGGACCAAAGTCGAAAAAACTGAGGACAAAAGGTTCAGTTATTAACTCAATTAACGAAAGATAGAAACTGAAATTACTTCAGTGTGTTTGGTCGTTGGAGTCTGCTGACCTAAGTGCCGAAATAATCGAAATGCATTATACTTATTAAAGCCTAGCTAATTAAGCCCCATGGCGCATCCACACTAATCTATCCAATAAAGCAAGCTAAGTAGCGATTATACATGAAATAATAGATCACTCTTTGGCTTAGATTTTTGAAAAATCAGTCATGAATTTAGGAGCTCAAATTTTAAAGCTCACAATTTAGCGAAGCATGCACTGTCTCTCGAGGATGACCTCCATGTATGGTTAGGTCACCCTAAAGATCTTTCTTTCATGCTTGTAAACATTTTAACGAGTTAATAAAAGGTTGGCAAAATTTGTCTAAAAAAACTACACGAAGCTTCCTCTCAGCCATGTACGCAGTCAAAAATTGCAACACCAACATTGTACAGCGCGCCGCCTCCATTTTCCCACATCACGCAATTCCAGCGGCGGCTGGCAGTTCACCTGGGCCATGGGTCCTCTAAGGCCAAATTTCCTTTTCTTTTTCTATTTACGCACATGCCCGTAGAAGTGATTCCATGAATCTAGACTGCACTACAAAAAAGACACATTCGTGACATTTTGGGCCGAACGAAATTTTTTCTGTCATACATATGACACTTCTATGACGATAATTGTGACAAAACCCGGTATCATCATAGATGTGGTGGGATCCTACTTCTATGACAAAAAATCATGATAGAAAATGGGCTTTTCGTCCTGGGTGGGCCGGAGACGCAGCTGCATGACATTCTTTGGGCCGTCCATGACGGAAAAAACCGCGGTAGAAGCGAGGGGAAGGAAAATTTCGGGGAGTTGCCGGTTACGGTGGGAGGTCGGGGGCTGAGCGATGCGTGTTTCTCTCGTACATGTGCGAGGCATTGGCTCTAACTGAACCCGAGCGAGGCGTTGGGATCTAACTGAACCCGAGCGATTGCACTGCAGGCTACGCGTTACTGAACCCGAGCGATCAATCGATGGCTATTAACAGAACCCGATCAAGCGATTCCTTCGCTACTGCTGCTAACTAAAGCCGATCGATAGGATGAACAGTGAGCGTTGCGCGCAGGGGGGGGGGTTGGATGAACAGTGAGCGGTGGCATTGCCTCTGGATGAACAGGACCCCGTGGTGTGGAGGGTTGGATGAACAGTAGATGGTGGAGGGGTGGCCCTGGAGGGGTGGTTGAACATGACCCCGTGGTGTGGAGGGCTGGATGAACAGTAGACGGTGGAGGGGTACCCGTGGAGGCTGGAGGAGGTCGACGGTGGAGATGAACAATATCCCGTGGAGTCCCGTTTTGTGGTACGCCACACCCCTCCTGATGAACAGGACCCCCATTTCGACCGTAGCGCTCCAACACAAGTCCGTTTCGTCCGTTTTGCGGTACGCCACACCCCTCCCGATCAACAGGACCCCTGTTTCGACCGTAGGAGGTCCATTTCCTCCATTTTGCGGTACGCCACACCCCTCCTGATCAACATGACCCCTGTTTCGACCGTAGGAGGTCCGTTTCCTCAGTTTTGCGGTACGCCAGGCCCCTCCCGATCAATAGGATCCCGTTTCGAACGTGGCCGGTCGAACACAAGGCCGTTTCCTCCGTTGTGCGGTACGCCAGGCCTCGTTTCCATCGCCTGTTCCGTCCAAGCCCTCCCGATGAACATGACCACGCATTCTGTTCCGACCCAGCCGGTTGACTCCCCATGAACATGACGACGACGCTGTTTCTCCGTTTCGACCCAGCCATGTACGTATGCGCGAGTAGGCGTTCGAGACCCTGCCCGTATGTATGTACGTGGCCGTATTTTCTTTCTTGCACCCTCGCCGCTGTACGTACGTGTACATGCTACGTGCATGCCTCTACTACGATACATGCGCACCTCTACATCGACCAGTATGTACGTACACGTTCGCGACCAGAATGACAACGCTACGTACGCTTCGACCAGGTGGGTCCCGACTGTCAGGCACTTCCTTGCCTGCGAAGATGTAGCTGGTGGGTCCCAGCAGTCAGGGGGGCGAATCGTTTTGTTTTTTTGCCCGGACGCACTTCCTTGCGTGCGAAGATGTAGTTGGTGGGTCCTAGCAGTCAGGGGGCGAATCATTTTTTTTGCCTGGACGCACTTCCTTGCGTGCGAATGTGTAGCTGGTGGGTCCTAGCAGTCAGGAGGGAAACATTTTTTTCGCGAAATATGGTGGCCCGTCCGGTGGGTCCTTGCTGTCAGGTGGAGGAATCATTATTTTCCGCATAATAAGGAGGCACTTCCTTGCTGCGGCCGTGGACCCAGCTGTCAGCCTCTCCACGTACAGTCCATGTCCGATGGAAGTCGTTCCTTGACCATGTTGACCATGCCGCGCCGAGAGCACCAGGGCGGTGGACGATGGCGAGGCCTAGGAAGGGGACGACGTAGAGCCGGTGAAGACGTGGCAATGGATGCCCATGCAGAGAGGAGTATGAGTATTCACTCGTTCGGCTGCGGTGTGAGGCTGCCGTCGCCGCAGGGCCTGGCCAACGATGTGAATAGTAGGGGGCAGTGAGGCCTCCGCGGCAGCACAGCCGGCCACGGGAGGCAGGAGCATGCGACACGATCGGTGCTACTTTGGGCGGCTGGAGCAAGAAGACCAGAGGTTGAAGAAGCACTACGGCCGATGGATGGACATCGTACGGTCACTGGAGCTGGAATCGTTCATATTGACTAAGTTGACAAAGCCCTCCGTCCCCATCAACTTAGTAGGCCCACAAGTCAGCCTCCCACCAAGGTGGGTCCCCGTCAACTAGCAGGGGGAGTATTCATTTTTTGTGCGTAATAAAGAGGCACTTCCGATGGGTCTGAGCTGACAGCGGGGGGAACTTTTTTTCGCGAAACACGGTGGCCCGTCCGGTGGGTCCCAGCAGTCAGGGGGGAAATGTTTTTTTCACGAAATAAGGTGGCCTGTCCGGTGGGTCCCTGCTGTCAGGTGGAGGAATAATTATTTTGCGCGTAATAAGGAGGCACTTCCTTGCGGCCGCCGTGGACCCAACTGTCAGCCTCTCCACGTACAGTACTCTTCCGATGGAAGTCGGTCGTTGACCACGTTGACCACGCCGCGCCGAGAGCACCAGGGCGGTGGATGACGGCGACGCCTAGGAAGGGGACGACGCGGAGCCGGGAAGACGCATCAGTGGAAGCCTACGCGAAGAGGAGTACGAGGGTTCACTGGTTCGGCTGCGGTGTGAGGCTGCCGTCGCCGCAGAATAACAGGGGGTGTGGGTGAGTGGAGGGATGGCCTGGCCAGCGGTGGGAGTAGTATGGGGGCAGTGAGGCCTTCGCGGCAGCACAGCCAGCCACGGGAGGCAGGAGCAGGCGGCACGACCGGTGCTGCTTTGGGCGGATGGACCAAGAAGACCAGAGGTTGAAGAAGCACTACGGCCGTTGGATGGACATTGTACGACCACTGAAGCTAGAATCGTTTATATTGACTAATTTGACAAAGCCCTTGGTACGCTCCAACTTAGTAGGCCCATAGGTCAGCCTCCGAAACGGTGCACCCCAGATGTCAGGGGGAGGAATCATTTTTTGGGCGGCCGAAGCTAAGAATATTCGAGATTGAAGAAGAAGCACGACATCCGTTGGATAGACATCCAACGGCCACTGCTGCTAGAACCGTGTGTTGACTATAATAAGTTGACAAAACCTTGCATACGTGTCAACTAATTTTTTTAGGGGACGCGTCACTTAGTAGGCCCACAAGTGTGTGGCAGAGAACTTATAGCCCATTTGCGTTTTGTAAGAATGTACAACCCATTTTTGAATTCTAATGGAATTTACAACAGCCCATTTACAGTTTGTTAAAAGTACAACCCATTTTCTAGCTAGGACAACGATTAATAATATCAACCAACCATTGAAGACAGAATTCAATAAAATTTCCCACATTTTGATGGGATCCAAAATACTTTTATCCCGAAATTTCTAGTCAGATTAAATATAAATTTGTATTACGTAAAAATCCAACGAAACATTGCGCGCGCAACAATGAAAATTTAAGATTTTCAATATCCATAAATAATATTTTATAAACTAATTTCGTTTTGGTGCATTTTTTATAGTTACTGCCCAGTTTTTATAATTACATCCCATTTATTATTTTTTAAAGCCCATTTTCCTGTTAAGCCTAATGCATCCCTCCTAGGAAAGATTTGCAGCCCGGCGGGGTGGAGAATAACAAGTTGACCTTGCCTGGGTATTCCTCAAAAAGACGTATAGCTAGGCTAGCCATTTTCATCTTGAAAAATTAGTATCTAGGCTGGATATCTGGCCTGGACTAGACGGGCCACAGCCTGCCCAGTTAATACCCTGCTCTCCTCTGAACAACAACGAAATCATCGCCAAGAAAAACTCTGCAGTGCTCACGCCTCAAAAACACAAATATTGCTCGAGCTGCTTGGTCCCAGCTGTCGGCTGCACCTTGTGCAATTATCTCGTTTTTATTGACTACATAGGTTGACAATGGTGTGGGACTGTGATATCAGGAAACCAGGAGAAAGCAAACAAAAATATAGTTGTACATAATAAGGAGGCACTTGCGTACGTATGGCTATGGCCCTAGTGGGTCCCTAGTGTCATCCAGTCAAAATAAAGTCATCTCCTGAATCCTCATGTTCGTTGACCATGTTAACAATGCTGAGCGCCACGGCAAGTGCAACAACTCGAAGGACAACGGAGAGGTATGATACAGCGCCTGCTGCTCATTTAGGAAGCCAGGATCATCGGACACCTATGAGCACCTTTGAGAAACTGAGACGGCATGAAACGGTAAGGCCGCACTTGGGAGCTCTGGTTTATTTCAAACCTATATTAACATACAAGTGTAATTTACTCATCATCGGAAACAACGCGTAAAATACAGGCGTAATGAAACCGAGGGCCCGAGGTCTGTAAGTAAAACCGATGGGTTACGCGCGTAATTTGAGAGACCAGTGTATATTTTACGAGCACTGCTATATGGACGACATTACCAGACGATACATGCACGACACGCGTATCATGCCATCCATGGGCAAGGCTGAAACAGCAGCTAACGGCTGGATTAGCAATCGTCCGAGTGTCGTTCAGCATTTTTATCGTGTGTGAAGTACTTCCGATATTTTACTAGTCGAAATCGACCAACCAAGCGCCTTCGCCCGAGACCATCTGCTTTAATTTACAAGCGTCAGTTTTACAAGCGGTTTTGGTTGGAAAACGACGATCCAATCACGGGCTAATATCATGAGTTGGTCGAAAGATCATATGGTTTCATATCTAACCTACCCGACATATCGTATAGGCTATGAATGAAAGATCGGATGATGAACTTCTTACGCACGGAAACAACAGAAGAGGATGGTCTTCTTAACAAGCAAATCACTGGCATTAGATCGACATGCAAAACAATACGAAGCATTATTCTCAGGAGGCAAACAGCTCGTGATGCCGCATGCCACAACATTCCAAGCTCAACTTTGCAATCAAACACAAGGCCTGGCATTACATAGACAATATTCAGAACAAACTCTTAACACAGGAATATCTCAGCAGAGTAACTATTTACTTCTAAACTGAACACAGGAATAGGAAAAAACACCCGAAGCTGCTCACAGCAAGGGCGTCCCACTCAAAAATATCAAATGCATGTCTTCTGGCTAACATTAATGAGCAAATTTTGACAAGGTTTTCCAATTCCAATATATTAAACTAACATCTTCTTGCTAACATCAATGATTAAATTTTGACAAGCTTTTCCCATTAAAAATATGTAATGCCTATGATCGTGTCCTGTTGTAGCTTCTTGTACTTGTTTGGGCACTTTTTGCCCAGGGCACTCCACGTGTTGTTAAATTGCCAATGGTTTCTGTAGACTAGTCATGTCACCGGTGTCTAATAATACTCTATAAAGCTTCTCAGTCATTCCTTCTGTAATGTACCGCAAACAGTGATTGCTTCTTTCTGCAAAGTGGAACGACCAACTGGACCCAGTAACGCAGCAGTTTGCCTTGGACATATTGGATCCTTTTGTGCAGTTCAACTAAAATCGAAGTCGGAATAAAACCGAGCTTTAATTTTGATATCCCTGCAAGCAACAATAGGTATAAGGGAAACAATTACTGAGAAATAACGGTTGATGACTTGTCTTAATGGGAAACAAAGCAGGAGAGTAGCAATTCTCCATCAGTGTGATTCATTCATATTGACTGAGACATTATCTTAACAATGCCTTGTTTCAACATGTATAAAGAATGACAAAGCAGAAAAGTACCATTCCTAAAACAATGCAACTGATTCATTTTTAAAGAGACATTATCTTAACAATACCTTGGTTAAACATGTAGAAAGAACTACAAAGCAGGATAGTACCATTCCTAACAAGTGTTGCAGTTTTGAACTAAGATTCAGTAGTTAATTAATTCTGAGAGTGGCATTGCTTAATTTTACCAACGGCATTAGATTAACGAAAAGCATAAATAGTTCCAGGGAGAGTGGGCGCAACAACAATATGTGCTTCCATCTACTTATAAAGGGGGTTGTCGGTGTCAAAACCGGTGGATCTCGGGTAGGGGGTCCCGAACTGTGCGTCTAGGCGGATGGTAACATGAGACAAGGGACACGATGTTTTACCCAGGTTCGGGCCCTCTTGATGGAGGTAAAACCCTACGTCCTGCTTGATTGATATTGATATTGTGGATGTTTACAAGAGTGGATCTACCACGAGATCAAGGAGGCTAAACCCTAGAAGCTAGCCTATGGTATGATTGTAAGGGTTGTTGTTGTCCTACGGACTAGAGCCATCCGGTTTATATAGACACCGGAGAGGGCTAGGGTTACATAGAGTCGGTTACAATGGTAGGAGATCTACATATCCGTATCGCCAAGCTTGCCTTCCACGCCAAGGAAAGTCCCATCCGGACACGGGACGAAGTCTTCAATCTTGTATCTTCTTAGTCTTGGAGTCCGGTCGATGATGATAGTCTGGCCGATGATAGTTCGGCTGATGATGGTAGTCCGGCTATCTGGACACCCCCTAATCCGGGACTCCCTCAGTAGCCCCTGAACCAGGCTTCAACGACGATAAGTCCGGCGCGTATATTGTTTGGCATTGCAAGGCGGGTTCCTCCTCTGAATGATAGAAGATGGTGAACACCAGGATAGTGTCCGGCTCTGCAAAATAAATTCCACATTCCACCGTAGAGAGAATAATATATACACAAGTTCAATCTGCTGACGTTTTTTGCGGCATGACGTCATGCCACTACCAAGCCATTACTTGAATCGTTTTTTACTCTACCACCTCAGCGCATTTAGCGAAGCAGTTTCCTTGGCACGTCTTGTCGAAGCAGAGATCGTGTTCCCCCTTAATCCGGGATTCTCATCAATACGGACGTGGGTAATCCAACCGCGCCCGTCGCCATGCCCCCTCTATCGAAGGCGAGTCCCAAACAGTCATGGAGACGGCTCTCGGTATTCTCCCTCTTTATAACGGGACCAAGGCTCGTTTCTTTTCTTCAATCCTCCATCGAATCCTCTCCCCGCTCCAAGTTCCAGCACCCAGAGCTCTAGATTCGAGTGCTTCGGACCTTCAATGATGTCCGGTTCCGACCTCCAGGGCCGGTGGATGCCCTCCTCCGTCATGGAGGAGGACGTGCTAAGGCTGCGGGAAGCCAAGTACCTGGCTTATGAGATTTCGCACAGGTTGCCTGCCGAAGGGCAGGCCATCCCCACCCCCGAGCCCGGCGAGTACGTCGTTTTTGTATCCCACCTCCGTCGGGGTTTAGGCTTCCCGATGGATCCTTTTGTGAGAGGGCTCATGTTTTACTATGGGTTGGAATTCCACGATTTGGCTCCGGAGTCCATCCTCCATATTTCCGCATTTATTGTTGTTTGCGAAGCCTTCCTCCGCGTCACCCCTCACTTTGGCCTGTGGCTGAAGACCTTCAATGTGACGCCAAAGATGATCGGGGGGCGTCAAGCGGAGTGCGGCGGGGCGGCCATAAGTAGGAGGGCCGATGCCCCGTGGCCCGCTGGCTCCTTCCAAGAGGAGCTCGGCCTGTGGCAGCAAGAGTGGTTCTATATCACCGTTCCTAGGGGCCGCAGACAAAAGCCGCCGCCCTTATTCCGCCCGGGACCTCCACGACGGTTGATGTCGTGGGTCACCCAAGGGCTCAACTGGGGGCCGTCAAAGGACGTGCCCCTACTGCAGGGCCGGATTCGAGATCTCCAAACGAGGGAGGTTGATATGGTGGTGGTAATGCAGGTTATGCTGATTAGGCGTCTCCCGCCCTGCAAACGCCGCCCTCTCCGGCTGTGGGAGTTCAATCCGGAGGGCCCACGGATTCTTCAACACTTCATGGGTATGACACCCTTGGAGATGTACAAATTATTCTTCGGATCGCAAGAGGCGCGTCCGGAATTGACCGAGGATGCTGGCGTAAGCTGCAATCGCCCGGATACTCAAGTAAGTAGTTCCAAGTCCGGACATACCGTTTGTTTGCCTTTCGATGATTCGCCTTATGACCAACTTCCTTCTAAACAGGAGTGGATAGCGGAAGCAAAATTGATATGGTGTCCGGCCCCCCTCCCCGAGACCGCGCCGGATTCCGTGCTGGTCCGGATGCTTGAGGTTGCGCCTCCAGAGGAAGGCGAAGGGGAAAGCAGGAAAGCTACTGCCTCGCCTAAGGAGGCTCTTGAAAGAGGGGGGATCGAGAATCCCTCCCTCCCAGGGGAGAAGAGGAATGCCTCCGAGGATCTGGGGGCAAAAGCCCCTAAACGGGGGAAGAAATCTTCACTAGAGGGTCCTGCGTCCGGGGAGGCCCCGGCCGCACAATCTCCCTTAAAGAGTCAGCCCTCCAATGAGCCGTAAGTAGAAAGAAAGGAGTTTTAAGGGACATCCCTATTTGTGCTTCTGAGGATAACTAAAGTTTTTACCTTGTAGTTCGGATCTCCGTCCTTCACAAATGAGCTCGTCTTCGGGGGACCTTCGTCCGGAGATGATGGAGAGCGAGACACCTCCGTCTGGGGCGCCGTCGGATAGGGCGGACGAGCCTGAAGTGTCGTCACGGAGGGAGTCCCCCTGGTTTGGCAAAGCCGGATAGTTCGGCGCCAACTGGTGTACGGCTGAAGGATCTGCTTGAGAAGGCATCTATCTCAGAAGATCACCACGCATTGATGAGCATGGTGATTGAAAGGATTTCATCCGCCGAAGGCAGGTTGCATAATGCCGTCAGGAGTTTGCTGGCGGGGTTTGAGGTACGTAAAAATGACACACCTTTTAACAGTTTTGCATATAGAATGCGCCCTGTATAGATAGTAGCCCCTGAGACTCGGTAGGTTGTTGAAATCGACAACGTGCCGAGGATCAAAATCACAGGTTTAAATTTCCGCCATGCTGATGCAGGTGGCAGGTCGTCCGGGGGCCAGCCGGACTGATGGAGTTGCCGAACTAAAGCGGCAACTCGCTGTTGCAGATGCGGACATCACGCTGGTCAACAGGTGACTTGATGAGTCGCAAGGTAAGTGTTTCTGTGCGGTCACTTGGTAAGGGAGCCGAAGCCAGCTCCTTACAACATGTGTGTGAAATGCAGATAGTGCCGCTGCTGTGGAGAGCCTTCGGGCCGAACTTGCTCAAGCCAAGGATCAGGCCAGAAGAAGTAATGCGGCAGCCTCGAGGGCGACCGAGGAGTTAGCGGCCGAAAGGGTCGTACACTGCCGGAGCAGGGAAGAGATGGCCGAAATGGCCGTGAAGTTAAAAGATGCTACCGACCGCAATGAGGCTCTTGGGAAGGAGCGCCTAGCGGAGCAAGAAGACCTGGAGAAGGCCACCACCGAAGCCAAGGATGCCCGCTCTGCAATGCGGGCTATAAAGGAAGAGCTGCGCCAGGCCGGAGAAATTGTAGCTGGCAAGCCTTTTCTGCTGCGCCGAAGGTTTACGGATCCAAAGTATGCTCAGCTGGGCCAACTGTGGGGTCCATAGGACCCTTATATGGACTTAGCAGCGAGTGCGGCGGATGCTGTTGTGCATTTTCGAAGCCAGAAGGATCACAAGACGGAAGAGCTATTTTGGTCTCAATTCCATAGTCCGGAGTGTTCACTTCCGCTGACCGACCGTTTGGCCGAGTGGGCTGAGCTAAATAGGTTGTCCGGGCTTGCTATGAAGGATATAGTGACCCATGTCTGGCCGGATAGGTCCGAGCCGAAGAGTTACTTTGGCTTATTGCAGCGATTTCTTGGAGCGGTGCCGCATATTAAGGCGATGAAGCGGTCAGCCTGCATAGAGGGTGCGCGGATGGCACTCGCCCGTGTGAAGACACATTGGACAGAGATGGATGCCACCGCTGTTGTGACCCTGGGTTCGGATGATAATCGGTTACCCGCCGAGCACTATTTTGGCGAAGTGCTGCCTGGTGCTCATGTAATAGAGTCGCAGTGCTCAAAAAATGTTATGTTCGAATGAACGTTTTTATGATGTAAAACAATATTTACGATGTAAGCGCCTTTTATACTTGTGCGTTCAAGTAATAGAATATCTCCTATGCGGCCGTTCATGTATACGTGTGTATAACCTGAAAGATGACAGTCGTCGGCTTCAGCCCCCACGCACAAGGTGCGGGGGTGTTCGCAAAAAATAGCGCGTTTTCACACTTAATCCGACGTCTCGGTCCTGTAAAGGAGGTGGTAGCGTAGCAAACGAGGAAACCGGACTATAATGCTTTATCACTTTCACTTAGCCATGGAGTTCGAGGGTGGGGCTACGACATAGCCCCTGGGGCACCGCGCTCTCCGAATTTGGGGCGCGTATGTGCCTGACCGGGAAACGGCCCTTCGTCAAAGCGGAGGAATTCTAAACATTCCCATGGTCGATCGAGTGGTTGACCAGTCTCTCGCTGTATCATGACAGTCAGTTTTCGGCTTTCTCTACTGAGGTGCTCGCCCAGCCGAACTGGGGCACAATCGCAGTAGTTCTCCTGGTGCCGCGTTAGCCGATGATACGGAACGTAAGGCAGCAAAACACAGGAGCCGGGCAAACCCAACATTTGACCAAAGACATGATTCAGAGCTGATGCATATAAGGCCTAACTCGAGACGCCGAACACTCCCAAAGGTGTTCGGTCTTTACAATAGCGGGCAAAACAATGCCCTAAGCCCCTTGTGTCCAGGTACGGGCAAGTTCTTCTGGCGCGGCCGATGCCAAAACGCCAGTCTCCACTCTGGTTATAATAAGAAACCAGGGGATTATAGCAACAAGAGACAGTAAGAAAGGTTTACGTAGGGTCTTAGTCTGAAAAGAGTCCTCGCAACGGGTCCCTATTGCACGTCTGCGCCTGTGTCTCCGTTGTGCCGTATCCTGGACGGGTGTGCATGCTGTTCATCTGTAAAAAGAGAGGAACTTAGTTTGAAAAGAAATCGTGCGAGAAAGTGCATAAAAATTGAAATATAGATTAATAAAGCTGAGCCTATGCTAGCTCATTATGGCTTATATGTACAAACGCTTGTGAAGGGGTGTGTGGCTAGGTAGCCCCTAGCTTATTTATTCCGGACTCGTCCAGCCGTGTCCGGGGTCTCAGGAGACCTTTTAATGAAATGATGCCACGTGGACCGGGCATTTTAAGCGTAAGAGACGCGTAATGTGGTATTACATTGAAGCGGACGAAAGCTTCCCGTCCCCGTGATGCTTGATAGCTACTTTTAAATGGGGCGACATGAAAGGTTAGCTTTGCTCGTCGGAAGTTGTTAGGTGACCCGAACACAACTTCTAGTAATAATGAAACTGTGCACCTGGCATAAGGGCCTGGCGCCACTCCTTTGAAGGAAGTGCGGCTATCCGAATTGTAGTGGGGTCTATCCCAACTTGCGGATTGTGTCCGGATATAGCAGGTTTAAGTCACTGCCGCCGTCCATCAAAACCTACGTGAATTGCAGTCCGTCTATTATGGGATCCAATATCAGGGCTGTCTATCCTGCATTCCGGATACTTCTGGACTAATCCAGATGGTCGAAAGTGATTGGTTTTCCGTACTATCACATGAAGTGAGTTTACTGTTTTGACTTATTGTGGGAAAGTCTTTTGACTTCTGGTGCTCTGCTGTTGGGGTTCGTCATCGTCCTCGCTTGGCGCATCGAGCCCCTTGTGTCCGGCGTTGAGTCTGCCGGACTGTTTGAAAACCCAACAATTTCGGTTGGTATGGTTTGCAGGCCTTCCGGAGGTACTGTGGATTTGACATATCCGATCTAAAATTTTGTTTAAATTTGATAGCTCGTCGTTGTTGTCTTAAGAGGCAGTGTTTTATTGTTTGGCCGCGAGCTTTTGAATCCGGCGTTGATCGCCGTGCCCTTTGGGGTTTTTTCTTTATCCCGGCGCTGATATTTCCTGCGCATGATTTTCCGTTTCCATCTCTGATCTCGGATGTACTCGGGTCGCTGGTGCTGCATCTTGCTAGCCAGCTGTCTTCTCCTGCGCAAAAGCGCGTCATGAGGCTTGTTAGCGCGGCCATTGTTCTTGGCTTCTCTTGGCCGAGGTGTCTGGCAAGCCATTCGTCTCGGATGTTGTGTTTAAAAGCTGCTAAGGCTTCCGCGTCCGGACAGCCGACTATTTGGTTCTTTTTGGTAAGGAACCTGTTCCAGAATTTGCGCGCTGACTCTCCGGGCTGTTGGGTTATATGACTCAGATCGTCTGCATCCGGAGGGCGGACATAAGTCCCTTGAAAATTTGCTCTAAATGCGTCCTCAAGCTCTTCCCAACTTCCAACAGTGTTTTCTGGGAGGCTTTTGAGCCAATGCCGAGCTGGCCCTTTGAGCTTGAGGGGTAGGTATTTTATGGCGTGGAGATCATCTCCTCTAGCCATGTGTATGGGTAGTATGTAATCTTCTATCCAGACTCCTGGGTCTGTTGTGCCGTCGTATGCCTCTATGTTTATGGGTTTGAACCCTGCTGGAAATTCATGATCCAGCACCTCATCGGTAAAACATAGCGGGTGTGCGGCGCCCCTGTATTTGGGTGTGCCGCTGTCTTCGAACACTTGTCGTGTTGTGTTGCTTCCTGGGGCCCTCCTTTTTGGCCCGTAGATGGACCTAGTTGGGCCGTCCGTTTTCCCAGGATCATAAGTCGGCTTGTGTGCGGCGCCGCTTGTCGCTTTTGGCCTGTCATCTGGCCGTCTATCCGGCCAGGCGGCCTCTTTATTTTCTGACTGTGAGGGCTCTATGGCTTCCTCGTCAAATTCTGGCAGCAGCTTGCGCTTCGGGTAGCTCTTTGTTTGATGGCCATTGCCATATTTGTCTGCGGTCTTGAGTATTTTGCTCCACTTCATTCTGAGTATGTCTTCCGCTGTTTTGAGCTTCCGTTTTTCCTTCTTCAAACTTCTTGCAGTGGCGACGAGTCTTTTGTGAAGGTTCTTATGCTCCGGTGGTGTGTCCGGACTGTTGATTGCTCCGTGAAGGGGTTGATTATCCGGTTCGTCCTGTTCGTCGTCCGCTGGTTTGCCCTGCTCTATCGCTGGGTCGTTAGGAATGCTGCTTTGATCGAGGCGGGACTTAGGGCGGCGTCTACGTCGTCGTTTTGGTTGTTTATCGGCGGGATTATCCTCTGTCGCGTCCCGTTGTTCCTCGGTATCGCTTCCCTTTGGGGTGTCCACCATATGTATGTCATGTGACAAGGTGGCCTTCCAGTGCCCTGTAGGCGCTGGTTCTTGATCGTCTCCGGCATCGTCGTCCATACCGTTGATGTCTTCGGAGTCGTAGTTTAGCACGTCGGTTAGATCGTCGACGGTGGCTACGAAGTGGGTGGTGGGTGGGCTCTGAATTTCTTCATTGTCCGCGTCCCGACCATCCTGGCCGTAGTTCGGCCAGGGCTCTCCGGATAGTGAGAGATGCTTCAGTGAATTTAAGATATCCCCGAAGGGTGAGTGCTGAAAGGTGTCCGCAGCGGTGAATTCCATGATCAGCGCCCAATTGGATTTGACTGGCAGGGGCACAGGAGGTTCGGAGTCCGGCAGAGAGTCTGGCACCTCGGAGTCATGAGCTTTATGCGGGACAAGGTAAGTGTTCGGCTCCATCGCCGTAGAAGTTGCAGCTCCCGAGGCGGTGTCCAGCCATCCGTCCTCGATCTGAGCGATCGGCTCCGGACTATGGGTCGGAGCGGATTCGTGTGCGGCCTCCAGGGCGCTGTCCGGCGGCAGAGTTAGGTCGTGCCCATCGTGACAGCGCGGCACGCTCGGCTGTGGCTCAGATCCATCGAAGATCAAGTCCCCGCGGATATCGGCCGTGAAGTTTAGGCTTCCAAACCTGACCTGACGGCTAGGCGCGTAGCTTTCGATCTGCTCCAGATGGCCAAGTGAGTTGGCCCGCAGTGCGAAGCCGCCGAATACGAAGATCTGTCCGGGGAGAAAAGTCTCACCCAGGACTGCGTCGTTGTCGATTGAAGAGGCCATCAAGCCTATCGGTGATGACACAGAGGAACTCTCAATGAAAGCACCAATGTCGGTGTCAAAACCGTCAGATCTCGGGTAGGGGGTCCCGAACTGTGCGTCTAGGCGGATGGTAACAGGAGACAAGGGACACGATGTTTTACCCAGGTTCGGGCCCTCTTGATGGAGGTAAAACCCTACGTCCTGCTTGATTGATATTGATATTGTGGATGTTTACAAGAGTGGATCTACCACGAGATCAAGGAGGCTAAACCCTAGAAGCTAGCCTATGGTATGATTGTAAGGGTTATTGTTGTCCTACGGACTAGAGCCAGCCAGTTTATATAGACACCGGAGAGGGCTAGGGTTACATAGAGTCGGTTACAATGGTAGGAGATCTACATATCCGTATCGCCAAGCTTTCCTTCCACGCCAAGGAAAGTCCCATCCGGACACGGGACGAAGTCTTCAATCTTGTATCTTCTTAGTCTTGGAGTCCGGTCGATGATGATAGTCCGGCCGATGATAGTTCGGCTGATGATGGTAGTCCGGCTATCCGGACACCCCCTAATCCGGGACTCCCTCAGGGGTGATGCAGAGTTTGTTGTAACAAAGCAACAAGCATCATGTCTGGGTTGGTCCCATTTTGTTCACTACTTAATGGGAAAAGACAGCAATACAATAGCTTCAATTCAACATTTATTTAAAACAGTACCAATACAAGTAGCACAACATCTCAAAGCACACTGCACAATCATGTGGATGAAGGCCTGTACTAACCTTTCATGAGAACACCAGGATAAAATACGAATCTACCAACACGAATAGGAAATCCAATCTCGTTTTGTGCAGTTGCACTGAAATCAAGCAAAGTTTTTCGTGTAGCGAAGCAAAATGTCGCAATAGCAACAAGTTGAATAGATATCCCTGTTTAAACAGAGGCAAAAAAGGAATCAATTACTGGCAAATAAAGGAGGATGAAACATGCGGCCACAAAAATGGTAATCCCGCCAATCCCTAATAAGTGTTGCAGTTTTGAAATAAGATTCAGTAGTTAATTCTGAGAGTGGCATCAACTACTGGCTTATAAAGGGGGTGATGCTGAATTTGTTGTAACAAAGCAACAAGCATCATGTCTGGGTTTGTCCCATTTTTGTTCACTACTTAATGGGAAAAGACATCAATACAATAGCTTCAATTCAACATTTATTTCAAATAGTACCAAAACAAGTAGCACAACATCTCAAAGCACATGCACATCATGTGGTTGAGACCAAGATTTAAAACAACTCACCACGAAGACTGGAAACAAATCTCGATCTCCTTTTGTGCAGTTCCACCAAAATTAAGCAAAGTCACCGGTGTGACATTCAAGTTGAACTGCACAAAACACTCTTAAGACATAAGTGTTTCGAGTAGCGAAGCAAAATGTCGCAATAGAAACAAGTTGAACCGATACCCCTGTTTTAACAGAGGCAAAAAAGGAAACAATTACTTGCTGATAAAGGAGGATGAAACAAACGGTGACAGAAAGAAGCATCTAACTTATCTTGGATGGAAAACAAAGTAGGATAGTAGCATTTCTAAAACGGTTGCATTGATTCATATTAACAGAGACATTCTCTTGAAACAACATTCGTTAAAAAATATAATTTACTTTTAACAGTGTTATTGCTTCAATTTTCCGGCGGCATTCTTAGATTAACAACAGCAAAATAGCTGTATGGGACATGCTAGCACCATGTGCGTCCACACGTATAAATGGGTGATGCAGAGTATGTAGCCAAGCAGCATATCTGTGTTGGTCCCATATTTGTTCTCTTTGAACTTTTTTCCTATGTGAGGGCAGCAAATCTAGTCCTGCACAAACTACCCGACCCTCCCAGTTTCTTTCCCTTTTCAACAAAGAGATCGGTTCCTTACAGATGTGTGTACTGGTTACCCCCTTTTTCACTTTTCGACCAACAAAGCGGCTGGATAGCCAGTCTATACTACTTTTCCTCCCTCCTTTCCTAATTGAACCACGTCCTAGATTCATGCTCCACCCCACCGCACCTTTCTTTCCTCTTTGAACCAAGACCTAGATTCGACTACAGATCGAAAAAGATCCACATGCAGCTAGAGCAACGACGGTTTCAAAGAAACTTATACCTTAGGGTCGTCGGGATGTGGCAAGGCGTGCGGCGGGAGGCTGGATCTACCCACACTACGTACGACAGCGAGGAAGAGGGGGTCGGTGGCCCTCCCGCATAGGCGCTGGGTGAAAGAGAACAGCGCAGCCGGCAGTGGATTGCCTCCCTCGGCGAAGGCGGTAGAGTTAATGCTGCACCTCCTCCCCTTCTCGGTGCGGCGGGATACAGACGCCTCCTTCACCAGCTGTGAGGGGGGAAAGAGAGACAAGAGGCCAACACAGTCTTGTTTAGATCTGGTGAAGAGAGGGTGAGAGACTGTGAATATAGCAAACCCTAGCAAATGAACGCTGAGCCTCCAGTGTGTAACATATATGTATTGCGGCGAGTGTGTGGAGAGTGCAAACCCTAGCGAACAAGCGCTAAGGCTCCTGCTTATATATATATACTAATGTAGTACGGACTGAGCTCCGGTGCCTTCACTGCATCTGTTTTTGGCTGTATGACAGGTGAGCCAGCCACATTTTGGGCCCACCTGTCATAAACCCAAAGGCAGGTGCACTAAGTCAATGAAGCTGCGTCCATATAGTACTCTCGTGTGTATACAACTAATATATAGTGGAGTGGTTTTCTTATTCTCTCCATAACAATCATTTTAAATTGTGTAAGTACGAAACGAAACTCTTTATTTAACGTACAGTGAAGAAAACTAGTACTACTTCCGATGAACTAACGATCCACGCCCACACGTCCTGGTCACACTTCCTGTTCTTCACGTGTGGTAGACTACCCTCCCTTAAGTGAACAACCACACATGCGCCAAATTATCGGAAACGTGTGAGAGTGTGTACAAATAAAGAATTTTAATTTCAATTATTGGAAAGGTTTGAGAGTATTACAAAGTTTGACTTCAGTCAAATCTAATATGCGGAGTAAATAAAAATGGAGGGCTACTACGTCTATCCGGGTTTTTAGTCCACATCATTTTTTAAATCAAAGTTAATAGCTGGACAAATAAAATTATAGGGGAGCTGGAGACAAAGTTGTGAGAAGGCTTAGAAATCAATACAAAACTTATGCTCTTAGTACTAACATCGATCCTTCTTCGAGGAAACATTTGGTTCATAGCCAATTGTGTGATAAAATTGCACCAACGTGAAAGACGACTACGTCTCCAACGCAACCAAGGTGAACTGACGAAGGATATCATCTTTGTGCGTAACAAGCAAAGAGCACTGATGGAAGACAGCTTGTTTTTCATTGAAAATCGATCAGCTTCACTAGACGACGCAACCATGAGGCGCAACCATGAGCATCGATAGGTCATCGTGGTGATGCATCATCCATTTGGCATCAAGTTTGGGTGAGGCACCTATGAAGTTCGACAAATCCTCACCGTGGTATGTTTCTTCTCAGTAATCAAGCTCGAGGAAGGAATAACCACGTGGCAGAGAACAGTGAGGCAGAACAACAATGGCCATCCAATTTTGTGCAGTTCCACTAAAATTGAGGAAGACATGCCCGGGTATGGAGACACGCATCGCTGTTTCCAAAAATATAAAGAAGGGTTAGCAATGACATCTCAATTTTCAATAAGAATTAATGAAAAGTACACCAACAAACAGAAGCATCATAATTATATCTTGATGGGAACTAAACCAGGATACCCAAGAAAAAAAGCATTTCTTCATTTAACCAGTGATAGTACTACCACCATATGGACAATGACCGCACAACCACCATGTACTTTTTGTCGAAACAACATGTATACCTCCACGGAGGCATAAATTAGGACAACTTTTCGAGTGGCATTTCCTCTATAATAGTACTAGTAGGTGATGTTGGACCAGCCGACGAACCCTAGCTACTATGCATGGGGAGCTGGGGAGTAGTCGCATAGAAGAAAACCTGCACGCAGCGACCCGGGGAGCTGGACCAGTACAAGAAGTTAGACCTCAGGTGGGCGAGATGTCTTTTAGGCGGGCGGACGGGATTTGCCCACACGACGGCAACGAACAAGGGCGCGAAAGATCTTCGTCCGCGCCAGCGCCGGCTCCGAGAGGACGGTGTGCATCGGCTCCCTCCGTCGCTGATGGCAACAACGTCAACGCTGCATCTCCTCACCTCCCGCATCGGATGGGATTCTGCCAGATCTGTGACCACCGGTGAGGAGAGAGATAGAGTGGACACTGTCATCTTGTTTTGATATGGGGAGGGTGAGAGAGCGAGACGTGAGAAACTCTATCAAACAAGAGGCTATAATGGAGTAAAAAAAATCTCTCCATAGCATTGGTTTTAAATAGAATACGCATGTTCCCGGAAAAAAGAAACGAGAACTGGCGGACAAGTTTTTAAGGGTCTGTCTAGGACACATCTAGATGTGACATAGTTATGTCACATCTAAGTTGATGTCCACTCTGTTTGTGGTCTCACTTTTTTGTCCTAGTTTTCTTTGTTTCTTGTTGCTACATTATATACTTGTGGAAGCTTAGATATGATATCCTTAAATAACATCTAGATGTGAATTAGACAAACTGATTTTCTAACGTACCAAGAAAGAAAACTCGATCAAAAACACGCCCCGTTTCTAGGTCGCGAGAGTCGTCGCGCACACACACATAGACATAGACATGCATATCCGTGTTTACGTAAAATTCCATTTCCATCTCCATCTCCAATCATATTTGTCCAACTGGCACATTATTTACGTTGTTAATTATATACGCAGCAATATTAACGTACATCATCTCTTGTTTGTGCATGTCCGGACCGCTGCCACGGCCGGTCCTGACAAACCCAAACCCTCTTCATCACCCGCGCGAGCTTACCGCCCGAAACGGTCAGTGCCGCATTCATGCCCGGCCAGAGCGGACGCGACCTCTCACTGGCGCCAGCATTGAAGCGGCGCGCCAGCCGAGAGAGCATCGCCCGCTCCGCTTCCGGGTCCGCGCGGCTGCTCCGCGTTCAAAGTTCGCAATAGCCGGCTACAACATGCATGTAAAAAGTTCTTGGGAGTCCGTGCTACAACTAGCTGTCCTCCTCCAACTCAACAATCTCTTCCAGTAGTGCTAGTAGTACTCCATGGCGCGATCCATCGATAAGCAGGCGAGAAAGTTATCGTATACTCAGTTCACGGTGAGTGGCATGTCGAGCGACCGTGTGGGGTCGAGCCGTGGAGGAGGGTGAGACACGAACATGATAGACATGATTTAAACGTTGATTTTTCTCGATGGCGCGATCCAACGAAACGAAACGTTGGTTTCTCTCCGTTTCCATTTTTTCTCCGGAAAAACGGAAACTTTCCACTCCATTTTCATTCCTATTCCAAGGTTGCCCCGTTACAACATTCCATCAAATACAAAGGAAAAATAACACGCATGCTGATGCATCTCAATGATTCGTAGATCATAGCCAATATTTACTTCACAACTAAAGAAAAAAGTTGTGAGAGCGTGTATGAAAGAAAAACTACTGATGGGGTCACTACGACTTAAACCCTAAACCCTAAACATGATTTAATTCCCTGGCCAGGTAGAACCTGTCGAAGGAAAGACGGCTGGCACCCTCGGATCATACGATGCTTTTGTGCAGTTCCACTAAAATCGAACTGAGCATCCCTGATGGCAAATATATTGAAGAAGTGTGATTAGAATAATAGTACTGGCACTAGTTCATGAGACATAAACTCATCACAAGTAGAAGCCGGTAGAAGTAGAGAAAGATCGACATGAGATGGAGCTACGGCAGTGGAGCAAGCCGGCTCCAAAAGGAAGATGGACTACCTGGGACGTCGGGCTATAGCTAGAAGGGCGGTTGGGACGCGGCATCGGCCCATACCGCGGTGACCCCCAATTGGGACGCACCGACTGTGGGTTTTCTCCCTCGCCGATGTCGACCGCGTCTACGCAGAACATTGTTCCCTTCCCCCAGCTGCGGGATCAGGCCCGTCGTTCTATGCTTGTGAAGAGAGCAACCTTAGCAAGCAGGCTTGTAGCTTAGGCTCCTGCTAGTGTATATATAGTGGTTTTCTTTTTCTCTCCATATCAACCATTTTATATTGCGTATGTGTCATTCAAGAGTGAAATGATGGTTGCTTCTTCCGACTAACTTACTGTGTGATTTGACTGCTCCTTAGTGGCCCCTACACGTACTCCCCCTACGTGTATGCAACAGTCACACGTACACATGGGCGCAAAAACGCGCGCGACGCCCTAATGCATGCATGTCCGAGCACACGACGGAACACACACGGTCACGCTAAGTGCTCAACCTACACATGCATGCACACACATACTCAGTCAGGGTGAGCTAGTGACCGTATAAACACCGGAAAATATATATATTGAGCGCAATGAGCGTATTATGAAGTCCACTGACCGTATTTTTACAAATATACAGTGACAGATAGTGTATTTATCTCGTTTGAAATTAAGCCATATTAGCCGAAGAGGAGGCAGTATGGACTAGCATTACTTTGGCCTTGTTTGGATACTCTAACTCAGTTAGAGGTTTTAGTTAGATTCTAACCCTGAACTAACCGTAAACTAACTCTAGCCAAAGAGGTGTTTAGATGACAGGGTTAGATGGAGCGCGGATACGGCGAGGCGCCTTCACGGGCGTTGCGAGAGGGAGGGACGAAGAGGACGAGAAGCTTTGAGGAAGTGGCGAGGGATTTGCTGCGGCGAGAGCGAGAGAAAAATTTGTTTTTTAGTGCTCCAAAGAAGAACTAACCCAAATAAGCACCTCTTGGGTGGGTTAGATTTTTTGGATGGGTTAGATGCTTCTAACCCAAACTAACCCTCCTGTTTGGATACTTTTGGGTTAGTTGAGTACAAACTAACCCAAACTAACTCTAACCCATGGATCCAAACAGGGCCTTTGTTGTGTCCCCTCAACTTGCCGAATGAGGAGAAGGTTGCAGGACGGGAGAAGCTTGTGCGCGGTGGCTCACAGGACAAGGAGAAACTTTTGACTAATGCAAGCTCTCCCTCGCTCAGGCGGTGGACGTGCAACAGTTAATTTGGTGTCAGATTGCTAGAAGCATACACTATACTACTAGTGCTACTATTGTTCGACTTCCCGAATAGGCGAACAGCCAAGCGCAAAGTTTACTAGTACTAGTACTACTACTATAGTCTATAAAGGTACGTACTATACTAGTACTAGGAACCGGATGGAGGAGCGTCTGCACTCTTATTATAATTTTAAAATGTGATAAAGCAATCTTCAACACATTTGGTTCTCTTTGAGGGTTCTCGCATGTGATAATGGAAGTTGATTGCATGGAACACTCGCCACAATTCTCGCTTAATTCTGGCTCATATCCTGTTACAAATAGTAGCGCTCGGTAATATTTCCTCTTTTTTTTGTTATTCAGCATGTAAACAGGTCAGCAAACCTTGCGGTGCATCTTCGTGCGAACCGTGCTTGCTGCACTTTGAATGTGGCCGAGAGCTGGCTTGATGAAACACCTCGCTTCCTACTTCTTTTTTTGCGGGGTACCTCGCTTCCTAGTGACCAGTGTCTTGGCCGATCGTCCTAAGAATGCTTATATATATGAATAAAGCTCTCTCATTTACCCGCAAAAAAGATTAAGCCATATTAACCGGAAAGGAGGGAGTATGGACTAGCACTACTTTTTGGTGTGTCCCATCAACTCGCAGAATGAGGAGAAGCTTGCAGGACAAGGTGAAGCTCGCTTACGCCTTTTGACTAATGCAACCTACCCTCGGTGGACATGCATCAGTCCATTTGGTGTCAGATTGTCAGAGGCATACACTGTAGTACCCAACATGCAGAGTACCATCATTGTTCGACTTCACGAAGAAGCGAAGAGCCAATCACAGTAGTATGAGTAGTACTACTACTAGAACCGCATGGTGGAACGTGTGTACTCTTATTTTTTTATCTCTGATAAAGTACATGTTTATTCCAGAGAAGGGCGGAAAACGGCAGCCCAACATGTAATGAATGATATCAATCAACCAACCATGCTCGAATATATCTTGGCCTCCATGCGAGCCCGTCTGTGTGTTCTCGCTCCTCGTCTCTCTCAAGGAACGGCGGGTTGGCTCTTTGCCGTCAATTGAGATCGGTTTGCTCACACTCCCGTCCCACATGTCAGTGATATGACAAGAGGAGGTGCGTTGACCGACTGGCCATACGTGTACTTGGTTTTGCACCTTCATACTAGTCCTCCCTCCGTCACAGTTTACAGGGCGTGCTTCATTATGATGCATTTCTCTCAATGCATTTCCACCACCAGAGAGACTTTAGACGCGTTTGGTTTAATGCTCAATTAATTAGGGTGTGGTAACCGCAATCAAGTCCACAATTTTCTCTCCATGTACTCTATACTACTACGGAGTGGAATAAGTGCATGCATGTGTGTACCCGGGGTGGAAGCACTGCATGCATGTGTGTACGCATTATTCCCTCTAGTAATAGACGCCGTGCTATAACTACCAATGCTATTTTTCAGGCCGATCACTAGTTGCCTTGGTCCCACATATCTTTTTTCTTTTTTCTGAAGCGCGCTGTATAAACAGTGACGGATGGAGTAGTATGAGAGGATTCAAAGAAGAGGGTATTGATGGTTGCTTCTTCAGAGCAACTTACAGTGGGAAACGTGGGGCTTACGATTTGACTGCTCATTACTCACTATTAATGGGGTACAACGACCGGGCTGAGTCTCCCATGCGGTTGTGCACTACCCCCTCGGTTCTTAAATATACTCCGGAGTATATTTGTCTTTCTAGAGATTTCAACGAGTGACTACTCAAATATTTGTCTTTTTAGAGATTTCAAATGGACTGGCACATACGGATGTATATACATATTTTAGAGTGTAGATTCACTCATTTTGCTCCGCATGTAGTCACTTGTTGAAATCTCTAGAAAGACGAATAGAATATTTAGGAACGGAGGGAGTACACATACGAAGCAAAATGAGTGAATCTACACTCTAAAATATGCCCGTTTGAAATTTGTAAAAAGACAAATATTTAGGAATGAAGGAGTATAATTTTGTGCATGGCACATGGACCCGAATGATGAAGAGGCTTCTGGCAATGCTATCAAGCTTCCATCATTTGTTTACATAATTGACGTACTATACAAATAATTTTCCAGCGAGACATGAAATTGTAAATGGTGTGAGCTTTCAGCTTTTGTTTCGCGTGTCTTTCCATCGATGCTCTTTCAGAAACAATAAAAAACTAACTTCCTTGCTAATGCATGTCAATAATTAGCAAATCAAAGCTAATAATTACATCACAACTGAAGACAGAGTTGTGAGAAGGTGTTAAATTAAAATTGATCCATGCTTTCATTGGCAGAAACGTCCCCCAGCTCTGTCTAAATCAACAAGGCATGTTGGGAAAAAAGTAGCTGTCTAGAGCATGCAACATTCCGATCATTTTGTGCAGTTCCACTAAAATAGAGCTGAGCGTCCCTATTCCAAAGATATTAAGTGTGATTATGATAATAGAGGACTGCTGATGAAACAATAAACACATAAATAGAAGCCGGTCACCTTTGCAGTCTCTCTTAAGACTAACTAGTTGGAGAAGATTAGGCTCGGAGTTGGATGAGGAGGATAGAGCAAAACCAATCTCCCTTTGTGCAGTCGCACTGAAATGTAGAGATGTTGCCCATGTGACATTTTAGTACAACTGCACAAAACACTCTTAAGAAAAAAGTGATTTGTGCAGTTCACCAAAAGGTCGCAATAGCAACAAGGTGAAATGGACAGCCCTGTTTGCAAAAAAGAGGTAGAAAGGAAACAATTACTGGCCAATAACAGTTGATGACACATGCGACGACAAAAAAGAAGCATATTCCTTTCCCTAAGGGAAGATAACAACACAGTTGTGTTTGTCTAAAACGGTGTGAGGACGAGAATGCAATATGGAAAGTACGCTAGACGAGCTACGTTTTGGGCAAAGAACTATGGAAGATCCACATGCAGCGACGTGGGAAGACGGGCAGTGGAGCAAGGCCGGAGGGGATACCTGGACGTCGTCGGGATGTAACTAGGTGAGCGGCGGCGGGCGGAATCTGCGAGCAGGTGGCGTAGGCCCTGCCGCGCCGGAGCTTGGTCAGAGAGAACGACGTGTACCGCAGATCGGGACGTGCTACCTCGGCACCGTCGAACGGAGAAATGATGCACTTCCTCCCTTTCCCCCGACGGACGGGATGCGGCCGGATCAGTGACCAATGGTGAGAGAGAGAGGCCACCGCACTCCCTTTCCCCCGGCAGATGGGATGCGGCCGGATCAGTGACCAACGGTGAGAGAGAGAGAGAGATGGAGGCCACCGCAGCCTTGTGTGAGATACTCTAAAGAGCGACAAACCAGGCACGCAAGGCTCCATTGTATATAGTGAGTGGACTACCTTTTTCTCCATAAAAATCGTTTTATATTCTGTGTACGTGCCATTGAGCGTTATAACTTTATTTAAAAATAACGCGGCAACGCGTCAAGTCGAACTTTGTTTCGTGCAGGCGTGGTACATGACCTCCCTAGGTAAACAACCGCTACAGGCGTTCAAATTAGCATGTGGGCTGCCATTTCGTAAAGAAATGAGCTCCACCGTGTACCCGCGCGGGTGTGGCTGGGCACGAAGCGTGATTACGTGCACGGTGCACCTATTCTCTTCTTGTATACGTACACAACCTACGTGGGGTTGTGTGAGAGAGATACAAACCTAGAGAGATATAGTGTGTGGGTTCTTGAGCGTTTTTGGGGGGGGGGGGTCAATCAAAAAAGTAACATATGCAATGTGTGTGAAATAGAGTCCTGGATATAACATATATATAGAGGGGGCGATCCACGAGAAGAGAGTGGAGGTATCATCAGCTTGAGGTGTCCATAGAATCGAAAAGAGGGATGATGTGTGTGTGTGTGTGTGTGCGCGATCGATAAAGAGTGCCATTGAATTTGTGTGTGCCCACGTCAAAGATATAGAGTGGCTGGCCTACTGGAATGTGAGAGGGGACATGTGCAGTTTGTCTCTATGGCATGGATACCTACCTGCAGCGCTCGACTATCGGTGTGTGGTGGGGGAAGAGGGAGGCCCAATTAACTAGAGGTATAATGGCTGGTATATGTGTGGAGGAGGAGAGAGGCCTACCTCATGTATTAAGGAGATCTATCTGCCTCATGTATTAAGGGAGATCGATCGGCATCCATGCATATGTGCAGGAGAGGACTAAGGTTGGGAGAGAGACAGAGCTAGAGTGTTGGAGGGGGTGGTAGTGGAGTTGCTTCTAACAAATGGTGGGATAGGCTTGCTAGACAAACGGAGGGCACGCCCGCAATATCAATAAGAGAGGAGATGGCTGCTTGCTGTCTGTGCACGTGCATGTGAGAGACGGGTCAGGAGGCATGCACGAATGATGACGGGGGACGATGTGGCTGTGGTAAGCAGACATAACTACATAGGAAGATCAATCGCCCTTTGTTAGAGAAAGGAGAGACATAACTTGTGAGGTACGTCGATCAATGGGGGGGGTAGTTAAAGTCGATCTAGGTATATGTTGGGAGATCGATCGGTATACATGCATGTGTGTGTTAGAAGCAAATGAGGCACGAGGAGAAGGATAGAGAGAGAGAGAGGGATGCATGTAGGAGGTGGTACGAGAGGCATACTATATCGAGCGGGGAGGAGTGTGCGAGTACGAGAATGATGAAAAGAGTGGTGGGAGTGAGGCATGGACGGTGACAAGAGAAGAGGGGAAGCTTGTGTTTGTGCTAGGCACACCTGGCTAGAGAGGCATATCGATCGATGTGTGCCTTAAAGAAGGAGCTAGGGGGCCTACACACACCGTGGGTGAACGACCTAAAGTGAAAAGACGAATTTGCGCGATGGAGCTAGAGAATGCCGAGGGAGGGTGAGAGGGATGCGGGTGTGTGCATGCACAAGAGAAAGTTAGCGCTAGCTACAAAGATAAGAGGGTTGTGTGGGTGTAAAAGACGAATAGAGATCATATATACTTCATTATAAAAAAGCAATTTCAGATATTTGAAGAATTTATCATAGTGTTTTAAACCGACACATGTGTGAATATATATAATGCTGATACACATGGTGTGTTTATGAACATGTTATACTACATTTAATATATTTTATCTCTACTCTTATGAAAAAATGGAGTTGTTGATGATGGTGTGCCTGCCATCCTGCATTATAGGCCGTCCGATTTATATCTGGCGGATAGCAAGGAAACTATGATGGTTGAAGTTGGCAACAATCATGATTGTAGATTCTTATTGAAATAGAGAAACAAATTCAAATTTAGTTCGAATTGCAGCGGTAGTATAGACATTTGGAATGCACTAAAATGTTGGTATGAGTAGGTTACATGCATTATACAGCAAGTGAAATAATTTAATCGGACATAACATGGATTCATACTCCCTCCTTCCATCTATATAGGGCGTAATGAGATTTTTAAGACCGCCTTGGACTATTGACAAGATTAATAGTACATGACATGCACAATGTGAAAATTATATCATTGAAAGAACCTTTCACAAACGAAGTTAACGGTGTGCTTTGTGTAAGTTGCATGTCATATATCATTGCTCTAATATTTGGTCAAAGTTAGCATCGTAAAACGCATTAGGCCCTATATAGATGGAAGGAGGGAGTAGCTTTGAATAGCATTTGTATAGTAAAACGGGGCAAGACTCTCTCTTTTTGTGGTGTGTATGTTTTATTTTTTTCGTTTCCTTTTTGATTGAGGGAAGTGCGAATTGATTTGGTACGTACAAGTACAATATTACTACATGTTAGGCTTGTCCCTAAAATTCAACTCGCGTCTTGTTATATCCCGAAAATTCAGATATCGTGCTCCCAAAACTGGCGCCTTCACAACCCGCGCCTTGCTATTCCGAAATTACAACGCGCGCAAAAACTCCCTCCAGCTGCCAAATCCCGACATGCGAAATCCCCCTTCTAACCCTGAGCCGAAAGGGCCGCTAGTTCAAATCGGTGGGCGGTACTTTTGTAACACACCCTACATTTTGGACAAGCGCGTCCCTAAGTCATGCTTCACCCCTCCCATCCCCCCTTTTCGCCATTCAAAATCCCAGGCCACCATAACCTCTCCGCTCCAACCGCGAAACCCCACCCTCCTCCGTCAGCCATGTCACCACTGCCCAGCAGGAGCCTCTTCCCCGATGACATCGTCCACCGCAACAGCTCGACGTCCCTCGTCCACCTCCCCGGATGAGGATCAGTCGTCCATCTCGCCGTCCCGCCGGTTCAGTCGCCCCGTCCTCCACCTCCAAGGAGCTGCTCCAACGATCACCTCGTCTATCGTGGCTGCTTCATCCCCACAGCGCCACCTTAACCTGCTCCACCAGAACCGCAACATCCTCACCGACTCCTCGGACGAAGCCGAGGCCTACTTGGCGCCACCAAAGAGGTTGTACACTCATCGCATCGCACCTTCTCCTTAACTCGACCTCTCGGCCCCGACGGTGCTCCATCCCGCAGCGGCTACCTTGAAGCCGGCTCCGCGGGCGACATCTCCACAGCGGCTCTCCTCCAGTGCGAGGCCCGTTCGGCGGAAGCGTCCATACCAGCCGGATCTGCTGCTGCTGCTCCGGCTCTCGCTCACTCGCTCGCGCTGCTACTGCTGCTCCGGCTCTCGCTCGATCGCTCGCTTGCCCAGCTGCTGCTGCTGCTCTCCCCCTCGCTCGTGCTGCTGCTCTTCTCCGATTAAGCCACACTTCAATCGACTGAATTGACTTTTGGGTCAGTCG
>NC_041393.1:559125336-559171387 GCF_002162155.2 Triticum dicoccoides | reverse complement strand
TGGGGACGGGGGCTCGCCGGAGAGGTACCCCACTATCTATCTTAGGGTTCAGGGTGGGGGGGCGGGGGGCCTAGAGGGCTGGCCGGGGCGGCGGTGGCGAGTTGTTTCGGGGCGGCGAGGCGGTGCTGGGGCCGGCGGTTCGGTCGGTGGTGGCAGGCGGCTCAGGGGGGTGCAGGTTGAAGATGAACTGCAGGCCCTCCCTAAACTACATGTCAAGTGCCTCTCTGCTACCATTGCGTTTAGTTTGGACAGTAGCATTTAGATTCCATAGTAAATTTCAGTTTCGACAGTTAAGTTCAGAGTCAACAGTTTTTACCTCATCTATTGTAGTCAGGTGGTTTTTGGTGATGTTAATTTTACATCCATTTTACATCATCTATTGGAGATGCTATTAAAATCCCACTTGAGATTGATGATGTCTGTCTCGTGCTGCTTTAGTCTTGACGTCTTACGGCTCATCGGAGCTGCTCCAACGACAGAACGATCCATCACAACAGAGCAGTGCCCTGGACGCCGTCTACAGATTCCTTAGATCTTCCTCCACACCTCCGACAGCCACCTCTGCCTCAATTGCTTCAGCGACCAACCCAATGATGCTGAGGTCGACACGGCTACGGCAAAGAGGTTGTACACTTGTTGCATCACTTATTACTATACATACATGTCGATCCATTAGGGCTATTTTGGTTCAATGGAAAAACGTCGATCCACTGGTTTTTACCATCACTCTAAGTTTTTGCATGCTCTCCTTACATAATCTCACCATATTTTTTTCGTATGCATGTCAGATATTGTACACAGTCATGCTGAACATGTAGAGAAAAAGAGAAGAGTTTTGCGCGGCAATACAATGTCATGCAGACATCGCTCCATGGTGGGTTCAATGGCAAACCCTCCCCACCCCTCTCCAGATTGTAATCCAGAGGAAGATATCTGTTCTGAGGCGGATTCAGACGCCGCTGACAACTCCTATTTACCCCCCAAGGTGTTTTCTCTACCTTGGCATGATGATGTTAGTCATATCATGCATATGTTGCCTTGCAGTGCCTAATTTTGACATCATATATGTCATCTGCTTACTTTAGACATGTTCTTTAATGCCACCTGTTTAGTTTCTATATCATATATGGGAATTATGCAGTCTCTTGTCTTTTAGCCAGCCATAATATATGTGAAATGTGCAATGCCATCCTGTTTAACCAGGCATCATATATTTGAATGATATCTTGCCCATCCTTTTCTTCATTACATTTCCATTTGTCGACAATGTTTGTACATTAAACTACTCTTCCTGTGAATCAACCATTTGGGTGGGAGATGGAAAAATCTAGAGTGAAAACAAGGCCTTCAGAGCAGACAGTGCTACCTGTCGAAGCGGATCTCTTGTTGGGTCCCGATAGCTCCTCAGAGATGGATTCAGAGACAGATGACCAGTCCTATTCCCCCACTGAGGTGTATGCTCTAACTTGGCACGGTTATACTGCTCATATCATGCATACGGTGTCTTGCATTGCATAGTTTAGACATCATATACACAATATTCAACACCATGTTCTTAGTTCAGATATCATATCGAATGCCCTCTGTTTAGCATATAAATCACATATGTGAATTAAATGATGCGATCCTGATTACTTAGATAACATGTAGGTGAATTATGTCATGCGATCCTGTTTAGTTATTCATCATATCTTTGAATTATGTTATGCTATGCTATCCAGTTTAGATAAACATCATATATGTGAAATTATGTCATGCTATCCGTTTTAGTTAAACAATATACATGTCAACTATTTCATGCTCTCTTTTTTCCACACTATCTATTGCATTTGTCTCTCATACAATGTCTGTACATTCAACTATTTTTCCTGTTTATCAGCCATTTGAATTGGAGCGGGTGATGCCAGTATCTAGCGGAATAAAAACACGGTCTTCAAATAAAACAGTGCTACCTCTTGGTGGAGATAGCACCCTAGTTGTACATGCACAAGAACCAGCCCTACCACACATAACCCAAACTCTCGCAGATTGTACCCCTACTGCGATGGACAGAGAACCAGCTTCACCCAATCTAACCCCAACCCTAGCCGATAGTAACCCAGTTCCTGTTGACACAGCACCATCTCCACCACAGAGCTCCCAAACAAGAGCAGTTAGTAAGGCAGCTCCAGTGCCCAAAGGGCCAGTACTATCACGGCGAACCCCAACCCCACCAGTTAGTACGCCTATTCCTGTGGAGGAAGCACAACCAGCCAGTCGTAGTTTAGCATCTATCGCATTTGATGTTGTTAAATTGTATGTGCGTATCTTCCCATCTTGGAAATATTATACTGAAGATAAAGGAAAATGTCAGTTGCAGGTGTTTGTCCAGGAGTTATGTGTAAGTAATGTTATTCATGGCAATTACTTTGCTTCGTCCCATACATCCCACCTCCATGATGGTTATAATACAGCAAATTTTCCCATTTTTCTCTATAGAGAAGGACCGATTTGCAAACTCAGGATGAGGTAACCTGTGCTAATACCTATGCTATCTTCAAGAATGCTTGGTGGCAGTATCGGAATTACCTGAAGAAAACGTACTTCACCGGCAAAGAAACTCATCAAATTCCCTTACGTTCTCCCGAGACACATTTACTGGACGATGACTGGGAACGCCTTGTTCTGCACTGGTCCCGAACCAAGAATGTGGTAAGGTCTATGAGCTCATTTTCTATTTTTAAGTATTTTATTCTTGCATCTTACTGTACTCTGTTCATGTAGAACAAGTGCCTAAACCTGAAGAACAACTGTTCTAATTTAAGATTCCATTGCTATCATAGTTCAAAAAAGCGCTAGGCGTTAATTGTGCGTTTTGCCACCGCCTTGCGCTTTACTGACCAAAGCGCATGCTTATGCGCAGTTATGCACAGATTATGCGTAGTTATGCGCAATGCGTTTTGCCAACGCCTAGAGCCTAGGCGCGCTTAAGTGCTCGCTTAGGCACGCCTTTTTTAACTATGATTGCTTTGCTCTTGTATCATTGTATTTACTCATACAAACTTATTTTTAAATTGAAGGATCCAATCGAAACTCCAATGGCACAGCAGGTATGTTCACGCATGTTTCTTTAACAGGTTTGCTCTTATCAATAGCTCTGTTGATTTCAATTTCAATTGTGTATACAGTTGACTTTCATATCATGCACATTACTAGCATCACAACAGAGCCAATAGTGTTGTTGTACATGTAGACCCGTGGTACCCATCTGAAATCTTGTTGTGTCGTGTAGTTTCCCACGCTTTGTATTCATTCACTGCTGCTTTGTCTTGAACTGATATGATTTGAACCGTGTCTCTATTTTGATTTGGCAAGACAATGCAGTGACCATAGGACATAGATATATGTTTGTTTGATGCTTTTATTATGTACTAGTACTTGGCAATAGAAGACTTGTAGTTTAATCCTATCCACCTTACTAATGAACTGGTTCACCGAAATGAGTTTCATATACTAGTACATGCTAAACTTGTTATGTGTCTGCTTGTTTCTTCTTTTAGAATGCTGACAGAATATTGGGGAAGAGTGCCTTATTAAGCAATGGTAAAGGAAGTAATGCAGATAAGGTTCAGGATAGTGACACATCCTTGTTGGTCTTGAACAAAGCTGATAAAACAGCTAAGGAAGACTATCTTGAAGACAGCGAGACAACCCCAAAGTCCTATCTTGGTTTAGTGTTCGAGTTACTGGCCACTACCGCTTGCACAAGCTATTCAAACTCACTATCTGAATCAGTTCGGTTTCTTGAGTCTCAACTACAAGCTGAAAGACATCGATCAGCTGTGCTGCAACAAGAAGCGGAAGGACTACGAAAGTCCTTGGAGCATTCAGATGCATACTTTCTGGTGCAACAGCAAGCGTTGGGGGATTTTAGCGCCAAATAGGACAAAGCTAATCAGCTTGCTAAGCTTATTGCCAGCATGGTGGATACCCAGGATAACGTTTCTTGAGCTCTTCTGAAGTTGTTTCAGTTATGCTCTTGTTTTGCTGCCGCGTTTATTTGCACTGGTGGCCAATTTTGACAGCCAGTGTATGTAATATGCTGCTTTGTCCCTATATTTGTACTGGTGGCGAACTTTGATGCCCAGTGGATGTAATATGTGTAATAGCGGTAATAGGCTAGCCTTAATTGCTTGCTTATTTATTTCCTTATTGTCTTGTTTAGTTGTTTGCTTGTAGTCACTGCAGTTCTTTTTCTGTGTTTTTCTAGTGGCCACAATAGCCTATTTTTGGTAACTAGGCCAAAATAATCATGGCAACACACGGACTATTGTAACCATGGGCCTCCTGCAGGCCGTATGATCCGTGGGCCTTCGTCCGGCCGTAGGACCATTGGCCTTCTATATGGGCCGTAGGATCCATCAGCCTTCTATACGGGCCGTAGGAGCCATCGACCTTCTATACGGGCCTTAGGGCCCATGGGCCTTCTACGGGCCGTAGGGTCCATGGGCTTTCTACAGGCCGTACGATCCATGGGCCTTCTACGGGCTGTACTATCCAATGGGCCTCATACGGGCCGTAGGATCCATGGGCCTTCTACGGGGCGTATCATCATTTCGCCAATCATGGGCCGTACTATTCATGGACCATAACGGGCCGTTAATAGGCCATATTTGATAACTCTATGAAAACATCCCAACGGTTTTTTTACATGAAAACGGCCCAATGTATTAACGGTCCACAAACAGACCGACTATAACAACGGGCTGAATTTGGCCCACAAGCAGAAAATGACAATAACGTGCCGTATGTAACCGAATGCTGCAAATGAGCCCAAGAATCAATGGGCCCTGAGAAGGCCGAAAGATAACTTGGGCTGGAAATGGCCCAATGGAATAACGGGCCGTTAATGGGTATAAAGTGATACACTGTTCATTACGGGCCAGTTTCACCACAGGCCGTTAATGGGCCAAGAGTTACAAAGGTCCTCATATGGGCCAAAAGAAGTCATGGGCCACACATGGGCCGGAAGTTAAAACGGGGACTGAATCATATTGGACGGCCCAGATGACACTACTGGGCCTAATTCAGAAAAGGCGTAACGGGCCCTAGGTTAGCGGGCTATAAATGGGCTATATGTGAACATGCCGTTAACAGGCTTTCCGTGGGCCGGGCCGCCACCTTTTGACCAAGTCAAACGGGCCGGCCTTTTCACAGGAATGGGCCTCTGTTGGGCCGTGCCACGTGTTGCCGTATCATAGGCAACTTCGGTCCAATGAACGGATGGCATCTGTCCCAACGGTGAGCCGACACGTGTTTCCTCCAGCCAATGATGATTTTACACGTGGAAAATCCCCATTGGTCGGGGCTGTTAACGGGTTATCGGATCCAAAACCCGACCCGATAGCTTAACGGCGTTCCGTTACGGTGGATGCCACGTGTCGGTCACCCTTGACGAAAGCACTTCTGTGACGCGCGATTTATCGTCATGGAAGTGGACACTTCCGTGATGATAATTTTGGTAATGTCATGGAACACTTCTACGACAGCACACGTATGACTATCTTGATTCTGTCATAAATTTGTCATGGATGTACATGCATGACAAAAATTACAACCTACTGTGACAAACACGTATCATCACGGAAGTGTATTTTTTTGTAGTGTTGGTTCTCTAGGTTCTTTGTGTAATATAATTATTATATTTTTTGCCCTATCTTATTTTTTGCATTGCATCATATCATCACGCCATTAAATATTTCATACCTTTTTAAAAACTATAAAGATTTTTTATTTAAGTGTTTTGCTTTTCCGTTCCAAACCTTCTTCAAATCCCATGCCTTTTCTACTTCAAGTTTGGTCTACAAAGGTTGACACTAATTCTTGTTGCATTTGTTCAAGCTCCACCGAAATTTCCATAAATTTTGGACACTTCTCAAACCAATACTTATTTCAAACCCATTTGAATTAAGTTCAAATGAGTTAGAATCTAATTTCCAAATCATGCCCACAACCAATTTTTTGGCTCACACGTATTTTCAAGGATCCCAAGAAAATTTTCCGTTTGCGCACATTCATCCCCTAACCCTCTCTATATTATATCCTTTTTTCTGTTAATTAATAAAGAAAAGAAGAAGAGGAGCAGAATTTTTTTTGAGACAGAGAAGAGGAGCAGCAGCGCATCATAGCAGCTCAGTCTGCTCCGTAATTAGCCCAGCGACCCACCTAAACCTTCCTCTAGAAAAAAACACAAAACAAAAAAGCCCAATCCCCTCGTCCTCTTCCTCGATCCCCTTCCTCTCCTCCTCCTGATCTCGCTCTCCCTTGTTCCCCCTGAACGCCGCCTCCAGGAAAGGAGCACCGCGTCCATGAGCCTGCACGTCCCGGCAGCGCCACCATCTTCCCCTGCTCCGGCCGTTGAGCCAGACCGTGCCACCCTCCTTCCTCTTTCGTGCGCCGTTCCTCGCGCTGCTGCCTCGCCTCTCCTCGCGTCGTCCTGCAGCTCAGCCAAGCCACGGACTCTCCTGCACGAAGCCATGGACGAACGCCTCCGGTCGTCCTCTGGTCTGGCCTCCTTCCTCTTAGCTCTTGCGCCGCACCCGTGGCTCTGTTCCGGCCGCCTGTCACGTGCCATGGCTGGTCACAGAGCGCCGCCTCCCTGCTTCGCCTGTGCGTGCCTCCCTGATTCTTCTATCGCCTCCGGTGACCTCATCCGCTAGTAGCCGCCGGCCATCGACCTACCGGTCGCCTCCTTGCTGCCGTCTTCGGCTCCTGCCTCACTCCACCTCCTCCCGTGTTAGCCATCTCTGCCTCTGGCCGTGCCGCTACTCGCCTGCGCCTCCACCATAACCCCTGCTGCTGCCAAGTACCTTGGTCGGTGATGCGAACTGCGATCCCTCCGAACGCCATTCACCAGAGCAACCACACCAGCCGCTCCTGCCATCTCTCCTTCTCCTCCATCCCTCTGCCTTCTCTTTCCCCGCCTCAACGTCCGCCCTGCCATCTCTCCTTCTCATCCATCCCTCTGCTTCCCTCTCCCTACCTCACCTCTCTCTCGATCTCTCCTGGACGCCACCACCCGCCGACCCGCCAGGGAATCGACCGCCTCCGGCCACGTTTTCACTGGATCCGGTGACCCCGATGTCGCCACCTCAAATCCGCCCGCCCTCGGCCTCCTCACCTCACCTGCAGCCGCCGCTCTGTCGTTTGCCATCGCCCGCTTGTTTTTTTGAGTAAAATCTGTTGGGGAACGTAGTAATTTCAAAAAAATTCCTACGCACACACAAGATCATGGTGATGCATAGCAACGAGAGGGGAGAGTGTTGTCCACGTACCCTCGTAAACCGGAAGCGGAAGTGTTAGAACAACGCGGTTGATGTAGTCGTACGTCTTCACTGCCCGATCGATCAAGCACCGAAACTACGGCACCTCCGAGTTCTAGCACACGTTCAGCTCGATGACGTCCCTCGAACTCCGATCCAGCCGTGTGTCGAAGGAGAGTTCCGTCAGCACGATGGCGTGGTGATGATCTTGATGTTCTACCATCGTAGGGCTTCACCTAAGCACCGCTACGATATTATCGAGGTGGACTATGGTGGAGGGGGGCACTGCACACGGCTAAGAGATCCAAGGGATCAATTGTTGTTGTGTCTCCGGGGTGCCCCCCTGCCCCCGTATATAAAGGAGCAAGGGGGGAGGCGGCCGGCCTAGGGAGGAGGCGCGCCAAGGGGGGAGTCCTACTCCCACCGGGAGTAGGACTCCTCCTTTCCTTGTTGGAGTAGGAGAGAAGGAAAGAGGAGGAGAGGGAGAAGGAAAAGGGGGCTGCTCCCCTTGTCCAATTCGGACCAGAGGGGGGGCGCAGGCCTCCTTCCTTTTAGCCTCTCTCCTCTATTCCCGTATGGCCCAATAAGGCCCATATACTCCCCGGTGAATTCCGTAACTCTTCGGTACTCCGAAAAATACCCGAATGACTCGGAACCTTTCCGAACTCCGAATATAGTCGTCCAATATATCGATATTTTCGTCTCGACCATTTCGAGACTCCTCGTCATGTACCTAATCTCATCCGGGACTCCGAACTCCTTCGGTACATCAAAACTCATAAACTCATAATATAACTGTCATCGAAACCTTAAGTGTGTGGACCCTACGGGTTCAAGAACTATGTAGACATGACCGAGACACGTCTCCGGTCAATAACCAATAGCGGAAACTGGATGCTCATATTGGCTCCCACATATTCTACGAAGATCTTTATCGGTCAGACCGCATAACAACATACGTTGTTCCCTTTGTCATCGGTATGTAATTGCCTGAGATTCGATCGTCGGTATCCAATACCTAGTTCAATCTCGTTACCGGCAAGTCTCTTTACTTGTTACGTAATGCATCATTCCGTAACTAACTCATTAGCTACATTGCTTGCAATGCTTATAGTGATGTGCATTACCGAGAGGGCCCAGAGATACCTCTCCGACAATCGGAGTGACAAATCGTAATCTCGAAATACGCCAACCCAACATGTACCATCGGAGACACCTGTAGAGCACCTTTATAATCACCCAGTTACGTTGTGACGTTTGGTAGCACACAAAGTGTTCCTCCGGTAAACGGGAGTTGCATAATCTCATAGTCATAGGAACATGTATAAGTCATGAAGAAAGCAATAGCAACATACTAAATGATCAAGTGCTAAGCTAATGGAATGGGTCAAGTCAATCACATCATTCTCCTAATGATGTGATCTCGTTAATCAAATGACAACTCTTTGTCCATGGCTAGGAAATATAACCATCTTTGATTAATGAGCTAGTCAAGTAGAGGCATACTAGTGACACTCAGTTTGTCTATGTATTCACACATGTATTATGTTTCCGGTTAATACAATTCTAGCATGAATAATAAACATTTATCATGAAATAAGGAAATAAATAATAACTTTTTTATTGCCTCTAGGGCATATTTCCTTCAGTCTCCCACTTGCACTAGAGTCAATAATCTAGTTCACATCACCATGTGATTTAACACCAATATTCACATCTTTATGTGATTAATACCCATAGTTCACATCGTCATGTGACCAACACCCAAAGGGTTTACTAGAGTCAATAATCTAGTTCACATCGCTATGTGATTAACACCCAAAGAATACTAAGGTATGATCATGTTTTGCTTGTGAGAGAAGTTTAGTCAACGGGTCTGTCATATTCAGAGCCGTATGTATTTTGCAAATATTCTATGTCCACAATGCTCTGCACGGAGCTACTCTAGCTAATTGCTCCCACTTTCAATATGTATCCAGATTGAGACTTAGAGTCATCTGGATTGGTGTAAAAACTTGCATCGATGTAACTCTTTACGACGAACTCTTTTATCACCTCCATAATCGAGAAACATCTCCTTAGTCCTCACTAAGGATATTCTTGACCGCTGTCCAGTGATCTACTTTTAGATCAAAATTGTATTCCTTTGCCAAACTCAAAGCAAGGTATACAATAGGTCTGGTACACAACATAGCATACTTTATAGAACCTATGACTGATGCATAGGAAATGACTTTCATTCTCTTTCTATTTTTTGCCGTGGTCGAGATTTGAGTCTTACTCAATTTCATACCTTTGCAACACAGGAAAGAACTCTTTCTTTGACTGTTCCATTTTGAACTACTTCAAAATCTTGTCAAGGTATGTACTCATTGAAAAATCTTATCAAACATCTTGATCTATCTCTATAGATCTTGATGCTCAATGTGTAAGTAGCTTTACTGGGGTCTTTCTTTGAAAAACTCCTTTCAAACACTCCTTTATGCTTTTTGGAAAATTCTACATCATTTCCGATCAATAATATGTCATTCACATATACTTATCAGAAAGGCTGTAGTGCTCCCACTCACTTTCTTGTAAATACAGGCCTTTCCAAAAGTCTGCATAAAACCATATGCTTTGATCAACTCATCAAAGCGTATATTCCTACTCCGAGATGCTTGCACCAGTCCATTGATGGATCACTGGAGCTTGCACATTTTGTTAGCACCTTTCGGATCGACAAAACCTTCTGGTTGCATCATATACAACTCTTCTTCCAGAAATCCATTCAGGAATGCAGTTTTTACATCCATTTGCCAGATTTCATAAAATGTGGCAATTGCTAACATGATTCGGACAGACTTAAGCATTGCTATGAGTGATAAAATCTCATCGTATTTAACACTTTGAACTTGTCGAAAAACCTTTCGCGACAAGTCGAGTTTTGTAGATAGTAACACTACTATCAGTGTATGTCTTCCTCTTGAAGATCCATTTATTTTTTATGGCTTGCCGATCATCGGGCAAGTCCACCAAAGTCCACACTTTGTTCTCATACATGGATCCCATCTCAGATTTCATGGCCTCAAACCATTTCGCGGAATCTGGGCTCATCATCGCTTCCTCATAGTTCGTAGGTTTATCATGGTCTAGTAACATGACTTCCAGAACATGATTACTGTACCACTCTGGTGCAGACTGTACTCTGGAAGACCTACGAGGTTCTGTAGTAACTTGTTCTGAAGTTTCATGATCATCATCATTAGCTTCCTCACTAATTGGTGTAGGAATCACTGGAACTGTTTTTAGTGATGAACTATTTTCCAATTCAGGAGAAGGTACAGTTACGTTATCAAGTTCTACATTCCTCCCACTCACTTCTTTCAAGAGAAACTCCTTCTCTAGAAAGGATCCATTTTTAGCAACGAATATCTTGCCTTCGGATCTGTGCTAGAAGGTGTACCCGATAGTTTCCTTTGGGTATTCTATGAAGACGCACTTCTCCGATTTGGGTTCGAGTTTATCAGGTTGAAACTTTTTCACATAAGCATTGCAGTCCCAAACTTTAAGGAACGACAACTTTGGTTTCTTGCCAAACCACAGTTCATAAGGCGTCGTCTCAAACAGATTTTGATGGTGCCCTATTTAAAGTGAATGCAAGTGTCTCTAATGCATAACCCCAAAATGATAGTGGTAAATCGGTAAGATACATCATAGATCGCACCATATCCAATAAAGTGCGGTTATGACGTTCGGACACACAATTATATTATGGTGTTCCATGTGGCGTGAGCTGTGAAACTATTCCACATTGTTTAATATGAAGGCCAAACTCGTAACTCAAATATTCTCCTCCACAATCAGATCGTAGAAACTTTATTTTCTTGTTACGATGATTCTCCACTTCACTCTGAAATTCTTTGAACTTTTCAAATGTTTCAGACTTGTGTTTCATTAAGTAGATATACCCATATATGCTCAAATCATCTATGAAGGTCAGAAAATAACGATACTTGCCACGAGCATCAACACTCATTGGATCGCATACATCAGTATGTATTATTTCCAACAAATCTGTTGCTCGCTCCATTGTTACGGAGAACGGAGTCTTAGTCATCCTGCCCATGAGGCATGGTTCGCAAGCATCAAGTGATTGATAATCAAGTGATTCCAAAAGCCCATCAGCATGGAGTTTCTTCATGCACTTTACACCAATATGACCTACACGGCAGTGCCACAAATAAGTTGCACTATCATTATTAACTTTACATCTTTTGGCTTCAATGTTATGAATATGTGTATCACACGATCGAGATCCAACAAACCATTTTCATTGGGTGTATGACCATAGAAGGTTTTATTCATGTAAATAGAACAACAATTATTCTCTAACTTACATGAATAACCGTATTGCAATAAACATGATCAAATCACATTCATGCTCAACGCAAACACCAAATAACACTTATTTAGGTTCAACACTAATCCCGAAAGTATAGGGAGTGTGCGATGATGATCATATCAATCTTGGAACTACTTCCAACACACATCGTCACCTCACCCTCAACTAGTTTCTGTTTATTCTGCAACTCCCATTTCGAGTTACTACTCTTAGCAACTGAACCAGTATCAAATACCAAGGGGTTGCTATAAACACTAGTAAAGTACACATTAATAACATGTATATGAAATATACCTATGTTCACTTTGCCATCCTTCTTATCCGCCAAATACTTGGGGTAGTTCCACTTTCAGTGACCAGTCCCTTTGTAGTAGAATCACTTAGTCTTAGGCTTAGGTCCAGACTTGGGCTTCTTCACTTGAGCAGCAACTTGCTTGCTGTTCTTCTTGAAGTTCCCCTTCTTCCCTTTGCCCTTTTTATTGAAACTAGTGATCTTGTCCACCATCAACACTTTGATGTTTTTCTTTGATTTCTACCTTCGTCGTTTTTTGCATCGCGAATAGCTTGGGAATTGTTTTCATCACCCCTTGCATATTATAGTTCATCACGAAGTTCTACTAACTTGGTGGTGGTGACTATAGAATTCTGTCAATCACTATCTTATCTGGAAGATTAACTCCCACTTGATTCAAGCGATTGTAGTACCCAGACAATCTGAGCACATGCTCAATAGTTGAGCGATTCTCCTCCATCTTTTAGCTATAGAACTTGTTGGAGACTTCATATCTCTCAACTCGGGTATTTGCTTGAAATATTAACTTCAACTCCTGGAACATCTCATATGGTCCATGACATTCAAAACGTCTTTGAAGTCCCGATTCTAGGTCATAAAGCATGGTGCACAAAACTATCAAGTAGCCATCATATTGAGCTAGCCAAACGTTCATAACGTCTGCATCTACTCCTGCAATAGGTCTGTCACCTAGCGGTGCATCAAGGACATAATTCTTCTGTGTAGCAATGAGGATAAACCTTAGATCACGGATCCAATCCGCATCATTGCTACTAACATTTTTCAACACAATTTTCTCTAGGAACATATCAAAATAAACATATGAAAGCAACAACGCAAGCTATTGATCTACAACATAATTTGCAAAATACTACCAGGACTAAGTTCATGATAAATTATAGTTCAATTAATCATATTACTTAAGAACTCCCACTTAGAAAGACATCTCTCTAATCCTCTAAGTGATCACGTAATCCAAATCAACTAAACCATAACCGATCATCACGTGAAATGGAGTAGTTTTCAATGGTGAACATCACTATGTTGATCATATCTACTATATGATTCACGCTCGACCTTTCGGTCTCAGTGTTCTGAGGCCATATCTGCATATGCTAGGCTCGTCAAGTTTAACCTGAGTATTCTTCGTGTGCAAAACTGGCTTGCACCCATTGTAGATGGCCGTAGAGCTTATCACACCCGATCATCACGTGGTGTCTGGGCACGACGAACTTTGGCAATGGTGCATACTCAGGGAGAACACTTTTATCTTGAAATTTAGTGAGAGATCATCTTATAATGCTACTGTCAATCAAACCAAGATAAGATGCATAAAAGATAAACATCACATGCAATCAATATAAGTGATATGATATGGCCATCATCATCTTGTGCTTGTGATCTCCATCTCCGAAGCACCTCCATGATCACCATCGTCACCGGCGCGACACCTTGATCTCCATAGTAGCATTGTTGTCATTTACGCCGTCTATTGCTTCTACGACTATCGCTACCGCTTATTGATAAAGTAAAGCAATTACAGGGCGTTTGCATTTCATACAATAAAGCGACAACCATATGGCTCCTACTAGTTGCAGATAACTTCGGTTACAAAACATGATCATCTCATACAATAAAATATAGCATCACATCTTGACCATATCACATCACAACATGCCCTGCAAAAACAAGTTAGACGTCCTCTACTTTGTTGTTGCAAGTTTTACGTGGCTGCTACGGGCTTAGCAAGAACCATTCTTACCTACGCATCAAAACCACAACGATAGTTTGTCAAGTTGGTGCTGTTTTAACCTTCGCAAGGACCGAGCGTAGCCACACTCGGTTCAACTAAAGTTGGAGAAACTGACACCCGCCAGCCACCTGTGTGCAAAGCACGTTGGTAGAACCAGTCTCGCGTAAGCGTACGCGTAATGTCGGTCCGGGCCGCTTCATCCAACAATACCGGTGAACCAAAGTATGAGATGCCGGTAAGCAGTATGACTTGTATCGCCCATAACTCACTTGTGTTCTGCTCGTGCATATAACAACAACGCATAAAACCTAGGCTCGGATGCCACTGTTGGGGAACATAGTAATTTCAAAAAAATTCTACGCACACGCAAGATCATGGTGATGCATAGCAACAAGAGGGGAGAGTGTTGTCCACGTACACTCGTAGACCGGAAGCGGAAGCATTAGAACAACGCGGTTGATGTAGTCGTACGTCTTCACTGCCCGACTGATCAAGCACCGAAACTACGACACCTCCGAGTTCTAGCACACGTTCAGCTCGATGACGTCCCTCGAACTCCGATCCAGCCGAGTGTCGAGGGAGAGTTCCGTCAGCACGACGGCGATGGTGACGATCTTGATGTTCTACCGTCGCAGGGCTTCGCCTTAGCACCGCTACAATATTATCAAGGTGGACTATGGTGGAGGGGGGCACCGCACACGGCTAAGAGATCCAAGGGATCAATTGTTGTTGTGTCTCTGGGGTGCCCCCTGCCCCCGTATATAAAGGAGCAAGGGGGGAGGCGGCCGGCCTAGGGAGGAGGCGCGCCAAGGGGGGAGTCCTACTCCCACCGGGAGTAGGACTCCTCCTTTCCTTGTTGGAGTAGGAGAGAAGGAAATAAGAGGAGAGGAAGAAGGAAAAGGGGGCTGATCCCCTTGTCCAATTCGGACCAGAGGGGGTGCGCAGGCCTCCTTCCTTTTAGCCTCTCTCCTCTATTCCCGTATGGCCCAATAAGGCCCATATACTCCCGGCGAATTCCCGTAACTCTCCGATACTCCGAAAAATACCCGAATGACTCGGAACCTTTCCGAACTCCGAATATAGTCGTCCAATATATCGATCTTTACGTCTCGACATTTTCGAGACTCCTCGTCATGTTCCTGATCTCATCCGGGACTCCGTACTCCTTTCGTACAACAAAACTCATAAACTCATAATATAACTGTCATCGAAACCTTAAGCGTGCGGACCCTACGGGTTCGAGAACTATGTAGACATGACCGAGACACGTCTCCGATCAATAACCAATAGCGGAACCTGGATGATCATATTGGCTCCCATATATTCTACGAAGATCTTTATTGGTCAGACCGCATAACAACATACGTTGTTCCCTTTGTCATTGGTATGTTACTTGCCCGAGATTCGATCGTCGGTATCCAATACCTAATTCAATCTCGTTACCGGCAAGTCTCTTTACTCGTTACGTAATGCATCATTCCGTAACTAACTCATTAGCTACATTGCTTGCAAGGCTTATAGTGATGTGCATTACCGAGAGGGCCCAGAGATACCTCTCCGACAATCGGAGTGACAAATCCTAATCTCGAAATACACCAACCCAACATGTACCTTCGGAGACACCTGTAGAGCACCTTTATAATCACCTAGTTACGTTGTGACGTTTGGTAGCACAAAAAGTGTTCCTCCAGTAAACGGGAGTTGCATAATCTAATAGTCATAGGAACATGTATAAGTCATGAAGAAAGCAATAGCAACATACTAAACGATCAAGTGCTAAGCTAACGGAATGGGTCAAGTCAATCACATCATTCTCCTAATGATGTGATCTTGTTAATCAAATGACAACTCTTTGTCCATGGCTAGGAAACATAACCATCTTTGATTAATGAGCTAGTCAAGTAGAGGCATACTAGTGACACCCAGTTTTTCTATGTATTCACACATGTATTATGTTTCCGGTTAATACAATTCTAGCATGAATAATAAACATTTATCATGAAATAAAGAAATAAATAATAACTTTATTATTGCCTCTAGGGCATATTTCCTTCAAAATCACCCGCTTGTTTTCCTTCGACGGGAGACGGCAACCTCCAGCCTCATGGGCCGCCGCCGGATGGGTCGAGGCCCAGGCACGGAAGACACGCTTGATTGAATTGCCCAACTTCGTGCGCAACATGAAAAATTTAGTACCACCTTGGGTAGCTAAAAAATTAAAAATAATTATATGGGTGAACGGATGAAAAAATTGGAGAAATGCACCTTGCTTTATTAGTAGGTATAGAATTGGTACTTGCGAACCATGCCTCATGGGTAAGATGACTAAAACGCCGTTCTCCAAAACTATGAAGCGAGCAACAGATTTGTTGGAAATCATACATACTGATGTATGTGGTCCGATGAATATTGAGGCTCGCGGCGGGTATCGTTATTTTCTCACCTTCACAGATGATTTGAGCAGATATGGGTATATCTACTTAATGAAACATAAGTCTGAAACATTTGAAAAGTTCAAAGAATTTCAGAGTGAAGTGGAAAATCATCGTAACAAGAAAATAAAGTTTTCTACGATCTGATCGTGGGGGAGAATATTTGACTTACGAGTTTGGTCTACATTTGAAACAATGCGGAATAGTTTCGCAACTCACGCCACCCGGAACACCATAACGTAATGGTGTGTCCGAACGTCATAATCGTACTTTACTAGATATGGTGCGATCTATGATGTCTCTTACTAATTTACCGCTATCGTTTTGGGGTTATGCTTTAGAGACGGCTGCATTCACGTTAAATAGGGCACCATCAAAATCCGTTGAGAAGACGCATTATGAACTGTGGTTTGGCAAGAAACCAAAGTTGTCGTTTCTTAAAGTTTGGGGCTGCGATGCTTATGTGAAAAAACTTCAACCTGATAAGCTCGAACCCAAATCGGAGAAATGTGTCTTCATAGGATACCCAAAGGAAACTGTTGGGTACACCTTCTATCACAGATCCGAAGGCAAGACATTCGTTGCTAAAAATGGATCCTTTCTAGAGAAGGAGTTTCTCTCGAAAGAAGTGAGTGGGAGGGAAGTAGAACTTGATGAGGTAACTGTACCTGCTCCCTTATTGGAAAGTAGTTTATCACAGAAACCGGTTCCTGTGATGACTACAGCAATTAGTGAGGAAGCTAATGATATTGATCTAGAAACTTCAGATCAAGTTACTACTGAACCTCGTGGGTCAACCAGAGTAAGATCCGCACCAGAGTGGTACGGCAATCCTATTCTGGAGGTCATGTTACTTGACCATGGCGAACCTACGAACTATGAGGAAGCGATGATGAGCCCAGATTTCGCAAAATGGCTTGAGGCCATGAAATCTGAGATGGGATCCATGTATGAGAACAAAGTGTGGACTTTGGTTGACTTGCCCGATGATCGGCAAGCCATCGAGAATAAATGGATCTTCAAGGAGAAGACTGACGCTGATGGTAATGTTACCGTCTACTAATCTCGACTTGTTGCAAAAGGTTTTCAACAAGTTCAAGGGGTTGACTATGATGAGACTTTCTCACCCGTAGCGATGCTTAAGTTTGTCCGAATCATGTTAGTAATTGCCGCATTTTATGATTATGAAATTTGGCAAATGGATGTCAAAACTGCATTCCTGAATGGATTTCTGGAAGAAGAGTTGTATATGATGCAACCAGAAGGTTTTGTCGATCCAAAAGGTGCTAACAAAGTGTGCAAGCTCCAGCGATCCATTTATGGACTGGTGCAAGCCTCTCGGAGTTGGAATAAACGCTTTGATATTGTGATCAAAGCATATGGTTTTATACAAACTTTTGGAGAAGCATGTATTTACAAGAAAGTGAGTGGGAGCTCTGTAGCATTTCTAATATTATATGTGGATGACATATTATTGATTGGAAATGATATAGAATTTCTGGATAGCATAAAAGGATACTTGAATAAAAGTTTTTCAGTGAAAGACCTCGGTGAAGCTGCTTATATATTGGGCATCAAGATCTATAGAGATAGATCAAGACGCTTAATTGGACTTTCACAAAGTACATACCTTGATAAAGTTTTGAAAAAGTTCAAAATGGATCAAGCAAAGAAAGGGTTCTTGCCTGTAATACAAGGTGTGAAATTGAGTCAGACTCAATATATGCCCGACCACTGCAGAAGATAGAGAGAAAATGAAAGATATTCCCTATGCTTCAGCCATAGGCTCTATCATGTATGCTATGCTGTGTACCAGACCTGATGTGTGCCTTGCTATTAGTTAAGCAGGGAGGTACCAAAGTAATCCAAGAGTGGATCACTAGACAGCGGTCAAGAACATCCTGAAGTACCTGAAAAGGACTAAGGATATGTTTCTCGTTTATGGAGGTGACAAAGAGCTAGTTGTAAATGGTTATGATACGTCCATTTTGCATCATGCTTTTATATCAATATTTATTGCATTATGGGCTGTTATTACACATTATGTCACAATACTTATGGCTATTCTCTCTTATTTTACAAGGTTTATCATGAAGAGGGAGAATACCGGCAGCTGGGATTCTGGCTAGAAAAGGAGCAAATATTGGAAACCTATTCTACACAGCTCCAAAAATCCTGAAACTCCACGGAAGTCACTTTTGGAGTTAATAAGAATTATTGAGCGAAGAAAATACCAGAGGGGGCCCACACCCTGGCCAGGAGGGTGGGGGGTGCACCCCCCCTACTAGGCGCGCCCCCCCTACTGGGCACGCCCCTATTTCCTGGGCCCCCTAGTGGCCCTCCGGTGCCCATCTTATGCTATATGAAGGCTTTTACCCTGGAAAAAAATCAGAAGCAAGCTTACGGGACGAAACTCTGCCGCCACGAGGCGGAACCTTGGCGGAACCAATCTAGGGCTCCGGTGGAGCTGTTCTGCCGGGGAAACTTCCCTCCGAGAGGGGGAAATCATCACCATTGTCATCACCAACGATCCTCTCATCGGGAGGGGGTCAATCTCCATCAACATCTTCACCAGCACCATCTCCTCTCAAAACCCTAGTTCATCTCTTGTATCCAATCTTGTATCAAAACCACAAATTGGTACCTATGTGTTGCTAGTAGTGTTGATTACTCCTGGTAGTTGATGCTAATTGGTTTACTTGGTGGAAGATCATATGTTCAGATCCTTAATGCATATTAATACTCCCCTGATCATGAACATGAATATGCTTTGTGAGTAGTTACGTTTGTTCCTGAGGACATGGGTGATGTTTTGCTATTAGTAGTCATGTGAATTTGGTATTCGTTCGATATTTTGATGAGATGCATGTTGTCTCTCCTCTAGTGGTGTTATGTGAACATCGACTACATGACACTTCACCATTATTTGGGCCTAGAGGAAGGCATTGGGAAGGAATAAGTAGATGATGGGTTGCTAGAGTGACAGAAGCTTAAACCCTAGTTTATGCGTTGCTTCGTAAGGGGCTGATTTGGATCCACTAGTTTCATGCTATGATTAGGTTTACCTTAATACTTCTTTTGTAGTTGCGAATGCTTGCAATAGGGGTTAATCATAAATGGTATGCTTGTCCAAGAAAGGAAGTGCCCAAGCATTGGTACACCCACATATCAAATTATACAAGTACCGAACGTGAATCATATGAGCGTGATGTTAACTAGCTTGACGTAATTCCCATGTGTCCTCGGGAGCGCTTTTCTCATTATAAGAAATTGTCCAGGCTTGTCCTTTGCTACAAAAAGGATTGGGCCACTTTGCTGCACCTTATTTACTTTTATTGCTTGTTACCCATTACAAATCATCTTATCACAAAACTATTAGTTACCTACAATACTGAAAATCGCTTGTCATTTCCTTCTGCTCCTCGTTGGGTTTGACACTCTTACTTATCGAAAGGACTACGATATATCCCCTATACTTGTGGGTCATCAAGACTCTTTTCTGGCGCCGTTGCCGGGGAGTGAAGCGCCTTTGGTGAGTGGAACTTGGTAAGGAAACATTTATATAGTGTGCTGAAATTTTCTGTTACTTGTTACTATGGAAACTAATCCTTTGAGGGGCTTGTTCGGGGTATCTTCGCCCCGACCAGTAGAGCAAAGAGTTGCTCCTCAACCTACTGAACCTACTGAAAATGTTTACTTTGAGATTCCTTCGGGTATGATAAAGAAAATGCTAGCTAATCCCTTTGCAGGAGATGGAACATTGCATCCCGATTTACACCTTATCTTTGTGGATGAAGTTTGTGGATTATTTAAGCTTGCAGGTATTCCCAAAGATGTTGTCGAAAGGAAGGTCTTCCCTTTATATTTGAAGGGATACACATTCACGTGGTATAGGCTATGTGATGATACGGGATCTTGGAACTATAAACGATTGAAGTTGGAATTTCACCAGAAGTTCTATCCTATGCATCTTGTTCATCGTGATCGTAATTACATATATAATTTCTGGCCTCGTGAAGGAGAAAGCATTGCTCAAGCTTGGGGGAGGCTTAAGTCAATGCTATATTCATGCCCCAATCATGAGCTCTCAAGAGAAATGATTATTCAAAAATTTTATGCTCGGCTTTCTCTCAAGGATCGCACCATGCTTGATACTTCCTGTGCTGGTTCTTATATGCTAAAGACTACTGAATTCAAGTGGGATTTATTGGAAAGAATTAAACGCAACTCTGAAGATTGGGGTTCCGACGATGGTAAGGAGTCAGGTATAACACCTAAGTTTGATTGTGTTAAATCTTTTATGGATACCGATGCTTTTCGTGGATTTAGCGCTAAATGTGGACTTGACTCTGAGATAGTAGCTGCTTTTTGTGAATCTTTTGCTAATCACGTTGACCTCCCTAAGGAGAACTAGTTTAAATATAATCCTCCCACTGAAGTAAAGGTAGTTGCACCTATTACAGTTGAAGAAAAGACTATCACTTATAATGATCCTATTATCCCTACTACTTATGTTGAGAAACCACCTTTTCCTGTTAGGATAAAGTATCATGCTAAAGCTTCAACTGTTGTTCGTAAGAGTAATACTAGAACTTACACACCGCCTGAGCAAATCAAAGTTGAACCTAGTATTGACATGGTTAAAGATCTCCTGGATGATAGTATAGATGGGCATGTTATTTACTTCTGTGGTGAAACTGCTAATATTGCTAGACCTGATGCTAAGATACATAGACCTGTTGTAGGCATGCCTGTTATTTATGCTAAAATAGGAGATCATTTTTACCACGAATCATGTGATATGGGTGCTAGTGCTAGTGCAATACCTATTTCCTTATATAAAGAAATTATGCATGATATCGCACCCGCTGAGTTGGAAGTTATTGATGTTACTATTAAGCTTGCCAATAGAGATACTATTTCACCAGTTGGGATTGTTAGAGATGTTGAAGTCTTGTGTGGGAAAGTTAAATATCCTGCTGATTTTATTGTTCTTGGTTCCCCACAAGATGACTTTTGTCCCATTATATTTGGTAGACCCTTCTTGAATACTGTTAATGCTAGGATTGATTGTGAAAAGGATATTGTTACAATTGGCTTAGGGGATATGTCCCATGAGTTTAATTTTGCTAAGTTTCATAGACAACCCCGTGATAAAAAATCACCTAGTAAGGATGAGATTATTGGTCTTGCTTCTATTGTCGTGCCTCCTACTGATCCGTTAGAACAATATTTGCTAGACCATGAAAATGATATGTTTATGAATGAAAGAAGGGAAATAGATGAAGTATTCCTTCAACAGGGTCCTATTCTGAAACACAACTTACTTGTTGAAATCTTAGGGGATCTCCCTCCACCCAAGGGTGATCCCGTGTTTGAGCTCAAACCATTACCTAATAATCTTAAATATGCTTATCTTGATGAAAAGAAGATATATCCTGTTATTATTAGTGCTAACCTTTCAGAGCAGGAAGAGGAAAGATTATCGAAATCTCTGAAGAAGCACCGTGCTGCTATTAGATATACTCTGGATGATCTTAAGGGCATTAGTCCCACTCTATGTCAACACAAAATTAAGTTGGAGAAAGATGCCAAACCAGTTAGAGATCCTCAACGACGGTTAAATCCTAAAATGAAAGAAGTGGTAAGAAATGAGATGCTAAAGCTCCTTGAGGCAGGTATAATTTATCCCGTTGCTGATAATGATTGGGTAAGTCCTGTCCATTGCGTTCCTAAAAAGGGAGGTATTACTGTCGTTCCTAATGATAATGATGAATTGATCCCGCAAAGAATTATTACAGGTTATAGGATGGTAATTTATTTCCGTAAATTAAATAAAGCTACTAAGAAAGATCATTACACTTTGCCATTTATTGATCAAAGGCTAGAAAGACTATCCAAACACACACATTTCTTCTTTCTAGATGGTTATTCTGGTTTCTCTCAAATACCTGTGTCAGCGAAGGATCAATCAAAAACTACTTTTACTTGCCCTTTTGGTACTTTTGCTTATAGACGTATGCCTTTTGGTTTATGTAATGCACCTGCTACCTTTCAAAGATGCATGATAGCTATATTCTCTGACTTTTGTGAAAAGATTTGTGAGGTCTTCATGGATGACTTCTCCATTTATGGATCATCTTTTGATGATTGCTTGAGCAACCTTGGTCGAGATTTGCAGGGATGTGAAGACACTAGTCTCGTCTTGAATTGGGAAAAGTGCTACTTTATGGTGAATGAAGGCATTCTCTTGGGGCATAAGATTTCTGAGAGAGGTATCGAAGTTGACAAAGCTAAAGTTGATGCTATTGAAAAGATGCCATGTCCCAAGGACATTAAAGGTATAAGAAGTTTCCTTGGTCATGCCGGTTTTTATAGGAGGTTCATTAAGGACTTTTCTAAAATCTCTAGGCCTCTGACTAATTTATTGCAAAAAGATATTCCTTTTGTCTTTGATGATGATTGTGTAGAAGCGTTTGAAATACTTAAGAAAGCTTTGATCACTGCACCTATTGTTCAGCCACCTGATTGGAATTTACCCTTTGAAATTTGATATGTCTCCAACGTATCTATAATTTTTGATTGTTCCATGCTATTATATTACCCCTTTTGGATGTTTATGGGCTTTGTTTTACACATTTATATCATTTTTGGGACTAACCTACTAACCGGAGGCCCAACCCATATTGCTGTTTTTTTGCCTATTTCAGTGTTTCGAAGAAAAGGAATATCAAACGGAGTCCAAACGGAATGAAACCTTCATGAGCGTGATTTTTGGAACAAATCTGATCCACAGAGCTTGGAGTGCAAGTCAACAAGCTCCCAAGGCCCTCACGAGATAGGCCCCCCCTGTAGGGCGCGCCCCCTATCTCGTGGGCCCCTCGGGCGGCCACCGACGTACTTCTTCTTCCTATATATACCTACGTACCCCGAAAACATCCAGGAGCACCACGAAACACAATTTCCACCGCCGTAACCTTCTGTATCCGCGAGATCTCATCTTGGAGCCTTCGTCGGCACTCTGCCGGAGGGGGAATCAACCACGGAGGGCTTCTACATCAACATCCTTGCCCCTCCGATGAGTTGTGAGTAGTTTATCACAGACCTACGGGTCCATAGTTATTAGCTACATGGCTTCTTCTCTCTTTTTGGATCTCAATACAATGTTCTCCCCCTCTCTTGTGGAGATCTATTTGATGTAAACTCTTTTTGTGGTGTGTTTGTCGAGATCCGATGAATTGTGGGTTTATGATCAAGTTTATCTATGAATAATATTTGAATATTCTCTGAATTGTTTTATGTCTGATTGAGTTATCTTTGCAAGTCTCTTCGAATTATCAGTTTGGTTTGGCCTACTAGATTGATCTTTCTTGCCATGGGAGAAGTGCTTAGCTTTGGGTTCAATCTTGCGGTGTTCTTACCCAGTGACAGAAAGGGTTGCAAGACACGTATTTTATTGTTGCCATCGAGGATAACAAGATGGGGTTTATATCATATTGCATGTAGTTATCCCTCTACATCATGTCATCTTGCTTAATGCGTTACTCTGTTCTTATGAACTTAATACTCTAGATGCAGGCAGGAGTCGGTCGATGTGTGGAGTAATAGTAGTAGATGCAGGAAGGAGTCGGCCTACTTGTTATGGACGTGATGCCTATATACATGATCATGCCTAGATAATCTCATAACTATGCACTTTTCTATCAATTGCTCGACAGTAATTTGTTCACCCACCATAATACTTATGCTATCTTGAGAGAAGCCTCCAGTGAAACCTATGGCCCCCGGGTCTATCTCTTATCATATTTGCTTTCAATCTACCTTTATTTGTATCTTTACTTTTTGCATCTATATTACAAAATACCAAAAATATATTTATCTTATCATACTATCTTTATTAGATCTCACTTTCGCGAGTGGCCGTGAAGGGATTAACAACCCCTTTATTGCGTTGGTTGCGAGTTCTCAGTTTGTTTGTGTAGGTGCATGGGACTTTTGAGGAGCCTCCTACTGGATTGATACCTTGGTTCTCAAAACTGAGGGAAATACTTATGCTACACTTTGCTGCATCACCCTCTCCTCTTCGAGGAAAACCAACGCAAGCTCAAGACGTAGCAAGAAGGATTTCTGGCGCCGTTGCCGGGGATGGTCTTCGCTCAAGTCAAGACATACCAAGTACCCATCACAAACCCATCTCCCTCGCATTTACATCATTTGCCATTTGCCTCTCGTTTTCCTCTCCCCCACTTCACCCTTGCCGTTTTATTCGCCCTCTCTTTCCCAATCTCCTCCTCCTCTCTTTTCGCTTGCCGTTTCTCTGTTTGCTTGTGTGTTGGATTACTTGTTGCCATGGCGCAAGATAATACCAAATTGTGTGACTTCTCAAACACCAATAAGAATGATTTCCTTAGTACTCCGATTGCTCCTCTTAATGATGTTGAGTCTTGTGAAATCAAATACCGCTTTGCTGAATCTTGTTATGAAAGATCAATTTGCCGGCCTTCCTAGTGAAGATTCCGCTACTCATCTAAACAATTTTGTTGATTTGTGTGTTATGCAAAAGAAGAAAGATACGGATAACAATATTTTCAAATTGAAGTTATTTCCGTTTTCACTTAGAGATCGTGCTAAAGTTTGGTTTTCGTCTTTGCCTAAAAATAGTATTGATTCTTGGAACAAGTGCAAAGATGCTTTTATCTCTAAGTATTTTCCTCCCACTAAGATCATCACTCTTAGGAACGATATTATGAATTTTAAACAACTTGATCATGAGCATGTTTCCCAATCTTGGGAAAGAATGAAATTGATGCTTCGCAATTGCCCTACTCATGGTTTGAATTTATGGATGATCATACAAAAATTTTATGCCGCTTTGAACTTTGCTTCTAGAAATCTCTTAGATTCGGTTGCGGGAGGCACGTTTATGGAAATTACGTTAGGAGATGCTACAAAACTACTTGATAATATTATGGCTAATTATTCTCAATGGCACACCGAAAGATCTTCTAGTAAAAAAGTGCATGCTATAGAAGAAATCAATGTTTTGAGTGGAAAGATGGATGAACTTATGAAGATGTTTGCTACTAAAAGTACTCCTCTTGATCCCAATGATATTCCTTTTTCTTCTTTGATTGAGAATAATAATGAATCTATGGATGTGAATTTTGTTGGTAGGAATAGTTTTGGAAACAATGCTTATAGAGGAAATTTTAATGCTAGACCGTTCCCTAGTAATCCCTCTAATAATTATGGAAATTCCTACAATAATTCTTATGGTAATTTTAATAATATGCCCTCTGATTTGAGAATAGTGTGAAAGAATTTATGATTTATCAAAAGAATTTAATGCTTTGCTTGAAGAAAAATTGCTCAAAGTTGATGATTTGGCTAGGAACGTTGATAGACTTTCGCTTGATGTTAATTCTCTTAAACTTGGATCTTATTCTCCTAAGCATGATATCAATGAGTCTCTCAAAGTAATGAGAATTTCCATTGACGAGTGCAAGGAAAGAACCGCTAGATTGCATGCTAAAAAAGAAAGCTTTATAAAAGCGTGTTCTTCTAGTTTCCATGAAAATAATGATGAGGATCTTAAAGTTATTGATGCGTCTCCGATTAGATCTATGTTTTGCAATATGAATTTTGATGATTATGGGAGTGATGATGAATCAACTTTGCCTAGAAGGCGTCCCAAAAATTCGGAGTCTTTAGATCTTGATGCTAAATTTGGTAAAATTGAGATTGGAGAATCCTCAAATAATATAGAACCTACTATCTCGGATTTCAAGGAATTTGATTATGATAATTGCTCTTTAAAAGGTTGTATTTCCTTGTTGCAATCCATTGTTAATTCTCCTCATGCTTATTGTCAAAATAAAGCTTTTACCAAACATATTGTTGATGCCTTAATGCAATCTTATGATGAAAAACTTAATTTGGAAGTTTCTATACCTAGAAAACATAATGATGAGTGGGAACCTACTATAAAGATTAGAATTAAAGATTATGAGTGTTTTGCTTTGTGTGATTAGGGTGCTAGTGTTTCCACGATTCCGAAAACTTTATGTGATATTCTAGGTTTCCATGATCTTGATGATTGCTCTTTAAATTTGCACCTTGCGGATTCCACCATTAAAAAGCCTATGGGAAGGATCAATGATGTTCTTATTGTTTCAAATAGAAATTTGGTGCCCGTAGATTTCATCGTTCTTGATATAGATTGCAATCTTTCTTGCCCTATTATTCTTGGTAGACCTTTCCTTAGAACGATTGGTGCGATTATTGATATGAAGGAAGGGAATATTAGATTCCAATTTCCATTAAAGAAAGGCATGTAGCACTTTCCAAGAAAGAAAGTCAAATTACCTTATGAATCTATCATGCGTGCTACTTATGAACTTAATGCCAAAGATGGCACTCGTTAGATCTATCTTCGCTTTTATGCCTAGCTAGGGGCGTTAAACGATAGCGCTAGTTGGGAGGCAACCCAATTTTCTTTATGTTTTTTGTTTTTGCTCCTGTTTAGTAATAAATCTTGCATCTACCTTCTGGATATATGTGTTTTTATCTTTTAATTAGTGTTTGTGCCAAGTAGAACCTATAGGATAACCTACGATGATAGTTGATTTGATTCTGCTGAAAAACAGAAACTTTGCGCGCACGAATATAATTTTGTTAAATCGCAGGAACGTGCTTTTGTGTTTATTATTTTTGCTTCTGTTCAATAGACAAATTGCCCAGGACTTCCTATTTTGGTAGGATTTTTAGAGTTCCAGAAGTTTGCGTTAGTTACAGATTGCTACAGACTGTTCTGTTTTTGACAGATTCTGTTTTTCGTGTGTTGTTTGCTTATTTCAATGCATCTATGGCTAGTAATTCAGTCTATGAACCATAAAGAAGTTGGAATACAGTAGGTTTAACACCAAAATAAATAAAGAATGAGTTCATTGCAGTACCTTATGTGGTGGTTTTTTTTTCTTTCACTAACGAAGCTTATAAGATTTCCTGTTGAGTTTTGTGTTGTGAAGTTTTCAAGTTTTGGGTAAAGCTTTTTTGGACTATGGAATAAAGGGTGGCAAGAGCCTAAGCTTGGGGATGCCCATGGCACCCCAAGATATTCAAGAATAGCCAAAAGCCTAAGCTTGGGGATGCCCCGGGAAGGCATCCCCTCTTTCGTCTTCGTTCATTGGTAATTTTAATTGGAGCTATATTTTTATTCGCCACATGATATGTGTTTTGCTTGGAGCGTCGTGTATTATATTAGTGTTTTATTTTTAGTTTACCACAATCATCCTTGCTGTACACACATTTTGGGAGAAGTCTATTTGATTAGAATTTGCTAGAATACTCTATGTGCTTTACTTATATCTTTTGAGCTTGATAGTTTTGCTCTAGTGCTTCACTTACATCTTTTAGAGCACGGTGGTGTCTTAATTTTGAAGAAGTTACTAGTCTCTCATGATTCACTTATATTATTTTGAGAGTCTTTTAGAACAGCATGGTATTTTCTATGATCATAAAGTTGGTCCTAGAATGATGAGCATCCAAGTTGGGTATAATAAAAACTATCATAGAAAGTGAATTGGATGCTATGATCAATTTGATGCTTGATAATTGTTTTGAGATATGGAGGTAGTGATATTAAAGTCATGCTAGTTGGGTGATTATGAATTTAAAGAATGCTTGTGTTGAAGTTTGTGATTCCCGTAGCATGCACGTATGGTGAACCGCTTTGTGATGAAGTTGGAGCACAATTTTATTTATTGATTGTCTTCCTTATGAGTGGCGGTCGGGGACGAGCGATGGTCTTTTCCTACCAATCTATCCCCCTAGGAGCATGCGCGTAGTACTTTGGTTTTTGATGACTTCTAAATTTTTGCAACAAGTATATGAGTTCTTTTGATTAATGTTGAGTCCATGGACTATACGCACTCTTTCACACTTCCACCATTGCTAGCCTCTCTTGTATCGTGCAATTTTCGCCGGTACCATACACCCACCATTTACCTTGCTCAAAACAGCCACCATACCTACCTATTATGGCATTTCCATAGCCATTCCGAGATATATTGCCATGCAACTTTCCACCGTTCCGTTCATATGACACACATTACTTTTGTCATATTGCTTTTTGCATGATCATGTAGTTGACATTGTATTTGTGGCAAGGCCACCTTCATAACTTTCATAGATGTCGCTCTTGATTCATTGCATATCCCGGTACACCGCTGGAGGCATTTATATAGAGTCATATCTTGTTCTAGCTTTGAGTTGTAAATCCATAAAAGTGTGATGATCTTCATTATTAGAGCATTGTCCTAGTGAGGAAAGGATGATGAAGATTATGATTCCCCACAAGTCGGGATGAGACTTCGGACTTTACAAAAAAAAGGAAAAAAAAAAGAGAAAGGCCAAAAAGAAAAAAAAGAAGGCCAAAGAAAAAAAAAGAAAAAAATAAAATGAGAGAAAAAGAGAGAAGGGACAATGCTACTATCTCTTTTTCCACACTTGTGCTTCAAAATAGCACCATGATCTTCATGATAGAGAGTCTCATATGTTGTCACTTTCATATACTAGTGGGAATTTTTCATTATAGAACTTGGCTTGTATATTCCAATGATGGGATTCACTACAAAAAAATACACTTCCGTGATGATACGTGTTTGTCACAGTAGGTCGCATTTTTTGTCATGCATGTACATCCATGACAAATTTATGACAGAATGAAGATAGTCATACCTGTGCTGTCGAAGAAGTGTTCCATGTCATTACCAAAATTATCATCATGGAAGTGTCCACTTCCATGATGATAAATCGCGCGTCACAGAAGTGCTTTCATCAAGGGTGACTGACACGTGGCATCCATGGTAACGGAACGCCGTTAAGCTATCGGGTCGGGTTTTGGATCCGATAACCCGTTAACAGCCCCGACCAATGGGGATTTTCCACATGTAAAATCGTCATTGGCTGGAGGAAACACGTGTCGGCTCATTGTTGGGACAGATGTCATCCACTCATTGGACAGAAGGCGCCTATGATACGTCGACACGTGGCCCGGCTCAACAGAGGCCCATTCCTATGAAAAGGCCGGCCCGTTTGACTTGGTCAAAAGGTGACGGGCCGGCCCATGGAAAGCCTATTAACGGCCTGTTCGCATATAGCCCATTTACATCACGCTAGCCCAAGGCCCGTTACGCCCTACCCGAATTAGGCCCAATAGCATCATCTGGGCCATCCAATATGATTCCAGCCCGTTTTCACTTCTGGCCCATGTATGGCCCATGACGTCTTTCGGCCCATATGAGGCCCTATGTAACTCTTGGCCTATTAACGGCCCATGGTGAAACTGGCCGCAATGAACAGTGTATCACTTTAGACCCATTAACGGCCCGTGGTGAAACTGGCCCGCAATGAATAGTGTATCAATTTGGACCCATTAACGGCCCGTGGTGAAACTGACCCGTAATGAACAGTGTATCACTTTATACCCATTAATGGCCCGTTATTCAGTTGGGCCATTTCCAGCCCATGTTATCTTTCGGCCTTCTCAGAGCCCATTTATTCTTGGGATCATTTTGAGCATTCGTTTACTTACGGCCCGTTACTGTAATTTTCTGCTTGTGGGCCAAATTCAGCCCGTGGTTACAGTCGGCCCGTTTGTGGTCCGTTAATACATTGGGCCGTTTTCATAGCGTCATCAAATACAACCTATTAACGATGGCCCGTTATAGTCGGCCCATGAACGGACGATTCCAACTCTAGCCCGTTTACGGACATAATGCAGCCTGTTATTGGCCCATGTTTGGCCAATCGATCATACGGCCCGTATAAGGCCCATTGATGATAGGGCCCGTAGAAGGCCCATTGTTTCTACGGCCCGTAGAAGGCCCAATGTTTCTACGGCCCGTAGAAGGCCTACTGTTTCTATGGCCCGTAGAAGGCCCACTGTTTCTATGGCCCGTTGGAGGCCCAGTGTCACTACAGTAAATATTAGCCCATGGTTATTGTGGCCTAGTTTTAAAAAATAGGTTATTGCAGCCACTAGCAAACCGCGGAAAAAGAACTGCACTGACTACAAGCAAACAAATAAACAAGACAACAAGGAAATAAATAAGCAAGCAACTTATGCTAGGCTATCACGGCTATTACACATATTACATCCACTGGGCATCAAAGTTCACCACCAGTGCAAATATAGGGAACACAACAGCACATAAACGCCGCAGCAAAACAAGTCCAGAACTGAAACCACTTCAGAAGAGTTCAAGAAACAATATCCTGGGTACCCATAATGTTGGAAAGATGCTTAGCAAGCTTATTAACTTTCTCTTGTTTGGCGCTTAAATCCTCCAGCGCTTGCTGTTGCACAAGAAAGTGCGCATCTGAATTCTGCAGGGACTTCCTCAGTCCTTCGGCTTCTTGCCGCAGGACAAATGACTGATGCCTTTCAGCTTGTAGCTGAGACTGAAGAAGCCTAAGTGATTCAGGAAGCAAGTTGGAAGAGCTTGTGCCAGCGGTACTGGCCAGTAACTCGAACACTACATCAACGCAGGACTGTGGGGTTTTCTCACTATCTACAAGATCGTTTTTATCACCTTTCTTGGAGACCAACAGGGTTGTCTCACTATCTTGAACCTTATCTGCATTACTTTCTCTACCATTGCATAGTGGGGTGCTCTTCTCCAATATTCTGTTTGCATACTACAAGAGAAACAAGCAGACACATCACAGGTTTAGCTTGTAGTATACCAAACTCATTTTGGTAAACCGGTTCAGTAGTAAGGTGGACAGGATAACAGCATGAAACAAACATATATCTATGTACTATGGTCACTGTATTGTCCATATCATTCTAGTTCATGTTCCCTAATCAAGATAGAGACACAGTTCAACTCATATATTTTTAAGACACAGTAGCATAGACAGAATATAAGTGTGAGAAACTACACAGCATTGACAACACTTGTAATGTGCATCACATGAGAACATAACTGTTTATACAACTTAAACTGAAATCAACATAGAGCAAGAAGTTAGAACAACTATCCAGTTAAAGAAATAGGTTTAAAACATACATGTTGCGCCATTGGAGTTTCAATTGGATCCTTCAAATTCGGAAGTAGTTGGTATGAGTAAATACAGTGATGCAACAGCAAAGGAGTATGGACCATAGCTACAGAATCTGACCTGAGAACAGTTGCTCTTCTGCTTTAAATGTGGAGTTTGGGTTAGCTATGGTAGTCTTCGTGCTTTGGGCACTGCAGTAGCTTTACAAACTGCTCGTGTGGGGGTACTCTGTGGTGGACATAGTGCTTTGTCAACTATAAGTGGGTTACTATCCGCTGGGGTTGCGGTTAGATGGGTTGTAGCTGGTTCTCTGCCCAACGGTGTAAGTGTGCAATCTGGAAGAGTCTCGATTATGTGTGGTGGGGCTAGTTTGTGGGCCAGTACAACCATGGTTCTATCTGCATCGACGGGTAGCACTGTCTTTTGTGAAGAACGAGTTTTTGCTTCCTTAGATACTGCCATCACCCCCTCCAATTCAAATGGCTGATAAACAAGAAAAGAAATTGAACGTACATACATTGTATGATAGACAGATGTGGTAATTCACATATATGTTGTCTAACCAAATAGGACAACATGACACAATTTCACATATATGATGCCTAACTAAATAGGATAGCATGACACAGTTTCAGATATATGATGGATAACTTAACAGGATATAATGGCATAATTCAACATATGATGAGTACCTAAACAGGATGACATGACAAAACTATATGATGTCTTTCTAAAATAGGTTGGGATGAAATAATTCACATACATGTTGTCTAAGTATACAGGATGGCATGATATAATTGACATAATTGATTCATATACTAAGCAGCTGGCACTCGCATGTATGATCTCTAAACTAAGCAGATATAATTCAAGTGCATATGATGTATAAACTAAGCAATGCAAGACACCATATGCATCATATGAGAAATATAAATATTGCAACTTAGAGCATACACCTCAGGTGGGATATAGAACTGGTCATCCGTCTCTCAATCCTCCTCTAAGGAGCTCCCTGTAACCATCGAGATATATGCATCAACAGGTACCATTGCTTGCTCTGAAGACCTTGTTTTCACTCCAGACTTTTCCATAACTGGCTCAAATGGCTGATACACATGAAGAGTAGTTCAATATACACAGATTGTCGACAAATGGAATACGTAATGAAAAAAAGATGGCATGAGATAATTCACATATATGATGCCTGTCTCCATGGCGGTGCATAATTCACATATATGATAACTGGCTGAAAAACATGGCATTGCATAATTCACATATCTGATATAGAAAGCAAACAGGAGGCATTCACACAAAGCATGTCTAATCTAAGCAGATGGCATAGCAATGCAAGCCACCATATGCATGATATGAGCAATATAACCCAGCCAAGTTAGAGCATGCACCTCGGGGGGGGGATGCGACTGGTCATCTCTCTCTGAATCCTCCTCTGAGGAGCTATCTGTAACCAGCAAGAAATCTGCATCGACAGGTAGCACTGACTGCTCAGAAGACCTTGTTTTCACTCTAGATTTTCCCATGACCGACTCAAATGGCTAATGCACAGGAAGAGTAGATGAATGTATAAACATTGCTGACAAATGGAACACATTATGGAAAAAAATATGGCACGATATACGATGACTGGCTAAACAGGATGGCATTGCATGATTCACGTATATGATGCCTGGCTAAAGAAGATGGCATTGCATAATTCCCATATACTCCCTCCATTCCTAAATATTTGTCTTTTTAGAGATTTCAAATGGACTACCACATACGGATGTATATAGACATATTTTAGAGTGTAGATTCAGTCACTTTGTTCTATATGTAGTCACTTGTTGAAATCTCTAAAAAGACAAATATTTTTTTGACCTGAAACTGTAGGGCATTAGCCCCACAACAATTTTATTACTCCAAACAAAAATACATATGTGCAGTAATTTACAAGGTCAGGGAGACCCTAAAAGAGAAAAGGCAAGTTGAAAAAGCTAACCTCAAGGAGGCAAAAAAGAGATCCATCTAATCAGATCATCTTTGAATTTAGGTTTAATCCTATGAACTAAAAGAGAAACGTCCAAAATAAAAGAAGCTCTCCACCTACGAAAAGATGGTTTGATATTCCTGAAGACCCTGTCATTCCTAACATTCCAAATATTCCAGCAAGCTAGAAAAACAACTTCAGAGAAGAAAGGCCTTGCAAAATCCCTTCTAGAATGGAAAGCAATGGCAGTCATATCATCTCCAGCAGGCCAGCTGATTTGAAGGTAGTTCCAGACCCTGCAACTAAAGTTACACTAGAAGAATAGATGATCCCTGTCCTCCTTGGTGTGCGTGGGACACAACACACACAAATTTGAGTCAGAGACATTCCAGTGCCTTCTCTCCAGCATATCTTGTGTGTTCAACCGATCCATGATCAACAACCAAGAAAAGAACTTAATCCTCAATGTGCAACAACTAGCCCAAATCCAGGACAATATTGGGTTTGACACAATGTGCTTGTGCAAGAAGGTATAATATTTCTTGGCAGAGTAATCCTTTCCATCCTCTTTCCAAACCCAAACATCATTCAGCTGGTGATTTACATTTGAATTTCCAAGCAAGGATTGCAATGACTGCAACTCACCAAAAGCTCTCTCAGAGAGTGGTAAGTGAAATAGAGGAGTTAGCTCAGACATGTCAAAAACCTCAGCAGCAGAAATAAGAGGGTCAATGACAAAGGAGAAAAGTCTTGCAAATCTTTGATCAAGTGGTATACTGGAATCTCCCAAAGACCAAGAATCAGTCCAAAATAGAACTGTGTCACCCCTATGAACATGCACAGTACAGACCATCCTGAATTTATCCATTAACTTGCAAATATCCCTCCACCAGAAGGAACCACAAAAGGTTGTAGCATGGGGGACTCTACCATGATAGTAAGTGTTCCAAATCAAATGCACCCAGGGAACATCAACTTTATTATAGAACTTACTAACATGTTTGAGAAGAAGGGCTTCATTCTGCAGCCCCAAATTCAAAATACCCAGCCCACCTTTATTCTTTGGTCTGCAGACCAAGCTCCAAGCAGCCAAAGACTGACCAGACTCCTGTCCATACTTTCTCCAAAGGCACTGCCTCTGAATTCTCTCCAGTTGCTTTAAAATACCAGGAGGCAGGTCCAAACTGCAGAGGAAAAAAATAGGAACCGAAGAGAGAGCAGATATCAAGTACTGTAGCCTTCCTCCATGAGCAAGGAAGGAGGAGCTTACAGAAAGTTTCCTCTCCATACTATCCACCAAAGGCATTAAATCCAGAATCTTGGGTTTGTTGATTCCCACAGGTAGCCCAAGATAGGTAAAAGGCAGAGAGCCAACCACACAACCAAAGACTGAAGCCAGCCTAGCTATCTCCACTGAATCAACATTAATAGGAAGCATAGAAGACTTATGATAGTTGACATGCAGCCCAGTGGACTTGGAGAATAGGAGTAACATCCCCTTCAGAGCAAGCAATTGCGGTTCCTTAGCAGGCAAAATAATTAATGTGTCATCAGCATACTGAATAATGGGGTAGTCCCTGTCATGACAGGGAATTGGAAGCTCCAAAAGTCCCTTGTGAAACATATCATTAACCACTGATTGCAACAAATCAGCAGCAATTGCAAACAGGAGTGGAGAGAGAGGGTCACCCTGCCTAACACCTTTCTTGCAGGTAAATTGCTTACCAGGTACCCCATTAAGCAAAACAGAAGAAGTACCAGAAGCAAGGAACTGCTTAACCCAGGAAATCCATTTGTCATTGAAACCTTTGTGTCTCAGAATCTGAAATATAGCCTCATGCTCAATTGAATCAAAAGCTTTCTCAAAGTCTAGCTTTAGTATGACAATAGGCCTTTTGGACTGGTGACATTGATGCAAGTATTCAAGTGTCCAAGCCACACAGTCCTGGATTGTTCTTGACTTGATAAAACCATATTGGTTTTTATGCAAACATCTCATGATATCCAACTGAAGCCTATTTGCAGCCATTTTTGAAAGGAACTTAACCCCCATACCAGTAAGAGAGATAGGTCTAAAGTCATTGACAGATTCAGGAGACCTCTTCTTTGGTACCAGAGTGATGTATGAATAATTGATATTCTCAAGATTAGCAGTCCCCTCATGAAAAGCAGCAGCCAAAGCATAAAAATCCTTGCTGATTATATGCCAACACTTTTTGAAAAACAAGCCATTAAATCCATCAGGGCCAGGTGATTTATCAATAGGCATGTTCTTAACAGTGTTATCCATCTCCTCCTTGGAGAACACTTTAGTCAAGGAATCCAAACCCTCCACTCTATCCAAAATAGAAGAGAGATCAAAACACATTTCAATCCCATGACTAGTGCCCATTCTGTTCTTGAAATTAAGCCATAGAGCAGCAGCCATTTGTTCATGGTCAGTCACCACAGAGCCATCCTCCAGCCTTAAAGAAGAAATGGAGTTATGCCTATATCTTTCAGAAGCCATGGCATGGAAAAATTTAGTGTTTTCCTCCCCCACTTTAATGGATCAAATAGTACACCTTTTCCTCCAATATAGATACTGCAGGTGTAGGAGATGCTCCAGATGCAACTTAACTAGATTTCTGAAGTTGAATTCATGCCTGAATAGGGGCCTCAACTCCTCCAAACTATCCAAAATGAGAACCACTCTGTTGCATTTAGCAAGTAAGACCTTCATTTTGGAGACATTCATATGCCAACTCTTGAGATCTCTCCTCAAGGATTTGAACTTAGCAGCAATAACAACAGTAATGTGTGCTTTGTTTATAGTAGAAGACCAAGAGGCAGCTACACAATCAATAAAACCCTGCAACTCCACCCAATAGTTCTCAAAACGAAAGATATTGCATTTGGGAATGGAGGTGTTGATTGCCACCATACAAGGCACATGATCTGAAGCAGTCCTTGCAAGTGGTAACACCTGAGTGGAAGAGTAACAGGAGATCCAATTCGCAGAAGTAAAAAACCAGTCTAGCTGCTCAAGGAGAGGATTATCTTGCATATTTGACCAAGTGAAAGATCTACCCTTAATAGGTAATTCGAGCAGACCAAGATGCCCGATAATCTCATTAAAGATAAAAATATCATTAGCATCACCCCCAGGTAGATTTCTGTTCTCAGTTGATCTAATAAAATTAAAATCCCCCAGTACCAGCCAATTAGCAGAGTCAGGTATGGAAAGATGGTAGAGCCAGTCCACAAAATCATCTCTAGCTTGGCCTCTGCATGGCCCATAGACATTGACCAACGTCCAAACTTCATTATTATGATTGGAAGTGAATTGGACAATAATACCAAAATGCTTCGCCTCCATTAACCGACCAGAGAGAACAGAGGAGTTCTACAGCACAACAATGCCATCTGAGGCCCCAACCGAAGGACAGAAAACGAACGAGTCAAAACGACTTGGGCAAAAATTTCGTACAGTCATGGAATCAATACACTCCATTTTCGTTTCTTGTAGACATACCACAGACGCCATGCTTTCCTCCACCTTATTACGAACAGCACGTTGGCGATCATCAGAATTAAGACCTCTAACATTCCAACACATTACACACCAACTTCTAGTAGATCGAGGATCCATAAAATATATTGTTTACAGATTTTAGGAGCATGCCTGCATAGTAGGGAGCACAAACCACAATTCAAACTAACTACATAGCCAAACAAAGGACACATGCGTTGACAACGATCATCAACAACTCCCCAACAAAAGAGACTTAAAATAAACCTACGAAAGATAGTCTGGTTATGGGTCGACCACACCCCGCAATCATAGCCCAGACTATACATCAGACGAATTGCCCTTAGCAGAGGATGGATCCGCCATAAGCGCATCCGCAGTAAGCTTGTTAGCCGCAATACCCAAGTCGGCTCCAATTTGCTGAATGTGGATAATTAGTGTTGGGGGAGGCACTGGAGTCGATCTTGGAACATGATCATCCTCCACAAAGGGTTTTGGGCGAGGCTTCTTCTTCTTGGGCTCCGTCATTGGCAGGACTTGCAGCACAGGCTTAAAACCATCCCTCTTTATAGAGCTACGAGTGCAACAGCGCAGGTCAGAGTCAACAACGGGAGCACGATCACGTTTGGTCATTCGCTTCGTCTTTGGGGCAGGAGCAGAGAAAGAGAACTGCTCTTCAGCAGCAGTAACAGGCTGCAGTCCAAAGCCTGGCTCCAACTCCTAAGAACTGTCAGCTAACAAAGCACAAGCAGGCCCACTGAGGGGCGAAGCAACAGACAGTGGGACAACAAAGCCAGCAGAATCAGCAGGTATTAATTCAGAAACCCAGCTAACCTTCTCAAACGCCAACGACCAAGATCTCTTGGAAAGAATCAGAGGCTGAAACGAAGCCTGAAAAACTTGCTTTGGAACATGCATAGTAGAGCAACGACCCAAAAGGGTATCAAAGGTCCTTTTCCATGCCATCTCCGGCGGCAAAGCAGGGCCGTACACCACATTCAGACGACCAGCAAAAAGATCCTGCCGGGACACTATAGGCTGCTGATATGGCACTATGGCCCAAGCATCAAAGTCAGCAGGCATAGCAACATTCTTAATGTCATTACCCAATAAAGCTTCAGGGGGCTGTAAGTCATCACCAGGAGCAACCTCCAAACCCGGCATCAAATCCCCAGCATCCAATGGAGCAATCACCGGGTGCAACTGATCAGGCTCGGCAACCACAACAGGTGGATGATCATCAACTTCAACAGCATCCAAATGCACGATCTCAGGCGGAGCAGGCGGAATAGAACTGTCAGACTGATTAACAGAGCCTGAAAAATCTTGCTGGTTTATGACAATGGACTCCTTATCAGGGACTTCTGCATTTGCTGCATCATCTGCTGGAGCTTGTGCATCATCATCCCAACCCCATCCTCCGCCCTGATTCACGTCCACGGGGGGCGGCGGCGGTGGCACATCATTCCACCCAAGCGCAGGGTAAGGCGGCAGAGCAAATACATTGTCATCATGGATCAAGTTCCCGGGCAAGGGGTGAGGGTTTCCATCGATGGGCATAGGGTCTTCATCTTGCGGCATTTGCTCAGCAAAATTAGCACCAAGAATAAAGCACGATGCAGTCCAAGACACTTTTGCACCTCCCCAATCCGCATAGTCAGAGAACACCACATCCCTGGGAACTAGTATGTCCTCTGGAAAAGAAGCAAAAACTATCGATCTTACAAGATATGGATCATCACTAATCCAATGATGAAATTTTCCAAAAGTATTAACCGCGGCCCTTAGGTTCTCCTCATTACGCAGATCAAGAGGGACACCCAGAAACATTAGGCAGCCCTGACGAAAAACTTGAACCCCACGAAAACCCTCACCATGGTCGTGTCTCATAAAACGGACAAAACGATCCAGACCAAGATCTTGAGGAGGCATCTGAACCAAAGCAAAACTCTCACCAGCATCTCTGACCTCAAATAAACCCACACCAGAAATCCAAGTCTGGGCAGAGCGAACATGAAAACCCATGTGGTTCCAGAGGCGGAGCCGGCATGACCTCCGCAATCAAAAAGCGTTCATGAGAATGAACCATGGGCGACGGCGGCGAGACGAAGGTCCGTGGAAGACGATTAACCCCTCCATCAATGATGTGATGCCCCGCCGGCACATAGCGCATCGGATCAATGGCAAAGTTTGCCATGGGTGGGGGGGAAGAAGGAAGCGGAGGCGTTGGCGGTGGAGAGCCAGCCGGCGTGCGTGGAGCGCAGGTTACCGGGGATAATGGTGATGTGATGGGGCATGACAGCAAGGGTGGCGGCAGCGCGTGCTTCCCAATGCAGGAGGGAGAGACCGACCTATCGGAGATATCGGGACGCTTCTGTTTCCAACATAAACCTTTTTCTATCGCGATAAAATCGCAGTCCTTCCTAGAATGACCAGGATCCCCACAGGCCAAACATCCAACGGAGACCGAGCAGCTGACAGACAGGTGGCCCCCCAAAGAGCAGCGAGAACACGTGAGCACTTGGTCCACCATGTCATTGACCATGGTCTCAAAAGCATCATTGGCCTCTTGAGTGGAAGGAATTTCCAGCGTAACAGGGCTAGCAGGCCCAACAGGTGAAAAATCAGCAATAGTGGGCTCTGCAGCAACTGGGCTGACTGTCGGAGGAGGAAAACTAGGCCTGGGGAGGCATGTGGGCGATGGACCAGTGATTACTGAGTCCGAAGAGCCCAACATGGCATCGGAGCCCAAGATGGCATCATTCAAAACAGGATCTAACCCGCCCGGAGATCTCGCCGTAGGTGGAGCTTGTGGTTCCGAAAGAGACGATCGTATGGGAACGACCATGCCAAAAGTGATCGACGGCGAGGCCACCGTCCACTGAAGCTCCACCGGCGGCGGGGTGTGAATTACCACACGTTCCTTCGTGGGTAAATCATAATCGGAGATATCAGCTAAATCAATGCAATTCTGAGTAGCAGGATAACGATAGCCCTTACATGCATCATAATTCTGAAATGTAGCGAAGGAAAGCCTTTTGCGAGATGAATTACCAGATCTGATCGCAGATTTGACAGGAGGCTTATGCATTGCCATCATACCAAGAACGGCACGCCGCTTGGAGGGGCTGACAAGAATCCACTCCGCGTCACACTCCTTTTTCCAGATCAAAAACTCACGCCACCAATTTGGCCCACCATTACCCCAGAGATGAAAATAACATTTGAATTGGTTGCACGCATAAGAACGCGAATCAACAATATGAAATCCCACTTGCTTGCAAGACACCACAAAAGAGAAAACTTTATCCTTAATGCAACTCACCATGAGATCAATAGCAGAACCACCAAGAGCTGCCTCGAGTGCCGCAGCCACCGAATCGTCATCCAGCCGGAAATCATGCCGGCTAAAAGAAACCACCAGAACAAAAGGACGTGACCCCTCCAAAGGATGAATGGAGAGACCAGAAGATCTAAAAACCTCATCAGCAAAAGCCACTCCACGAGAGAAATCCAGATCCAGAGTTGCACCGCCATCAGAACCCATAGAAGATGGGGTCCCGAGAGAGAGGAGAGAAATCCAGAAACAATGGTCGAAGAAGTTCTAAAAGTTACCGGAGAGGAAGGGAGATCACTGTGAGGAGTCGCCGGAGGGTGGGAGGGTGGGTGGGAGTGCCGCCATGAGGAATGGTGGGAGTATGATATAGAAACCAAACAGGTGGTATTCACACATAGCAAATCTAAACTAAGCTGATGACATATAAGATGTATAATGTAAGCAATGCAAGGTGCCATATGCATGATATGACCAACATCAGCATGCCAGGTTAGAGCAAACACCTCAGGTGGTAAACAGGCATGGTCGGCTCCTTCTGAATCTCCATCTGAACAGTTATCTTCCTCTGGAATACAATCTGGAAATGCAGGAGAGGGGGGGGGGGGCACTTCGCCCACCATGGAGCAGCGTCTGCATGACATTATATTCACACACAATGGTCTTCTCTTTTTCTCTACATGTTTAGTACGATTGTGTACAATATCTGACATGCATAATAAAAAAAATAGTTAGATTTTGTAAGGCCTAAGGGGTGCATGCAAAAATCAAGACTGATGGTAGAAAATGAGTGGATGGATCCAAGACTAATGATAGCAGGTAGATTATAGCTTCAGTTTAAAAAGATAGACAATGGATCATCTATTGTTTGTTTCCCACCCAACATGAACCACATAGAAGACCCCAGATGAACCAGATAGTAGACAGATACTATTCGTTGCTGGCTCGATATGAGACCCATGGGCAATTCAAAACTCAAGATTGAATTATAAAGTAGCAGGTAGTAATAACCGATGTATAACGTAAGCAAACACGAAAGACTGTGACCTCTCTTCCAGAACTGTGTAGTCCTCAGGTTCATTTTCTCAGTCAATGATGGTAATGCAGTTGGCGTGGCTGCTGACAACGGGGAAGATGATCTGAGGTGGCGAAAGAAAGTCTGCAGGGGGGATCTCTGCTGCAGTGAACGCTTCTGTCGATGGTGCACCTCAGGTGGGGTGGATGACGACACGGCAGGAGCAGGACATAACACACAGAGTTTTCTTTGACACCAATCTGAAAATGAAGTAAATCTGTAAGGGCTCTGTCGGTGTCAAAACCGGCGGATCTCGGGTAGGGAGTCCCGAACTGTGCGTCTAGGTGGATGGTAACAGGAGACAAGGGACACGATGTTTTTACCCAGGTTCAGGCCCTCTCGATGGAGGTAAAACCCTACTCCTGCTTGATTAATATTGATGATATGGGTAGTACAAGAGTAGATCTACCATGAGATCAAAGAGGCCAAACCCTGGAAGCTAGCCTATGGTATGATTGTTGTTCGTCCTACGGTCTAAAACCCTCCGGTTTATATAGACACCGGAGAGGGTTACACAGAGTCGGTTACAATGGTAGGAGATCTACGTATCCATATCGCCAAGCTTGCCTTCCACGCCGAGGAAAGTCCCATCCGGACATGGGACGAAGTCTTCAATCTTGTATCTTCACAGTCCAGGAGTCCGGCCAACGATGATAGTTCGGCTATCCGGACACCCCCTAATCCGGGACTCCCTCAGTAGCCCCCGAACCAGGCTTCAATGATGACGAGCCTGGCCCGTAGATTGTCTTCGACATTGCGAGGCGGGTTCTTCTCCAAATTCCATATACTTGTCGAATAGTGTCCGGCTTCTGATAAATGATGCGCTCCTTGGCTTCCATGCCCAATAATGGCCATCTTCCACGTGTCGAACGAATGCGAAAAGCTAGGGTATTTTTACACTTTCCCCCCTAGCTGCGCAAATGAGCCGCCTATAAAAAGAGACGAGGATCTAGATCCGAATCACACCATCCCCCCTCCGCAAGCTTTCGTTGGAGCGCCTCTGACAAAAAATCCGTTCCATCATGGACAGTCGACGCGGCTCCTCCTCTCGCGCTCCCAGCCCCCAGCCTGGGGATTGGGAGAGATGCTCAGTCCCGCATAGCAAGCTAGTGATGCTCCAAACCAAGGGATTTCTTCCCCCAGCCTTCATGGTTCCGGTTCGAGCCGGACTCACCACCTATAAGGGCGGAAAGCAAGCGGAGAGCGTCCCTGATCCTTCCAAAGGAGAGAGGGTATGCTTTGTCTTTTATCTGATAAGAGGACTCGGATTTCCAATACATCCGTTTCTCCGGGCCCCCTGGAGTTCTACGGCCTCCGGCTGCACCACCTTACGCCTGTCTCCATTCTACACATCGCGGGCTTTGTGGCCCTTTGCGAACTGTTCTTGGGCGTCGAGGCTCATTTTGCACTGTGGAAGAGATTATTCTGCCTCGTACCCCGTTCTCATGAGGGGTCAATATATCAAGTGGGCGGAGCCGAGCTATGGCGCATCACCGGGACCAGATATCTATCCGGAACCCCGAAGAAGGTATCCGAAGACTGGCCTTCGGAATGGTTTTATATAGAAGACGCCCCGGTACAGGATCCCGTTCGGATCGGCCTCCCGGAGTTCAGTAATGCTCCCTTGAAGAAACGCCTAAGTTGGCGTCCACGGAGCCCCCAGAGGGAAAACGACAGGGACGTCCCTTACTTGATGAGCCGAATAAGGTTGCTAGCTCATTCCGGACTGACCATGATCGGTGTCATGGCCACCTGCATTATGCGGGGGGTGCAGCCGCTCCAGTATAGGGGCCACCCCATGTGGGATTTCAACGGGGAGGACGATGCCACCCGTCACGGCCGTACGGGGCCGGGATCGGTCGCCGATCTGGTGAAGATCTTGTCCGCGCTGTACAAGGGGGAAGAGGAGGATTTTCTCCGCGTCAGTCCATTGAACGGATTTTCTATGAACAATCCTCGAAGCTGGGTAAGCGGACATTTCCTTTTTGGCACATCCGATCCATACTCCCATGGTTAGATATCTCATTTTGTGATTTCGACGCAGGAACTGCGCCAGGCCATAAAAGATATAAACAGCCCGCCTCCGCAACCCGAGGATCTGGAACGGTTCCTCGATCCAGCCTCCCAAGAGGACCCGGACATATTGGTGGAGCTGATTGATGGGGTATTTCATCAACTAAGCATCGATAATGCCTTGGTTGCCATTACGGCCGATTACCCCGGAATACTTCCAGCCTCAAAGGTAACTGAGACCAAAGCCCCAGTACTTTGATAATGACCCATCTGTGCTTATTTTTGATCACCGTATATCAATGGTGTTTCGCAGGGGGTGCCTTTGAGGCGGGAGGCCGAGCCCGCGGTGGCTAGCCAACAAGGGGCAGCACGGCCACATAGGCTAAAAAGAAGTGCGGTCCGGATTGAAACACCGCCGCAACGGTAAGGCGTGTCACGATATTCTCGGGATTGATTCCGGGAAGGTATATTAACGCTGGTGCTCCTAGAAAAAGAGCGCTCGCCGGACTGTGTCCGGAGAGATGGCCAATCGAGCCTCCGCCAGCCAGGCTCCAACGCCGGGTTGGGAAGCGGAGGTGAACACGAGGCGTGCGTCGGATGCTTCTCCGACAGAGGATGCCGACAGATTGTCCGCCACCAACTCTGAGGTGGAGAGTGCCATGAATCACAGGCGCCGCCAGACAGTTCTTCGTGACGCATGTTTCTCCCAAGAGGCATTGAACACCTTCAATTCGGGAGGCGCGCACCTCCGTGCCGCTCAAGATGGTCGAGCCAGAGCCACGAAGCAGTATGTAAAGGACATACGGGTGAGGAGATTTGACAGTTATATATGCCAGTAGCCCCCGAGACTTTAGTTAGGAGAACTGATTTAAGGATCATTTGTTATGCAGGATCTTACGGAAAAGAATACCCCGACTATCTCAGGAGCTTGAAGAGTGCAAGGCCCAGCTTGAGGCCGCACTAGCCGCCACAGGGGGAGCCATAGAGACCCCCTCCGGTAATATATACTTCGAAAGATAAGTAGTTTGTGAAGTGCGGCGTGTGTATAAGTCTGATAATAATATTGCAGATGGCGCCGGACTAGATCCGGACAAGCAACAACTCCTGCGCCGGTTAAAGGCCGGCGAGAATGTGCTTACAAGAATGAGGCAAGAGAAAAATAATCTCCAAGATGCCAACACCCAGCTGGGTGAGGAACTAAAGGATGTTCGAGCCCAGCTGTCTGACTCCGTTAAGGAGAATCAACAGCTTCGTCGCGGCATTTATAGTAAGTGCTTGAGTGAACTTTTGAAAAGAAGAGTTCGGCGAGGAAGTCGACTAACAGAAATATGTCTGTAGGTATGCTCACAGGTCGTCCTGCAGAGGAAATGCCCAGTTCAACGGGTGACCTACTTCCCGAGCTTCTGCAACTGCACGAACGAGTCTGGCAGGTGATGAGAGGCGTCGCCCAGGCCTTGTGGCCATCCATCTCCCTACCCGAAGGCCTTGGAGAGCTTGCAGAGAGGCTTCAGGGAGCACGGCGGCGCTTCCGGCTATGGAAAATATCGGCCTGCCGTCAAGGCGCCAGGGAGGCCTGGGCCATGGTGAAGACGCGGTACACGAAGGCTGACCCAAACCACATGGCCGAGGTCGGACCTGTGGGGCCCGATGGGAAGGAGATCCCTGTGAGCTTAATGTACGGCCAAGTAGAGTTGGCCGCAAAGTATTCCCAGCGGGACTGTAAACTAGACAACTTATTAGATGGTATTGAAGAGGAATACAATCAGTCAATTTGACTATGTAATTTAAAATGACATGTAAAATGCCTTCTAGCCGGATTGTAGATCGCGAGGTGTGATGGACGGTTCCGTCATTGGAGCAGCTGCGCTAAGGTGTATGACGACGAGGCTGAAGCATGACAAGACAGACAACTTTAATCTGAAGTGGGACCCTAATATCATCTGCAATAGATGATGTAAAATACATCACCAAAAAGTGCTATATGTAAAACGCATCAACCGTGCCACGGCCGCTCCGACAGATGTTGTAAGTACTATTCACTCTGAACTTAACTAAAGAAAATGAACTTCACAGTCAAAACTGAATTTTCCCGTCGAAACTGATTGAACTAGTAAAAGAGCATTGCAATAGATGTTTAGGGCGTTCGAGCACTAGTAGCAGAGAAGCAGTGATCTAAATCCACAGACGCTCGAGCAGAGAACGCACTAGCAGAGAGCAAGCCGTGCAGTAGCACCGCGAGCGAGTGCTAAAGCAGCAACTCCTGTAGCTGCCGGAGGTCGTGCAGCAGCAATAGCAGTGCAAGCGAGAGAAAGAGCAGAGCAGCAACACAAACAAAAGCAGGAGCAGTGCAGCAGCGCGACCGATAGCAAGAACAGAGCTGCAGCGCGGGCGAGAGCCGGAGCAGCTGCAGCTAGTGCCGTTGTGGATGTCGCAGCCGAGGAAGCAACTACATGGGGGAGAGACGCCGTGGATGATGTGGTCGGCAACAGCGCCGTCGATGGAGACGCCATGTCTGCTCGGTATCGAGCACCGGCAGCCCCATGAGATCGATTAAAAGATAAAATGCAGCGGTGAGTGCAGAACCTCCTTGGTGGCGTCGAGTTGGCCTCGGCTTCATCAGAGGAATTGGTGAGGGTGTTGCGGTTCCAGTGGGGCAGGTCAAGACGGTGCTGTGGGGATTGAGGTGGCGCGATAGATGAGGCGAACATCGGGGCAGCTCCTTGGAGGTGGAGGACGGGGCGGCTGATCCGGCGGGATGACAAGATCGACAACGGATCCTCATCCGGTGCGGTGGATGAGGGACGGCGAGTTGTTGCGGTGCACGACGTAGTCGGGGAAGAGTCTCCGGCTGGGCGGCGGTCGGGAGGCCGATGGAGGAGCGTGGGGTTTCGCGGGTTTTAGTGGCC
>NC_041393.1:559123494-559125009 GCF_002162155.2 Triticum dicoccoides | reverse complement strand
TTGGTGTATGAATGGGGGGGGGGAGGAGGGGCGAAGGGGGAGGGGGAGCCAAGCTTAGGGACGCGCTTGTCCAAAATGTAGGGTAAGTTACCAGCGTACCCCCACCGGTTTTGACACCGCGACGTGGAGCTTCTTTTACGGCTGAGGGGTAGAAGGGGGATTTCGCGTGTTTGGGCTGCGGGAGCGATTTCGGATGAGGAGGGAGTTCTCGCGCGCGTCCAAATTTCGGGATAACAAGGCGCGACACGGGTTGAAGAAGCGGGAGTTTCAAAGCAGGTGAGACAAAAGATACTCGAGCTTGAAAATTTCGGGATAACAAGGTGCGGATTCCTTGTTCGGAAGAACAAACTTAATGTGTAAAAAAAATCATACAAGACACAAGAGAGTCATGTCCCCTTTTACTATATTGCTATAGATGCCATTGAAAAAACTACAAGAAAAATGTAAAAAAATCGAGAGAACATGATTACCCTGCACAATACCAAATCGATTCGCACTTCCATCAAAAACAACAAAAAACAAATCAATTCCCACCAAAGAAAGAGTAATGTCCCTTTTTATATGATTACAAATGCCATGATCTCGAATTTCAATGTTTGAATCCACGTTATGTTGAATTTGAATATATCATTACGTGACCTTGCGGTTTATAATTGATGTAGTCATACATTTTGATCTTCCATCATATATGAACATTTTACTCCACCATGTGAACATATATATTGTCGTCTACCATATGGACTAAATTTGAATTAATTTTCCTTATTTGAATACGATTGTTGTCAAGTTATACAATAACTTAAATATTATCTTGATAACAAAAAGACATGCATATAGCAGTAATCATATTTCACTATGAACTACATGTACCATACACTCTCCAATTCAAATATCTGTATCCATTTTATGTTGAATTCAAATCATAGTACATTATTGGTCTAGGTAGCGAGATGTTCGGGATAATCTAAACCCTGTTTTCATACGTATAATTTTTGGCTGAATTGGGACAAGTTTTGGTATAAGCCTCTTGCAAAACCGGAGATTCTCTTAACAAGCCTCGTGGTTCCGAGAGGGAACGTGTCACCTTTGTGTGCGAAACGATATACGCTGCCTCCCCCCTGATTTTATTTACAGAGGCAACATAGAACTATATGAGTGCCCTATTAAAGTTTGGAATTATTTCGGGTTCATTTGGCCTTTTTATACATTAATTGAGTTTCTGGACTTTTAATGTGCATAATCTAAATATGAATTGCATGCACATGCTCCGGTGCACCAAAGTGGGTTTAAAAATAACATGTGTGTCCTTGGTTGAATTTCTAGGTCCCATGGAAGAAATGAGAATGAAATTCAAACATCTAGGCGTCATGACTCTGCCGAGAACATCGAGAAACTTAGATTTTAAATTCATGTAATGAAACTTGGCATGGTGTCATGTCATGGCACTAACATGTTGTGGTAAAAAATTGGGCCGATTTGGAAGCTCGTGGTTCTAAGAGGGAACGTGCCACCCCC
>NC_041393.1:559095278-559123150 GCF_002162155.2 Triticum dicoccoides | reverse complement strand
GTTTTTTATACATTAATTGAGTTTCTGGTCATTTAATGTGCATAAGTCAAATTTGAACTACAAGCACATGCTCTCGTGCACCAAAGTTGGTTGAAAAATCACATTTGTGTCCTCGGGTGAATTTCTAGGTCCCATGCAAGAAATGAGAATAAAATTAAAACATCTGGGCATCGTGGCTCGGCCGAGAACATTGAGAAACTTGGTTTTAAAATTCTTGTAAATCCAAAACACGTCTAAAAATCATGAAACTTGGTATGGATGTCATGTCATGGTACTACCATGTTGTGGTAAAAAAATGGCCGAATAGGAACAGATTTTGGTATAAGCTTCTGGCAAACCAAAGCTTCTCTCAAGAAGGCTCGTGGTTCTGAGAGGGAACGTGTCACCTTTGAGTGCGAAACGATATACGTTGTCCCCCTTGAGTTTATTTACAAAGGCAACATAGAACTACATGAGTGCCCTGTTAAATTTTGGAATTATTCCGGCTTCGTTTGGCCTTATTTACACATTAATTGAGTTTTTGGTCATTTAATGGGCATAATTCAAATTTGAACTGCAAGCACGTGCTCTCGTGCACCAAAGTTGGTTGAAAATCACATTTGTGTCCTCGGGTGAATTTCTACTCCCATGCAAAAAATGAGAATAAGATTCAAACATCTGGGCATCGTGGCTCAGTCAAGAACATTGAGAAACTTGGTTTTAAAATCATGAAACTTGGCATGGTGTCATGTCATGGTAGTACCATGCCGTGGTAAAAAAATGGCCGAATAGGAACAAATTTTGGTATAAGCTTCTTGCAAATCGGAGCTTCTATCAAGAAGGCTCGTGGTTCTGGGAGGGAACCTGTCACCGTTGTGTGCATAATTCAAATTTGAAATACAAGCACATGTTCCAGTGCACCAAAGTTGGTTGAAAAATCACACGTGTGTCCTCGGGTAAATTTCTAGGTTCCATGCAAGAAATGGGAATGAAATTCAAAATTCTGGGCGTCGTGGCTGGGTTGGAAACATTGAGAAACTTAGTTTTTTAATTCCTGTAAATCCAAAACACGCATGAAAATAATGAAACTTGCCTTGGTGCCATGACATGGCACCAACATGCTGTGGTAAATTTGCAGTCCGATTTGCGAATGCGCACACATTAACAATCAACAAACTCATTTTGGAACAAGTGCTGTCACGTTACAATCGGAAACACAAGTATTATTGAAACCGTGGGCGTTCTACTTACTAGTACCATTTACGTGCCGCCACGCGTCCCCGTTTTTTATTAGCTAGGAGGCGTCGTGCAGGGTAGCTATTTGAGTACGAGAGGCATGCGATCAGACCCCTGCGTGTGCTTATCGGGAGGAGAGCCCTTTGACCTCCATCTGCCGTACACCTCTCTCCCAAGGTCTCCATTAATGGCGCCCGAGCCTCTGTTTAATGGCGTGGCTATGTCTCACTCGACTGAGATTTAAGAGAGAAAAAAGAAAATCTGACAGCACGGATCTTGATGTAAGATCCGACGGACCTATATAGCATCTACTGCGACTTATAGCAAGACTGATGAATATATAAGGACGAATTTTTAATCAAAGAAGGGCTTGCTCCTTCCGATTTTCATTACTGAAAACCACCACAATTCACAAGAAGTTCAGCACAAGTCCAGCCTAACACGAAGGACTAAAAGCTACTCCCTCTGTCCCATAATATAAGACGCTTTTTGACACTAGTATAGTGTCAAAAAACGTCTTACATTATGAGACGGAGGGAGTACCAGATTGAAATCGCAACATCCCAAGAGGTCAACAAAGGCCAAACATCCACGCTAGAACCCAACATTTCACAACTGACGACACAATCCACATCCTAAACCGATTATTACATCAAAATAAACCAGGAAACTGAAGGAAGCCCAGCAGCAACTAGAAGAACAGCAACGCCAGGGTCGCCACCGCAAGAGTTTTCTTCATTCCAGCCATGCAACATTGATCTTCCACAGAAAGATAAGGACGATTAATTGTCTTACATAATTACAAAGATAATTAAAAAAGCCACATGCGGCTATGCCTGAAATACACAAGGGCAAAAGAAGAAGGAAGACAAGGATCTGGCTCGCTGATCTCTACTTTCTTGATGCGTTGCTGCAGGCCGCGAGAACTAGTCTCCGCGGCGAGCGGCGATGAGCTCTTTCGTGTCCTCAAGATGCTGCTTGAGAACATCCACGGATTCCTCCACCAGCCTTTGGCGTTCGTTGCGGAGCATGTCATTCTCGTCCGTAAGTTTCTTGACGATGACGCCTGTCTTCTTCAACAAGGCACTAGTCACCTCCTGCTGGTCTGCACTTTGGATGATCTTCTCCCTCAGCAGGTCGCGCTCGGCCTGGAGCCTCTCATTGCCCTCCCTTAGTTGCTGGATGACGCCGGTAGCTTGTTCAAATGAGGCTTTCACGTCATCTTGCAACCTCGCCAAGCCGGAGATCTGATCCATCTGGCTATGGACGATCGCATGCATGCGCCTATAACTGTCGACGCCTGCCCGCGAGAAATTTTCCGAGGCCGCCGTAGCGCGGCGGGACATCTCTGCTGCATTCATGGCGCGGCGGGACATCTCTGCTGCTTCCGCAGTGTGGCCGGACCAGTCTGCTGCATCGACGGCGCGGCGGGACATTCGCGCTACTTCAGCGGCGCGGCGGGACCTCTATGCTGCTACTTCCGTGCGGCGGGACATGTCGGCTGCTCTCGCAGTGAGGCGGGACATCTCTCGTGCTTCCGCTTCCATGCTCGCCTCTCCCTGGTGGCAATCTCTCGACCCAGAACTCACGCTGGCCATGGCAGACGCAAAGGAAGGATGCTGAATGACTTGTTTGAATTTGTGGATGAGGAGTTGAGGAGGAATGTGCAGTCATCTTGGCATACTAGTATTTATAACCGAGTACTAATACGCTCCTAAGTGGGAAACTGTTTAGGTTGTGATTGGTGTGAACAGGTTTGGAATTCAATATAGCGTGGTACTAATACGCTCCTAAGTGGGAAACTGTTTACGTTGTGATCGGTGTGAACAGGTCTGCAATATAGCGTGGAGTAATTTGGAATGTGACGACACGCAAGCTCAGAATTTATAAATACCCGCATGGCGAGCTCAGCCTAGTCCTTTTTTTAGATGCATTAAACCTATCTCTCGGGACTTCTCGCACGCACCATCGTGCCACCCACAAAAACTTGTACTCTGAGTTTAGTAGTACGTTATACAGGAAGAGAAGAGGTGCACGCACGCATTCGTCCTCTCACACAAGCATCTGTTTTTTCTTGAAAAGGAGGATGATGACCCCCGGCCTCTGCATCTGGGAGTCACACACGCATCTGTAGCTACGAATTGTAGTGTTCTCAACCATCCGATTGGCTCTATCATGGATGTACCTAAATACTAAAACATGTCTAGATACATCTATATTTTGACAAATGGAAGGCATGTATTGTGGAACGGAGGGAGTGCTTGTCATCAAAATGGATAAAAAGGGACGTATCTAGAACTAAAATACGTCTACATACATCTCCTTTTATCCATTTTGATGACAAGTAGTACTTCTTACCCAAAGGAACTTTATATCCAACAGACACAAAATATCCGTTCGACTGTTGGAAATTACTGATTTGATGTCGAAGTAATTGCTGCATCGCCACCAAAACCCACCATTTCTTAAGCTAAAGTAGACCAAGGTAATCCCTATATTAGCATATTACTAAGATAAACAGAAGGCACTGTCGAAACATTTAGGACGTGAGCTTGTCAATCTGAATGTGGAGGGACACAAGCTTAGCCCCGGCCAGCAGCTTGGGCGGAACTGTCAAAAAGGTCAGCTCCTGCATGTCGATGTCGCCGGGATCCTTGCTGCTTGTCACCTCCATTTCCACCTCGACGGCGTCGGTCGTGCCTTTGGGCTCCCCCGGCGGGCCGTTCGCCCATAGCTTGGCCCGGTAGTGCGGCAGTGGGGACGCCGATGTCGAGCACGCCGCCAACCAAGAAAAACGCGCAGCGGTCCTCCTCCGCGAACAGCAAGAGCCATGACTCCGACAGTGGCACTTGCAGCTGCAGCACCTTGCCGTACTGGATCCTGTGCACGGGCATGGGATGCGCATTGCTGATGTGGTGGTAGAGCGCCGGCGGCGGGCCTTCGTAGCCGCAGACAGGCACAGGGCATTTGCAGGGCGCGAGTGGACACACGCTCTGGTGATGGGCGAGCTTATGGTAAGTGACGTAGAGCCCACAGCCTTCGTGCGGGCACTCCACCCTCAGCAACGAAATGACGGTGTCCACCATCGTGTTCCACACGTCGAAGCCACCGCCGCGCTCGCACTTCTGGCACTGCTGCTGGTTCCCGGGGCGCTCGACACGGGAGTCCGCGCAGGCCAGGTGCCCTCCCTTGAACTGCAGAAATCAATCGAACAACACATCAATCAAGAAACCTGCACCTTGCTCAATCAGCCGAATGGACGAGGTGCATTCAAACCTCATACACTGGAGGCGTCAAGGGGCGGAGGCACAAGGGGCAGTGGAGCACGGTGAGGTCCATCGAGACCTTAGTGAGCTCCCTCGTTGGTTCCTGTTCCGTCGGCATGATCTCGCCCTCCTCGTGCACAACCATCTCTTGCTTGGGCCGGGGCATTACAAAGCTTTACCGTCACATATTTTATACTCTGCGCATAACTGTCCTCCTGCATACCAAGGAAGGCAGTAGTTTGAGTTTTCTGGACAAATTTGCCCTGCGCATGAGTAAGCTGCATAAATATTGAAAGTAAATGCGCATGCAATGGTTGGCTGGTCCTCCTTCCTTTTCGCTTGAGTTGGCTTCCCCAGGCGGTCAAGCCGCATCCGGTGCTGCACGCGTTTGCCTGTAGCCATTTTCTACTTTGGAAACTGGCGCGATTAATGGAGGCAGAACTAATCGAGCAAGGGCACAGATGGAGACCAACGCGGACGCGTAGACTAATCTGAGAAAAACAAGAAAAAGTTATACACAAAGTAAAATGAATCAGAGGGAGTACTACTTCAAGGTGCATTAAGTCAACACATGCTAGTATCAAAAGGAGAGTCACGGCATGCATGCATGCGTTGTAATTAATGCACCAGTAACCCTAAATTATTGAAATATATCGAGTGCAGTGCTTTGATGAGTCGCGTCAACTCGTACATCAATGAGAAGTTTGATTATCCTCTCCCTCACGGAATTAACTGCACCTGCCTTTGGCTATATGACAGGTTGGCCACACACCTGTCGGGCCCACCTGTCATACACACAAAGACAGGAGCGTCCCTCCCTCGCCCATTAGCGTGGTGGCTGGCAAGACTAGGAGAAGCTTTCGCTACACGCTCTCCCTCCCGCACGCGGTGGACATGCAGTAGTTCAATCGGTGTCAGATGGCCAGAAGCGTACTGTAGTACTCCTCTAGTGCAGTAGTACACCATCATTGTTCGACTTCCCGAAGAGGCAAAGAGCCAAGCGCAGCCCGGACGCTCGCGTGGCAGTTTCATGTGTAGAATAGTCTAGATAGCGTGTACCGTGCCTATAAGCTTAAAATCGTTGGGGTCGGCTCCATGCTATGTGGTCGTCTCGAAGTTTTTTTAAAAAATTAAAATAGTCTTCTGGCCCTACCCTTCACCCTGGTGATTGTAGTTTGCACACTCATCTGGTCAAGATAGGAATATATATATTTTAATTTGTTTTTTTCGAAAAGGGGGGAATCCCCGGCCTCTGCATCAGAATGATGCATACGGCCACATATATTTTAATTTGTGGTGGGTAAATGTTAGAGGTTGCAGCAAATATATTGTACACTGCGGGTCTTTCAGCCAAGTTTAGAGGCAAGCATGTGGGGCCAGAGCTATGATGTGTCGCGTCAACTCATAGAATGAGGAGAAGCTTGATTTTACTACACGCCTTCTCCCTCGCCCATGCGCGTTGTTTCTCGCAAATGAGGACAGGCTTGTGCTTAGTAGTACTTCTACAACAAGCTATCCATCCCGCTCGCGGTGGACGGACATGCAGTAGTGGATTCGACACTGTAGAAGCAGTAGTAGTAACATCATTGTTCGTCTTCTCAAAGAGGCGAAGAGCCAAGCGCAAACCGAACGTTGCAGTTGCGAACATTGGAGCACGCATATAGCCAGGATCTTGCATGAGACAAAATTGCTATGTGAGCCCACTATTGTATTAGTACGTACAACTACTTGCTAGTATAGCCCTGTAAACCATAAAGGAGTATTTGCCCTCCTAGAGATTTCAACAAGTGACTAGACTACACCGAGATGGAGTACATATGGAGCAAAATGAGTGAATCTGCACCGTAAATAAATACGTACTAGTTCTATCATTTTCCTCTCCGAGGTGCATAATATTGAGTATACTGACTAGTCTCTTTTTGACACGCATTTACATTGTTTTTTTTGACACAGTACAGACGCAAGCGCTCATATACACGCGCATACACTCACCCCTATGAATGCACACACGCACGACACTAAGTATCATCTTGAAATTTACAAAGTCACCATAGGCACCTCATCGTCGACGGGTCCATAGGTGCTAGAATGCCAAGGAGGAAGAGGGTAGCGGATCCCGAGACGTTGAACAGTCAATGATGCATCCTCAATTACATGCAGAGGGAATTAATTGGAGAAGCAGACTAGAGCCAGCACGATGTGAATGCAACAGAGTTTGGACTCTCATATAATAAAGGCGCCCCACCACTCCAATCCATCTACTCCTGAGTCTCTGCGCAACACTGCTCACTCCAATCCAAGACCAAGTGACCGGAAGCCACAAGCACCTATGGAGGCGATGGACGCGAGCGGCAGTCGGCTGTGCCAAATCATCCAAGGCGCCGGCCTGCGGCCCCGCACCGCGCAGCGTTTCCAGATGGTGCTGGCGACCGTAGGTATCGTAGCCCTCGCCGACGCCGGCTTCGCCTCTCGCATGGACGACATGATGGTCAACTCCATCTACAAGTTCACCACCGTCAAGAAGCGCGCGGACGACCTTGCCGTACTGCTCCAGCCCGCGCGCCCAGGCTCCTCATTGCCTGCCACCCTCATCGGCCTAGATGGTGACGAACTCTTTCAAGCCCCGGTGGCCCTGCAGGTGCCGGAGGTCGCGACGAAGAATGTGCACCTCGAGGCCGCGCTCGCTGCGCAGCGCGTCGCCATGCAAGAAACCATCGACCCGCACATCCACGTCTACGAGGAAATCGTCTACATAGTCCACTACAAGGCAAGCGAGGACAGAAAGACGTTGGCCTTCTTCCAGCAGCTGGAATCTTTGGACGCCATTGTTCAGAAGCACGTCGACCTGGCCACGAAAGCCGCTGCTACTTAGGCGCCGTTCGATGGGCCGGCGCCCTGAGTCGAGGTGGTGGACGTCGTCGATGGATGCATCTCTTCTTCTTGCCTCCTATAACCAGCACTGCATTGCCTCGTGGCCTTAATGTTTTATTAGTATAGTACTCCCTCCATTCCCAAATATAAGTCTTTCTAAAGATTCCAGCAAGTAAATAAATGCATGTCGACGAATTCTGGCTATATGTGCATATTTATATCTAGCTATTGTACTTTTTGGCTATAAACTTGACTATATGTGACATGGCAACATCATATAGCCAGCAGCTGGCTATATTATTAACCATGCTCTTAGAGAGTAGAAGAGAGAAACGAGGGAGGAGGGCTAGCTGTAGCACGGACGCTGTTGTCAGATGGGACTCGTGTTTCTAGAATAGGAGTACTGAGCACTCGTGCCTCCTTTTTTTTGAGGGAAAAATTAGTCGTATGTCTAGTACCACTAGTTGGGTGCGTGCGACCTATAGCTATCATCACTTTAGGTCTACTTTTCGAACCGCGGGTACGCTTCACAGTACATATTTTTCACGCATTTATCCTCCTATATGTACTCCTAGGCTATTTCCACATGCTCCCATTTGCCGCATTGTGGGACATAGAGCATCTGGGTCGTAGTGCATGCACGACTCGGAGCATATGCCGGGGTATACATTTCAGACCTCACGAATTACATGCAAACCCCCCACAGAAGAATAAATAAATCAATGAATTACTACATGAAACCGGATTATTTTCATGGAGACCGGAGCATGTTCATTAAATTTTGGACATAACACATTTATAAAAAATGACCGGACCTAAACCAGTCTAAGGGCCTCTTTGATTTTTCCCGAAAAAAGGGCCTCTTTGATTCGCAGGATACTAAAAACACAGGATTGAGGAAAGTATGATGGCGATGAACCGAGACGAGGAGAACTCTAACTTAGTTAGAGGTTAGAGTTAGATTCTAACCCTGAACTAACTCTAAACCAAAGAGGTGTATGGATGGCAGGGTTAGATTGACAATAAATGCTCTATCTCAATCATTTGACTACTTTGGACCCTATTTTTAATCAGACTAAAATAAGTCCCTTGGATCCAAGCACCCTCTTGGTGTGTCCGGCTCTTCTATGGCCTCCTCCCGCTCACAATTGACATAAATGAACCATCTATACAATCAAGCATATAAAACATGATAATTTTTACTTTTTCAATACAAATGAGATATCCCACTCAAACATACAAGTCGTCAATCAAGCTTAACAAAATAAAAAAACACTTCATGAGACAAAGAATGAGCTAACTCATCATGGAAGTTGTTCATGATAGGGAGGGAGCCCGGAGCCCCTCACGCACCGAGGGAGGAGCTCGCCATCGTCGCTCTGGAGGAAGGCTCTGTAGAGCCCAAGCCCCGGGAACCCCTCCGACGCCGGCCCTTGCGAGTTGAGGTCGACACCGACATGGGTAGCAGGGCCGCTTCCTGCCGACTGGGAACTTAATCTTTGGGCCTCTATAAATAATGCAAGCCTGTAACTAAAATACCTAGAAAGGTGAACTGAATCTTTGGGCCTCTAGAAATAATGCAAGCCTGAAACTGAAATACCTAGAAAGGTGAACTAAATCTTTGGGCCTCCAGAAATAATGCAAGCCTGACACTTAAATACCTAGAAAGGTGAACTAAATCTTTGGGCCTCTAGAAATAATGCAAGCCTGAAACTGAAATACCTAGAAAGGCGAACTGAATCTTTGGGCCTCTAGAAATAATGCAAGCCTGAAAATGAAATACCTAGAAAGGTGAACTGAATCTTTGGGCCTCTAGAAATAATGCAAGCCTGAAACTCAAATACCTAGAAAGGTGAACTGAATCTCTGGGCCTCTAGAAACAATGCAAGCCTGAAATTGAAATACCAAGAAAGGTGAACTGAATCTTTGGGCCTCTAAAAATAATGCAAGCCTGAAATTGAAATACCTAGAAAGGTGACCTGAATCTTTGGGCCTCTAGAAAGATTTATTACCTCCTCAAGCAGCCTCAAACAATTCCATGCGTGCACCACAAATCTATAACAACTTTGATCAGGATCTACTTTTTCAAAACAGAATTAGCGCTAGAGCATGCAAGATCAATGATATGGCCGTGAGACAGAGAAGGAACGAACAAACTCACCCCTCTCGCGTCCTCCCTGGTACATGCGCCGCCGTCGCGCATGACAGAGGGAGAAAAACGACCAGTGAAGGGGGAGCGGGGCGACCTTCGAAGGTCGGAGGGAGAGGGCGGCCGGAGTAGGGCGGCGGAGGCCGAAAGGAGAGGGTGGCCGGAGGAGAGAGAGGGCGAGCGGCGCTTGGGCGGGGGCCCTATGGGGAACAGAGAGGAGTCGTTCGAGAGGGGGGGAGCGATCTGGTGCGGGCAGGTGAGATTTTTTTAGGGGAGCGGTCTGGTGTGGGCAGGTGAGATTTTTTTAGTTCTCTTTTAGTGGGCCCAGGATAACTAACCCAATTAGAACCTCTCCACCGGGCTAGTTTTTTTGGCTGGGTTAGAGCAAACTAGCTCAAACTAACCCCTCTTGTTTCGATAATTTGAGGCTATTTCAACCCAAACTAGCTCTAACTCAGGGATCCAAACAAAGAGGAGTGTTACTCTGCATGCTACAGTGTGGACCGTAGCACATTGTTTTTTATGGCCATATCACCACATTATTGTTTTCTACTGCTGGTTCACTGGGCTACCGTGGTTCGCACGGCTGGTTCACTGGGCTGCCGTGGTTCGCACTCCTCCGACCTGAGTAGTACTCCCTCCGTTCCTAAATATAAGTCTTTGTAGATATTTCACTATGGACCACATACAGATATATATAGATGCATTTTATGTGTAGATTCACTCATTTTTCTCCGTATGTGGTCCATAGTGAAATCTCTCCAAAGACTTATATTTAGGAACAGAGGGAGTAGTATAGTACTAGTATATACCGCATCATTCTTTGCTCCTTCTTACTACTCCGACGTGTCATGCACCCGGTCGGAGCGCCAGTAATTCATGACTATAGTGAGTGGTCATATCACAAGTCTTTCCAGCAGTAACGCACCGTCAAATCGCACAGCCCCACTCGCTCACCCTCCTCGCCTCTCTATCAAACCGCCTACCCAAAAACTGCCGCGTGTACTGCCCAGGAAAAGCCCCGCCCTCAACTTTTAACTACGCGAAAATAGTTCGAGCTTGTTGTTCTATATAAATACAGTACTTACTGTATGTTTATTCACCCGTGGGGTTGTTCAATGAATGGAGGGGCGGGGAGCACAAGTGAACAATACTACCTCTGTCCGGGTTTATTGGTCCCCATTGTATTTCGTGCCAAATTTTGACCATAGATTAAACTAAGAAAATGTTCACGCATGTCACCAAACATTATATTTTTCAAAACTATGTTCAAATACGAATCCAATGAGATAATTTTTCTTGACATGCATTAACATTTTGTTAGTTAAATCTTTAGTCAAAATTTGGCACAAACTATAAAAGGGACCTATAAACCAGGACGGAGGTAGTACTATAGTAGTAGTAAGTAGGAGTCGTAGAGTAGTCACCTTAAATAGAGAGTTTCTTTTCTTTAATGCCACGTACATAAATTGAAACGCTTGTTGTGGAGAGAAAAAAGATAATCACTCCACTATATATGGATGCAGGGGCCTGAAGGCTCGCTTTACTAGGGTTACTCTCTTCATTCTCTCATCCTCTCCAGATATAAATAAGACATCGGTACTGACATTTTCTCTCTGCTCACCGCTGGTCACAGATCCGGCCGGATCCCTTCGGCCGGTGTGTAGAGGACTAAAAGTGCATCGTTCACGCGGTCATCGCCGCCGAGGGAAGAAACCCACAGCTGCGGGAGGGGCCCGATCCTCTGCCCGTGCCGTTCTCTTCGACACAGCGCCGGCTCGGGAGGTCCTCCGACCCTTCTTCCTCCCTGCCGTATTGTCCGCAGATCCGACCTGCCGCCGCCGACATCCCGGTGACCCTCAGGTATAAGTTCTTCGAAAGTGGCCTTGCTCTACTACCCTAGCTCCCCACGTGTCTGCATGTGCATCTTTTTCTACTCCCATCAGCTCTTCCAAAGCCACCTAAATTTTTAGTATTATTAGAGGTAAAGCTACTTCATGCATTCGAATCTAGGGCTTTTTTCAAACAACAAAGAAAGTGGGCAAAGTTGTAGCATGAATCTAGGACTTGATTTAAAGAGGAAATAATATGGTGAAAGTAGTAGAGACTGGATACCCAACAGGTCTCTTGGTTGAAAAGGGAAATAATGGGAAAACGCAGTACAAACTGGATAAGGAACAGATCTATTATTGGTTGAAAAAAGGATAGAAAGTGGCGGTTGGTGGACAAGTCAACAGAGTATGTCCAGGATTAGATTTGCTGCCATCACATAGTAAAAGGTCTCTAGGATTAGATTTGCTGCCCTCACATAGTAAAAGGTCTCAGGATTAGATTTGCTGCCCTCACATAGTAAAAGGTCTCAGGATTAGATTTGCTGCCCTCACATAGTAAAAGGTCTCAGGATTAGATTTGCTGCCCTCACATAGTAAAAGGCCTCCAGGATTAGATTTGCTGCCCTCACATAGTAAAAGGTCTCCAGGATTAGGTTTGCTGCCCACACATAGCGTGAACAAGCTCGACATCACCACTTTATGCCTCCTTGTAGGTACATTGTGCTGATGCGTCCACTGTCGCACGTCCTTATACCAACCTTTTGCTGTTTTTTTTTGCGGTAAACCAACCTTTTGCTGTAAGGGCGCATGTAAAATGAAGCGATCACACTGTTACCTTAGGGACATGTCTAACCAGTGTTATTGTTAATCTAATGCCTCCAGCGATAAGATGCAATTAAACTGTGTTACAAATGGCACTCCTGCTATTTTCCCCAGTATGATAAGTAAGTTGCTCCTTTACGCTGCTGAGTGTCCTGGTGTCCCCACGGTCCCATGCCCTTAAACCAACTCTTTAGCTGTTGTTGATTTACTGTGTCTAGTAAACAAGCAATGCCACCATTAAAGTAATCCCATATCTGAGGAATCTCATTGTTGATCGTAATGCTTCTGGTAACATGAAGCATCGCTGACGTTTTAAAATTTCTACTATCCTTGCGTGATTGCCATGAACATAATTAAGATGCTTCTTTTCATTTTGTATATGTTTCGTATATTCTTATTAACCAGAAACTGTTTAATTTCTATCATTTTGTACAGATAGGGATATCCATTTCACCTTGTTGCTATTGTGACCTTTTGGTGAACTACACAAAACACTCTTTTTTGGAATGAGTGTCTTGTGCAGTTCAACTAAAATGTCACGTGGGCAACATCTCTCAATTTTGGTGGAACTGCACAAAATGGTTAAACTAAAGTGAAATCATGCTCTCCTATCTCCTTGTTTGTGCTATGCAAACATGCTGTGCAAACAGGAATACTCTACTACAGATGTTGTGACGGTCAAGAGCAACATCTCTCAATTTTGGTGGAACTGCACAAAATGGTTCAACTAAAGCGAAATCATGCTCTCCTGTCTCCTTGTTTGTGCTATGCAAACATGCTATGCAAACAGGAATACTCTACTATAGATGTTGTGACGGTCAAGAGCATTCGCTAAGTTCTTCGATTGTATGACATGGCTAGCCAAGATGGATTTAATCCCGATATTCACTTTATAAAAAGGCTCTAATGGGTTGGTTCTGAATCTTCAAGCTGGGAATCAGTGAGATGTGTAGGCATCTTTGTTGTACTTATTATTTGAATCTTATTTGTTGGTTCTGAATCTTCCAAGCTGGGAATCAATGAGACGTGTAGGCATCTTTGTTGTACTTATTATTTGGATCTTATTTGTTGGTTCTGAATCTTGCAAGCTAGGAATCAATGAGATGTGTAGGCATCTTTGTTGTACTTATTATTTGGATCTTATTTGTTGGTTCTGAATCTTGCAAGCTGGGAAACACAGCATGATGATGCAGAGGACAACAACCATAAGAAACAATTCAAACTTGGTAGTATTATCTTTGTGAAAGTGCGACAAATGTGCTGATCGTGTGCGTCCTGAGAATAATAATTCTAATTGTTGTGCATGTTGATCCCGTGGCACTGATAGAACGAGCCAATGCATTGCTTGTTTTAAGTATAAATTTCTATTAAAGCTAATTAAATTTAAGTAAAGTGACCACTAACTCCTGTTATTACAGTACCAATACAGTCCCGCTCGTGAACCGACGTGTGGCCGGAGTAGGTTTCTTAATGGAGGCGTTTGAATGCGCCGAGGGTGCATCTTCTGCCGGGCGTGCAGCGGACGAGGGAGGGGTAGTAACTGTTGTCGCCTGTACACACTCAGCTTACTGTTGAATCCAGTTCCCCAAGAGCTGAAAAACAAACTGCTGCCGCCGCCTACACACTCCTTCACTCGAAGAGACTCCAATGGAGATCCTGCTGGATATGGACTTCATCAAGGAGTTAGTTCGCCGTTCAGTCCTATGGCTGCACCAAGTTGAATGTGATGTACACCAACGATACAGACTCGGTGAAGCTCTGCCTCGCGTCAGTCCTATGGCTGCACCAGGTTCTGGAGCATTCGCCCGTTTCATCAGCAGCGCTGACTGCACCTTCTCTACGGTGGAGAGAAGCAAGAACGTGATGATTCGGCCATCTAGTGCAACAAGCTTGTCAACATCCAGAAGCAATACAAGATTATCAGCAACGGGTAGGAGAAGGACTCCGTGGTTGAACTCGCTGAGACCATCATCGACCCCTGATACGCCAACATGAAAGAAGATGACCTGAACATGTGGGAGGTACCTCTGACTCTAGCCTACATAACCTACGCGGCCGAGGACGCATACGCATGCTACGACATGTACAGGCAGATCTTGGACATGAGGGCGTGTCTGCTTCCCGTAACCGACGAGTACACGGACAGCCGCAACATCATGATCAAGCGTGCCAGGAAGGTCTAGATGTTGTACTTTATCTGTTTATAAGCACCTTTATCATCTGAGTGTTTCATGCATTAGCCTATGTGTCGTAATTATCTTTTTTGTCCGAAATATTTCTTTTAAGAACCCATTAACCTGATAGCTTTTTTAGTGGCTATTTGCTAATGTATGCAAACTAGTTCACTTGTCCGTAAAAAAAACTAGTTCACTCGGCTGCCGTGCGTTGAATCTCCTTCCTCCCAACATATTCCTCTCCTCAGGTGGACCCAGCAGGTCTTTGAATTTTCTCCCACTTTCTTTTTCGATGTAAACTGAGTTTTCTCCCAGTACTTTCCCCTAGAACCAACTCAACTGTCCCACGTCTAGCCTAAAAAATAATAATACCCCACGTACTATTAACTCATCAAATTAAAATGATATTTTATTTCGTAAGTTGAAAGTTCTTACAAAATAATAATAATAATTGTTTATATATAACTTGCCAAGTTAACTCCTAGTGATTGTGTACATAAGCTTGCAAAGATTTTACTGACGTGCAATCATGTGCTTATGTTTTTATAACATTTCTCCGTCTAGACCAACATGATATTTTCACCTAGCCCAGCAAGTCCGCAGATTTCGAGAAAAATGCAAATGGGATTTAAACGGGCTGCATAGATGCTACATCATTGTTTCACCCAGCCCACCAAATGGACTAAAAAACAAATGGACTGGCTAACATGTGGGCCAGTAGGTCGAAGCCTAAGAAGGCGTTGGATTTACATCCAACGGCCGACATTCTTCTTCAATCTCTCGTCTTCTTCCCCCAGCGCTGCCGGAACCGCCTGCTCCAGCCTTCGACGTCCATCGGCGTTGTTTTGCGCTCCTCAGCGAAACGCTACCCTGCCGACGGTCAGGCCATCCCTCCACTCCGCACCTCCTGTTATTCTCTGCCGAGTGTAGGCCCACCCCGCACCCGAACCAGTCAAGTTTACCACTCCTCTCTGTCTGCGACTCCACTGCCGTGTCTTCCCCATCTCTGGGTCATTCTAGTCTGGGGCCTTGCCGTCGTCCATCGCCTCGGTGCACTCGGCGCGGCGTGGTCAACATACGAGAGTCATCGGAAGAGGACTATACGCGGAGAGCCTGACGGCTGGGACCCACGAGGTCCATGGTCGCACGCAAGGAAAGTTCCTCCTTATTATGCACTGTACGTGCACTGTACGTGGGAAGGGCTTCTGTATTTCGCGAAAAAACGTCCCCCCCCCGCTGACAGGTCAGACCCACCAGCTATATCTTCGCACGCCAGGAAGTGCCTCCTTATTACGCACCAAAAAATGAATACCCCCTCCTAGCTGGGACCCACCATAGTGGGTGGCTGACTTGTGGGCCTACTAAGTTGACGAGGACGGAGGGCTTTGTCAACTTAGTCAATATGAACGATTCTAGCTCTAGTGACCGTACGATGTCCATCCAACGGCCATAGTGCTTCTTCAACCTCTGGTCTTCTTGTTCCAGCCGCCCAAAGCAGCGCCGGTCGTGCCGCGTGCTCCTGCCTCTCGTGGCCGGCTGTGATGCCGCGGAGGCCTCACCGCCCACTATTACTCCCACCGCTGGCCCAGGGTATCCCTCTACTCACCCACACCCCCTGTTATTCTACGGCGACAGCAGCCTCACGCCGCAGCCGAACTAGTGAACCCTCGTACTCCTCTCCGCGTGGGAATCCACTGCCGCGTCTTCCCCGGCTCCTCGTCGTCCCATTCCTAGGCCTCGCCATCGTCCACCGCCTTGGTGCTCTCGGCGCGGCGTGGTCAATGTGGTCAATGACCGACTTCCATCGGAAGAGTACTGTACGTGGAGAGGCTGACAGCTGGGTCCAAGGCCACAACCTAGTTTTTTTGTGATTTGCCAAGTAAGTCGCTTTGTCAGGCCTGTTGGGCTGCAAATCTTTTAAGACGAGGAGAGCTTCATTCGGCTGGCCGAGAAAATGGCCTATCAGTAATGAGAAATGGGTTGTACATTTTTAAAACACATCAAACCGGCAATTAGTTTCAAATATCTTTTTTTCATTTCGATATTTTAAATTACATTAATTTTTATGCATGGAGAATTTGTTGGATTTTATATTGATATACATTTATTTTTAAAATCAGTTTGAATGTGAGTCGAAATTTTGGGATTAAAAAACAGTTCGGACCGCACCGAAATATGCAAAATTTCGTATAATTTTTTAACCGTGGCCACAATATGGGCTGTAATGCTAAAAAAAGAATATGGGCTCCAAACAAAACCGTAAGAATTAGCAAATAGGCTGTAAATTATTAGAAATAATGGCAGATGGGCTGTATGCTGTTTTCCACAGATTTGAGGCTTTCCTAAAAAAATGGTTGACGCAAAAGCAGTGACTGTTGGATGGCCATCCAATGGCCGTCGTGCTTCTTCAATCTCTGCTCTTCCTGCTCCAGCCGCTCAAACAAGCGCCGACAGGACTGCCTGCTCCCTCCTCCCCGCGGCCGGCTATGCTGCCGCGGAGGCCTCACCGCCCCACCGTACTCCCATTGCTGGCCTAGCCATCCCTCTACTCACCCACACCTGCTGTTATTCTCCAGCGACGGCAGACGAACCAGTAAACCCTCTTTCAGTCGTACTCCCCTCAGCGTGGGAAACAACTGCGGAGTCTTCCCTGCCTCCGTGTCGTTCCCTTCCTAGGCCTCATTGTCGTCCACTGCCCTGGTGCTCTCGGCGCGGCCTGGTCAACGTGGTCAACGACCGACAAGCATCTGAAGTGGACTGTACATGGAGAGGCCGACAGCTGGGTCCACGGCCGCACAAAATGAAATGCCTCCTTATTACGCGCAAAATAATGAGTCCTCCACCTAACATCGGGGACCCACCGAAAGGGCCTCAGTATTTCGCGAAAAATACGTTACCGCCGCTGACAGCTCAGACCCACCAGCTATATCTTCGCACGCAAGGAAGTGCCTCCTTATTATGCACAAAAAAATGAATACTCCCCCTGTTAGCTGGGACCCAGTATAGTGGTAGGCTGACTTGTGGGCCTACTAAGTTGACAGGGATGGAGGGCTTTGTCAACTTAGTCAATACGCACGATTCTAGCTTTAGTGACTGTACGATGTCCATCCAACGACCGTAGTGCTTCTTCAACCTCTGGTCTTCTTGCTCCAGCAGCCCAAACCAGCACCGGTCGTGACTCGTGCTCCTGCCTCCCGTGGTCGGCTGCGATGCGGTGGAGGCCTCACCGCCCCATACTACTCCCACTACTGGCCAGGCCATCCCTCTACTCACCCACACCCCCTGTTATTCTGCGGCGATGGCAGCCTCACACCGCAACGAACCAGTGAACCCTCGTACTCCTCTACGCGTGGGCATCCACTACCGCGTCTTCCCCGGCACCGCTTCGTCCCCTTCCTAGGCCTCACCGTCGTCCACCGCCCTGGTGCTCTTGGCGCGGTGTGGTCAATGTGGTCAAGGAACAGCTTCCATCGGACGTGGACTATACGTGGAGAGGCTGACAGCTGGGTCCATGGCCGCAGCAAGGAAGTGCCTCCTTATTACGCGCAAAATAATTATTCCTCCACCTGACAGCGGGGAACCACCGGACGGGCCACCATATTTTGCGAAAAAAACGTTTCCCCCCTGACTGCTGGGACCCACCAGCTACACCCTCGCATGCAAGGAAGTGCGTCCGGGCAAAAAAAAACGATTCACCCCTGACTACTGGGACCCACCAGCTACATCTTCGCACGCAAGGAAGTGCCTAACAGTCAGGACCCACCTGGTCAAAGCGTACGTAGCGTTGTCATTCTGGTCGCGAACGTGTACGTACATACTGGTCGATGTAGAGGCGCGCATGTGTCGTAGATGTAGAGGCGCGCACGTGTCGTAGTAGAGGTGCGCACGTAGCATGTACATGTATGTACAGTGGCGAGGGTGCAAGAAAGAAAATACGACCACATACGTACATATGGGCAGGGTCTTGAATGCTTACTCGTGCATATGTACATGGCTGGGTCGGAACGGAGAAACAACATCGTCGTCGTGTCCATGGGGAGCCAACCGGCTGGGTCGGAACAGAATGTGTGGTCGTGTTCATCGGGAGGGCTTGGACGGAACATGTGATGGAAATGAGGCCTGGCGTACCGCACAACGGAGGAAACGGCCTTGTGTTCGACCGACCACATTCGAAACGGGGTCCTATTGATCAGGAGGGGCCTGGCGTACCGCAAAACGGAGGAAACGGACCTCCTACGGTCGAAACGGGGGTCCTGTTGATCGGGAGGGGTGTGGCGTACCGCAAAACGGATGAAATGGACCTCCTATGGTCGAAAGGGGGGTCCTGTTGATCGGGAGGGGTGTGGCGTACCGCAAAATGGACGAAACAGACTTATGTTGGAGTGCTACGGTCGAAACGCGGGGGAGGGGTGTGGCGTACCGCAAAACGGGACTCCACGGGATATTGTTCATCTCTACCGTCGACCTCCTCCAGCCTCCACGGGCTCCTGTTCATCCAGCCTCCACCGCGCGCTACTCCACCGGCTACTGTTCAACCACCCCTCCATGGGCACCCCTCCACCATCTACTGTTCATCCAGCCCTCCACACCACGGGGTCCTATTCAACCACCCCTCCACGGCCACCCCTCCACCGTCTAGTGTTCATCCAGCCCTCCACACCACGCGTTCCCGTTCATCCAGAGGCAACGCCACCGCTCACTGTTCATCCAACCCCCCCTCTCCCGCAACGCTCACTGTTCATCCCAGAGGCAGCATCGATCAGCTTCAGTTAGCAGCAGTAGCGAATGAATCGCTCCATCGGGTTCAGTTAACAGCCATCGATCGATCGCTTGGGTTCAGTAAGGCGTAGCCTGCAGTGCAATCGCTCGGGTTCAGTTAGAGCCCAACGCCTCGCTCGGCTTCAGTTAGAGCCAACGCCTTGCACACACGCGCATACGTACGAGAGAAACGCGCATCGCTCCGCCCCCGACCTCCCACCGTAACCGGCAACTCCCCGAAATTTTCCTCGCCCTCGCTTCTACCATGGTTTTTTCCGTCATGGACGGCCCAAAGAATGTCATGCAGCTGAGTCTCCGGCCCGCCTAGGACGAAAAGCCCATTTTCTGTCATGAGTTTTTGTCATAGAAGTAGGAGCCCACCACATCTATGATGATACCGGGTTTGGTCACAATTATCGTCATAGAAGTGTCATATGTATGACAGAAAAAAATTTCGTTCGGCCCAAAATGTCACAGATGTGTCTTTTTTTTGTAGTGCTTCCTCAAAAATGCCCTAGGTCTTCGTGAGCAAGCAAGTTGGATGCACCCCACTTAGTTTCTTTTATTGAGATTTCATATATTTATAGCTCTAGTGCATCCATTGCATGGCAATCCCTACTCACTCACATTGATATCTATTAATGGGCATCTCCATAGCCCGTTGATATGCCTAGTTGATGTGAGACTATCTTCTCCTTTTTGTCTTCTCCACAACCACCATTCTATTCCACATACAGTGCTATTTCCATGGCTCATGCTCATGTATTGCGTGAAAGTTGAAAAAGTTTGAGATTATTAAAGTATGAAACAATTGCTTGGCTTGTCATCGGGGTTGTGCATGATTAAATACTTTGTCTGATGAAGATAGAGCATAGCCAGACTATATGATTTTGTAGGGATAACTTTCTTTAGCCATGTTATTTTGAGAAGACATGATTACTTTGATTAGTATGTTTGAAGTATTACTATTTCTTATGTCAATATGAACTTTTATTTTGTATTCATTTGGGTCTGAACATTCATGCCACAATAAAGAAAATTACATTGATAAATATGCTAGGTAGCATTCCACATCAAAAATTTCTTTTATCATTTACCTACTCCAGGACGAGCAGGAATTAAGCTTGGGGATGCTTGATACGTCTCCAACGTATCTATAATTTTTGATTGTTCCATGCTATTATATTACCCCTTTGGGATGTTTATGGGCTTTATTTTACACATTTATATCATTTTTGGGACTAACCTACTAACCGGAGGCCAAGCCCATATTGCTGTTTTTTGCCTATTTCAGTGTTTCGAAGAAAAGGAAAATCAAACGGAGTCCAAACGGAATGAAACCTTCGGGAGCGTGATTTTTGGAACAAATCTGATCCGGGGAGCTTGGAGTGCAAGTCAATAAGCTCCCGAGGGCCCCACGAGATAGGGGGCCGCGCCCCCCTGTAGGGCGCGCCCCCTATCTCGTGGGCCCCTCGGGCAGCCACCGACGTACTTCTTCTTCCTATATATACCTACATACCCCGAAAACATCCAGGAGCACCACGAAACACAATTTGCACCTCCGTAACCTTCTGTATCTGCGAGATCTCATCTTGGAGCCTTCGCCAGCACTCTGCCGGAGGGGGAATCAACCACGAAGGGCTTCTACATCAACATCCTTGCCCCTACGATGAGTTGTGAGTAGTTTACCACAGACCTACGGGTCCATAGTTATTAGCTAGATGGCTTCTTCTCTCTTTTTGGATCTCAATACAATGTTCTCCCCCTCTCTTGTGGAGATCTATTCGATGTAAACTCTTTTTGCGGTGTGTTTGTCGAGATCCGATGAATTGAGGGTTTATGATCAAGTTTATCTATGAATAATATTTGAATCATCTCTGAATTCTTTTATGTATGATTGAGTTATCTTTGCAAGTCTCTTTGAATTATCAGTTTGGTTTGGCCTACTAGATTGATCTTTCTTGTCATGGGAGAAGTGCTTAGCTTTGGGTTCAATCTTGCGGTGTTCTTACCTAGTGACAGAAAGGGTTGCAAGACACGTATTGTATTGTTGCCATCGAGGATAACAAGATGGGGTTTATATCATATTGCATGTGTTTATCCCTCTACATCATGTCATCTTGCTTAATGCGTTACTCTGTTCTTATGAACTTAATACTCTAGATGTAGGCAGGAGTCGGTCGATGTGTGGAGTAATAGTAGTAGATGCAGGCAGGAGTCGGTCTACTTGTTGTGGACGTGATGCCTATATACATGATCATGCCTAGATAATCTCATAACTATGCACTTTTCTATCAATTGCTCGACAGTAATTTGTTCACCCACCGTAATACTTATGCTATCTTGAGAGAAGCCTCTAGTGAAACCTATGGCCCCCGGGTCTATCTCTTATCATATTTGCTTTCAATCTACCTTTATTTGCATCTTTACTTTTTGCATCTATATTACAAAATACCAAAAATATATTTATCTTATCATACTATCTTTATTAGATCTCACTTTCGCAAGTGGCCGTGAAGGGATTGACAACCCCTTTATTGCGTTGGTTGCGAGTTCTTAGTTTGTTTGTGTAGGTGCGTGGGACTTTTGAGGAGCCTCCTACTGGATCGATACCTTGGTTCTCAAAACTGAGGGAAATACTTATGCTACACTTTGCTGCATCACCCTCTCCTCTTCGAGGAAAACCAACGCAAGCTCAAGACGTAGCAAAATTATGTGTGATGCTAGCGATTATGCTGTAGGTGTTGTTCTAGGGAAAAGAGTTGATAAGAAATTAAATGTTATCCAGTATGCTAGTAAAACTCTTGATACTGCCCAACGAAATTATGCTACCACTGAAAAAGAATTCTTAGCAGTTGTATTTGCATGTGATAAGTTCAGAACTTATATTGTTGATTCTAAAGTTACTATTCACACTGATCATGCTGCTATTAAATATCTTATGGAAAAGAAAGATGCTAAGCCTAGAGTTATTAGATGGGTTCTCTTGCTCCAAGAATTTGATTTGCATATTATTGATAGAAAGGGAGCTGAGAACCCCGTTGCGGACAACTTGTCTAGGTTAGAGAATGTTCTTGATGACCCACTACCTATTGATGATTTCTTTCCTGATGAACAATTAGCGGTCATTAATGCTTCTCGTACTACTCCATGGTATGTTGATTATGCTAATTACGTTGTTGCTAAATTTATACCCACCTAGCTTCACATACCAGAAAAAGAAAAAGTTCTTTTATGATTTAAGACATTACTTTTGGGATGACCCACACCTTTACAAAGGAGTAGATGGTGTTATTAGATGTTGTGTACCTGAGCATGAACAGGAACAGATCCTACGCAAGTGTCACTCCGAACCATATGGAGGACACCACGCTGGAGATAGAACTGCACATAAGGTACTGCAATCCAGTTTTTATTGGCCTACTCTCTTCAAAGATGCTCGTAAGTTTGTCTTGTCTTGTGATGAACGTCAAAGAATTGGTAATATTAGTAGACGTCAAGAAATTCCTATGGACTACTCTCTTGTTATTGAACCATTTGATGTTTGGCTGCAGATTTGAGGATCCCAGAGACTCGATCATCCTTCTATGTTGGTGAGCCTATGCCTTGGAAGATGGACGACAAGCCTACGTCATCAACAACTCCTTCACCACCTCCGAGGACATAATTACATGGGTATGGGCACTCCCCTTGGCAACTGCCAAGCTTGGGGGAGGTGCCCCGATATAGTATCACCATCACACTCCTATCTTTACCGTTTTTCTTAGTTCGATCCTTTTAGTAGTATCTTGATCTAGTAGAATAAAGTTTTGGTATGAAGTAGTTTTAAGTTTTGCTTTGTGATCTCTTTATGTAATCGAGTCCGTGAGCTATCTATAATAAAGATTAGTGTTGAGTCAAGGGCTTTGCTATCTTGCTATCATCTTGAGAAAATAGAAAGAACAAAAAGAATAAAAGAAGTTCATATTGATCTTATGGATAGTAATGACTTCACATATAAAGAGTATGAGGCATAAAAGTTGTTGAGAGTTGACAAACGTAGTTTTCGTCATCGTTGCAATTAATAGATCATGGCGAACCTACGAACTATGAGGAAGCGATGATGAGCCCAGATTCCGCAAAATGGCTTGAGGCCATGAAATCTGAGATGGGATCCATGTATGAGAAAAAAGTGTGGACTTTGGTTGACTTGCCCGATGATCGGAAAGCCATCGAGAATAAATGGATCTTCAAGAAGAAGACTGACGCTGATGGTAATGTTACCGTCTACAAAGCTCGACTTGTTGCAAAAGATTTTCGACAAGTTCAAGGGGTTGACTACGATGAGACTTTCTCACCCGTAGCGATGCTTAAGTCTGTCCGAATCATGTTAGCAATTACCACATTTTATGAGTATGAAATTTGGCAAATGGATGTCAAAACTGCATTCCTGAACGGATTTCGGGAAGAAGAGTTTTATATGATGCAACCAGAAGGTTTTGTCGATCCAAAAGGTGCTAACAAAGTGTGCAAGCTCCAGCAATCCATTTATGGACTGGTGCAAGCCTCTCGGAGTTGGAATAAACGCTTTGATAGTTTTATCAAAGCATATGGTTTTATACAGACTTTTGGAGAAGCATGTATTTACAAAAAAAAATCAGAAGCAAGCTTACGGGACGAAACTCCACCGCCAAGCGGCGGAACCAATCTAGGGCTGCGGGGAGCTGTTCTGCCGGGGAAACTTCCCTCCCGGAGGGGGAAATCATCACCATCGTCATAACCGACGATCCTCTCATCGGGATGGGGTCAATCTCCATCAACATCTTCATCAGCACCATCTACTCTCAAAACCCTAGTTCATCTCTTGTATCCAATCTTATATCAAAACCACAAATTGGTACATGTGGGTTGCTAGTAGTGTTGATTATTCCTAGTAGTTGATGCTAATTGGTTTACTTGGTGGAAGATCATATGTTCAGATCCTTAATGCATATTAATACTCCTCTGATCATGAACATGAATATGCTTTGTGAGTAGTTACGTTTGTTCCTGAGGACATGGGTGAAGTCTTGCTATTAGTAGTCATGTGAATTTGGTATTCGTTCGATATTTTGATGAGATGTATGTTGTCTCTCCTCTAGTGGTGTGATGACCCACAAGTATAGGAGATCAATCGTAGTCCTTTCAATAAGTAAGAGTGTCGAACCCAACGAGGAGCAGAAGGAAATGACAAGCGGTTTTTAGTAAGGTATTCTCTGCAAGCACTGAAATTATAGGTAACCGATAGTTTTTGTGATAAGATAATTTGTAACGGGTAAAAATCAATTGAAGTAAATAAGGTGCAGCAAGGTGGTCCAATCCTTTTTGTAGCAAAGGACAATCCTGGACAACTTCTTATAATGAGAAAAGAGCTCCCGAGGACACATGGGAATTATCGTCAAGCTAGTTTTCATCATGCTCATATGATTCGCGTTCGGTACTTTGATAATTTGATATGTGGGTGGACCGGTGCTTGGTACCGCCCTTTCTTGGACAAGCATCCCACTTATGATTAACCCCTATTGCAAGCATCCACAACTACAAAATAAGTATTAAGGTAAACCTAATCATAGCATGAAACTAGTGGATCCAAATCAGCCCCTTACGAAGCAACGCATAAACTAGGGTTTAAGCTTCTGTCACTCTAGCAACCCATCATCTACTTATTACTTCCCAATGCCTTCCTCTAGGCCCAAATAATGGTTAAGTGTCATGTAGTCAACGTTCACATAACACCACTAGAGGAGAGACAACATACATCTCATAAAAATATCGAACGAATACCAAATTCACATGACTACTAATAGCAAGACTTCACCCATGTCCTCAGGAACAAACATAACTACTCACAAACCATATTCATGTTCATAATCAGAGGAGTATTAATATGCATTAAGGATCTGAACATATGATCTTCCACCAAGTAAACCAATTAGCATCAACTACAAGGAGTAATCAACACTACCAGCAACCCACATGTACCAATTTGTGGTTTTGATACAAGATTGGATACAAGAGATGAACTAGGGTTTTGAGAGGAGATGGTGCTGGTGAAGATGTTGATGGAGATTGACCCCCTCCCGATGAGAGGATCATTGGTGATGATGATGGTGATGATTTCCCCCTCTCGGAGGGAAGTTTCCCCGGCAGAACAGCCCCGCCGGAGCCCTAGATTGGTTCCGCCAAGGTTCCGCCTCGTGGCGGCGGAGTTTCGCCCCGTAAGATTGCTTATGATTTTTTCCAGGGTAAAAGCCTTCATATAGCAGAAGAGGGGCACCGGAGGGCCAACAGGGGGCCCAAGAGACAGGGGGCGCGCCCAATAGGGAGGGCACCCTCCAGGCCAGGGTGTGGGCCCCCTCTGGTATTTTCTTCGCTCAGTAATTCTTATTAATTCCAAAAGTAACTTCCGTGGAGTTTCAGGATTTTTGGAGCTGTGCAGAATAGGTTTCCAATATTCGCTCCTTTTCCAGCCAGTATTCCAGCTGCCGGCATTCTCCCTCTTCATGATAAACCTTGTAAAATAAGAGAGAATAGTCATAAGTATTGTGACATAATATGTAATAACATCCCATAATGCAATAAATATTGATATAACAACATGATGCAAAATGAACGTATCAACTCCCCCAAGCTTAGACCTCGCTTGTCCTCAAGTGGAAGCGGATATCGAGAAATATGTCCACATGTTTAGAGATAGAGGTGTCGATAAAAATAAAATATGGACATGAGGGCATCATGATCATTCTTATAACAACAACATATAGGGATTTTATTATATGATTTCTCATGCTCAAGTAACAATCTATTCACAATGTCAACTTGAACATAAACTTCATTGAGAACTAGCAAACTATAATCTCAGTCATTGAGGCAATTGCAATTTATCATAACATCAGAAAGAGTCAAGAATAGAGCTTTTCAGCAAGTCCACATACTCAACTATCATATAGTCTTCTACAATTGCTAACACTCACACAATACTTATGGTTATGGAGTTTTAATCGGACACTCAGAAAGATAGGGGCTTATTGTGTTGCCTCTGAACGTATTCACCTTTGGGTGATGTCAACAATAATAGTTCATGCTAACTTACATCCAATTAGATATATATATCAGGATGTTTCCAACAAGAGGGGCTTGCCAAAGGATAAAATGAAAAAGGGAAAGGTGAGGATCACCTTGACTCTTGCATAAAGTAAAAGACATAAAGTAAAAGATAGGCCCTTCGCAGAGGGAAGCAGAGGTTGTCATGTGCTTTTAGGGTTGGATGCACAAAATCTTAATGCAAAAGGATGTCACTTTATATTGCCACTTGTGATATGAACCTTTATTATGCAGTCTGTCGCTTTTATTACTTCCATATCACACGATCGTATAAAGCTTATTTTCTCCGCACTAATAAGTCATACATATTTAGGGAGCAATTTTTATTGGCTTGCATCATGACAACTTACTTGAAGGATCTTACTCAATCCATAGGTAGGTATGATGGACTCTCATGACAAAACTGGGTTTAAGGATATTTGGAAACACAAGTATTAGCTCTACTTGGTGCAAGGAATTTGGCTAGCATGAGGGGGAAAGGCAAGCTCAACATGTTGGGAAGATCAATGACAATATATTTTAACTGAGATGTGAGAAAACATAAACCATTACATTGTCTTCCTTGTCCAACATCAACTCTTTAGCATGTCATACTTAATGAGTGCTCACAATCATAAAAGATGTCCAAGATAGTATATTTATGTGATGCCCCCGATTCAATCATACACTAATCATACACGCAAACGTGTACAATCAAGATCAGGGACTCACGGGAAGATATCACAACACAACTCTAAAAATAAAATAAGTCATACAAGCATCATATTACAAGCCAGGGGCCTCGAGGGCTCGAATACAAGTGCTCGATCATAGACGAGTCAGCAGAAGAAACAATATCTGCGTACAGACATAAGTTAAACAAGTTTTCCATAAGATGGCTAGCACAAACTGGGATACAGATCGAAAGAGGCCCAGGCCTCCTGCCTGGGATCCTCCTAACTACTCCTGGTCGTCATCAGCGGCCTGCACGTAGTAGTAGGCACCTCCAGTGTAGTAGGAGTCGTCATCGACTGTGGCGTCTGAATCCTGGGCTCCAACGTCTGGTTGCGGCAACCAGAAAGAAAGGAAAGGGGAAAAAGAGGGAGAAAAGCAACCGTGAGTACTCATCCAAAGTACTCTCAAGCAAGGAGCTACACTACATATGCATGGGTCACTACTAGGAAAAGGGCTATAGATAGGATTGATACTAATGGCGCACCATGGAAGTCGTGTGCCACTACTATATACTAATGGCGCACCTGTTTGTGATGCGCCATTAGTGTGGAAGACACTAATGGCGCACCAGAAACAGGGTGCGCCACTAGTATTATTTTTTTTCCATTTTTCCATACATACTAATGGCGCATCAGGTCGAAGTGCGCCATTACTAGTTCTAACTAGTAATGGCGCACTACCACGCGGTGCGCCATTAGTAAGCTTCCCCCTCACTCCACCCGTTCCCCTCCCTCCCTTCCTCCCCACTCGACCTAATTTGCCCCGATCCGCCCCAACCGTACGCTGCCGCCGCCGCCCCCTCCATCCCCTCCGTCCCCTGCCGCCGCCGCCCCGACCCACGCCGGAATCCACCCCCGCCGCCGACCCCGACCCCTCCGGCGACCGGCCGCACCCGCCCAGGTACCTCTCCTCCTTCCTCCTTCCTCCCTCTCCACCCTTCCTCCCCATT
>NC_041393.1:559091860-559095149 GCF_002162155.2 Triticum dicoccoides | reverse complement strand
CCCCTTCCACTGCGCCCTCCGCCTCCCCATTGTCCTAGCACCCACGGCGACGACACGAGGCCTCGCGCCCCCGCACCGCCGCAGCCTCGTCGTCTCTGCTCCGACTTCGGGCCTCCTCCCCTCTCTAGATGGAGTGCTGCCGGACCTCCGCCCGGCCGCCGCAGCCGCAGCCCGCTCCCGCCCTGGACCCAACCCCAGGTGCGGCACCGATCCACCCGCCAACTCACTAGCCTGCTCCGGCTTTGGGCCTCCTCCCCTCTCCAGATGGAGCGGTCCCGGACCTCCGCCCGGCCACCGCAACCGCAGCCTGCTCCCGCCCCGGCTCCAACCCCAGGTGCGGCGCCGATCCACCCACCCCGACCCCTGCCAAATTCCACCCCCGCCGCCGCTGATGCTGATGCTAAGCTACTTCCATCCGCCGGACATCGAGTCCCTCTTCATGCTCGTGCCGCTGCGGAGGCACGCCGCCTCCACCTGCGCGTAAACGATCCTCTATAGACTACAACAACTAGCTGTCTCCTAGGGAATAGCCACTAGCGAGGGATGTTGGCCGCACATCTTGTTTTGGTTTTGGAGAGGGGAAGATGTGCCGGCGCGTCCCTCTTCTGCTTCAGTTCCTGGCGCAAAAATGGCAGCACCAAGAAGAATGCTGCTTGTGTGTGTGTCCCTCCCTGGCCTGCTTGGCCATAGGTAGGTGTAGGTAGTTGGGAGGAGTAGGAGTAGGAAAGGTTAGATAGTGTAGCCGTACAGAAGTGTGCATGTACTATGTAGATGTTCTTGCAAAAAAATGTTCCTCCCTTGTGCTACTTGGCCTTTTGTCTGTCCTACTTAATATCATTGTAAAATTACTTTATTTAATTGTGTCTGTTGAATTTCTAGTTGATTTTTTGTATTAAACGAACGTAGTTGTTGATCTGATCTGTCGACGCTTGTCAGTTGCTTCCATGACCATGGGGGATGTATTGTTTGTGTCGAAGATCCTACTTAGATGTCCCAAGTTAGTTGACTCAGACATGTGGACCAATGTGCAGATCACTGCTTTATGGTCAATTTGCATATAAACATATCCAATCAAGCCCCAGAAGCATTACATGGCCATTGATGCAGTAGCACTAGCTTGCACTGTAGTAGCTTGACTTAATGATTTGGAGTACCATAGTGATGCTTGCTTAAAACTGAAGTAGCAGCAATTGGTAGCGATAGCTAGCTTGACTGGATTATGTGCTTAATTCACTGAATTTGGTTGGTGAAGATGAATTAGCAGCTCCCCCATGTAGCTAGAATTGGTATGATTTCTATGGAGAATGACCAATTCAGCTTCTTACCCCTAAAAAAATCAGCTTCTTTAAAACTGACAACAGGTTCCTCCCATGTTTCACTTTTTCTAGTTAGTTTCTTCCAGCTATAGGTTAGTTTACAGCTAGAATTATGTATTTCAACCATTTATATGTTTAGTTTCCAGCTATAGGTTAGTTTACATCTACTTGCTGCTAATACAACATAATATTTGATATGAGCAGGGTGAACAACCTTCAGGTCCCGGGAATCTACTCAAGGTTGTAGACACTTCTTGTCTCACTTCTTTTATCATCGGTATAATATTCATATTAAGGAGTTTCTATAAGTTCATTGTTCTTACCTGCAAATTTAAAATGAAAGCACAATCAATCCATATTAAGTGCTCATCCTAGTGGCAGGCAAAATAATTAGGGGAGTGTGTCATTCTTTCTATGGTCATGTAAGAGAAATGCTCTGCCTTGCTAATTTTACCATGAGATTTGGGGTAATGAGCTAGTTCTGGTCAAAGCAAGTGGTTTTCCTGAGTTATGCCTTGGTTAGAAAATGATGCATGATGGGCATCATGCATGTTATCATGCATGTTTTATGATCTGTTGTAAGGGTACTAATTGGTCTTTTCTGCTGCTTATTAGAGATGGCGGGAAGCAGCCACCGCCGCTCCCCGACACCGTAGTATGAGTTGGATGCTTCCGAGTTCTTCACTATCATACTTGAGACTTCAGTATCATCCATGACGCGGGTATATAAAACGAGAGATCTCCCCTTCATCCATCTCATTATGATATCTGTTGTTTGCTACATCACTCATTGTCCCAAACTGCAGAGGCTGCCTGACAGTTTTATGAACATGCTAATGGGTGAAGATCCGCCAAATAATGTGAAGCTGCAACAGGCCGGCAGTGGGTTTCGCAGGCAGTGGGATGTGGAGTTGGTGATCAAGGAGGGCCACATGTACTTGTCTCGTGGGTGGGAGAAGTTCTACCGTGCCTACGACCTGCGGCTGGGGTACTTCCTTCTCTTCAGGTACGACGACGACGCCACCATGCTCATCGTGAAGGTGTTCAACACGACTATCTGTCGCATGCGCTACGCTGACGACGATGATGCCGGTATGTTCTGCCTCTTCTTATTCCTCTACATTTGGCTTTGTCTCACATCGATTGTTAACGGTCACTGTTGCATTTTGGACAGGTAATGGGAGCAGCAGCAGCGACACTGGCTACAGCCAAAGCAGCAGCAACTATGGCTGTAGCGAAAGCAGCAATGATTCTGTAGCGAAAGCAGCAGCCATTCTGGCAGCAGCATAGACAACAAGAAGGATGATCCGGACTGGAGTGCGGGAGAAGAGGAGCAGAGTGGGGATGAGGAGCTGCAGGATGACGATGGGCATCAGGCTGAGGATGACCTAGCGCTGGTGGTGGTTGACCAAGGGCAAGAGATGGTGGTGGCTGACCATGGGCAAGAGATGGAGGTGGCTGAGGATGACCTAGCGATGGTCGTGCCTGAAGGTGGCCTCGCGATGGTGGTGGTGCCTGACAATGACCACGCATAGGTGATGGCGCCGGCGATCCCAGGCGACATGACCATGCCAATTGTGGTAGAAGACTACATCCCACTACCTCCACCGCCTCCACCGCCTCGCCGCTCTTGGGACATCAGGCTGAGGAAGGAGAAGGAGAAGAACAATGCATGAGAACTGAACTTTGTCAGGTATGTCAGATCTCCAAAATGATATATATATATATATATATATATATATATACTTAGTTACCTATGTTATCTCTAATATGCTTAGTTTCCTATAGGTTAGCTTCATTTTACCTAAGTTGGCTCTAATATGCAAACTTAGAGCTTATATCCTTAGTTTCCTATAGGTTAGCTCCAAAATAACTTATGTTAGCACAAAATGATCAAGTTTACATAATAAGCTTATAGTCTTTTTCTTATTCTTCTTCTTTTCCAAAATGACATAGGTTAGCTTCATTTTACC
>NC_041393.1:559079112-559091762 GCF_002162155.2 Triticum dicoccoides | reverse complement strand
AACTTAGAGCTTATATGCTTAGTTTCCTATAGGTTAGCTCCAAAATAACTTATGTTAGCACAAAATGATCAAGTTTACATAATAAGCTTATAGTCTTTTTCTTATTCTTCTTCTTTTCCAAAATGACATAGGTTAGCTTCATTTTACCTAAGTTGGCTCTAATATACAAACTTAGAGCTTATATGCTTAGTTTCCTATAGGTTAGCTCCAAAATAACTTATGTTAGCACAAAATGATCAAGTTTACATAATAAGCTTATAGTCTTCTTCTTATTCTTCTTCTTTTCCAAAATTCTTCTTATTCTTCTTCTAGTGTTCTTCTTCTTCTAGTATTCTTCTAGTCTTCTTATTTTTCTTCTTCTAACTTCTTGTTTATCATTTTGCAGATTTGATTTAATTCACGAAAGCTTGCATGGATGGAGTGCTTCTCTTCCATTTGTGTTTTTATTTTGATCAATGTGAAACTTTTGTGAATTGATGGATAACGGTGTTGGATGAACAATGTGAAACTTTTGTAATATGTAACGATGGAACTATGTGTTGGCTATGTATGTATATATGATGGAACTTGTGTGTTGGCTATGTATGTATATATGATGGAACTTGTGTGTTGGCTATGATTGTTATATGGATGCTTGTTGTATATATATGTGTTGGATATCTCATAGGTGAAATAGTGACCTGAGATTAAGAAAAAAAATTAAAAAAATTGTTACTAATGGCGCACTACCATGTGGTGCGCCATTAGTATAGAATACACTAGTGGCGCATTGTGGGCAAAACTAATGGCGCACTGCATGGTGCGCCATTAGTATACCAGATACTAATGGTGCACCAGTGGTGCGCCATTAGTAAAAAATACTAGTGGCGTGATACTAATGGTGCACTGGTAATGCGCCATTAGTAGGCAAAACCAGTGCGCCATTAGTAGGCCTTTTCCTAGTAGTGGGTATATGTGTAAAGGGCCATATCAGTGGACTGAACTGCAGAATGCCCGAATAAGAGGGGGATAGCTAATCCTGTCGAAGACTACGCTTCTGGCTGCCTCCGTCTTGCAGCATGTAGAAGAGAGTAGATTGAAGTCCTCCAAGTAGCATCACATAGCATAATCCTACCCGGCGATCCTCCCCTCGTCGCCCTGTGGGAAAGCGATCACCGGGATGTCTCTGGAACTTGTCTGGGTGTCTTTTATTATGTATCCAGTTCTAGTTGTCATAAGGTCAAGGTATAACTCCAGGTCGTCCTTTTACCGAGGGACACGACTATTAGAATAGATAAACTTCCCTGCAGGGGTGCACCACATAACCCAACACGCTCGAACCCCTTTGGCCGGACACACTTTCCTGGGTCATGCCCGACCTCGAAGATCAACATGTCGCAGCCCCACCTAGGCCTAATAGAGAGGTCAGCACGCCGGTCTAACTCCTATGGCGCAGGGGTCCATTGCACAGCTGCACGTTGCGTGGGCGGCCGGAAGCAGACCTAGCCTCCCTAATACAAGAGCAGGCGTTCCAGTCCAATCCAGCACGCGCCGCTCAGTCGCTGATGTCTAGAAGGCTTCGGATGATACCACGACGTCGAGTGCCCATAACTGTTCCCGCGTAGTTGGTTAGTGCATATAGGCCAGTGGCCAGACTCAGATCAAATACCAAGATCTCGTTAAGCATGTTATTATGAAGTAACTGCGAACGCCGACCAGGGCCAGGCCCACCTCTCTCCTAGGTGGTCTCAACCTGCCTTGTCGCTCCGCCACAAAGTAAAAGTCGGGAGCCGTCGGGAACCCAGGCCCACCTCTACCGGGATGGAGCCACCTGTCCATCCAGCCCCCACATCGGAATCAGCTGCGGGTACTCAACGAGCTGACCCGACTTTAGTCACCATCTGTAAAATATATGTATGTATAGTTTATACCCGTGATCACCAACCGAGTGATCACGGCCCGCTAGTATAGCAAGGCAGACTGACAAGAATGTAGGGCCAATGATGATAAACTAGCATCCTATACTAAGCATATAGGATCGTGGGTAAGGTATCAACGACTGTAGCAACAATGACAGGCTATGCAATAGAATAGGAGTAACCAAACAATAACATGCTACAGTACTCTAATGCAAGTAGTTGAGGGAAGAATAGGCGATATCTGGTGATCAAGGGGGGCGGGGGGCTTGCCTGGTTGCTCTGGCAAGAATGAGGGGTCGTCAACTCCGTAGTCGAACTAGGGGTCGCCGGCAGTCTCGGGGTCTACCGGAAAGAAGTAACAAAGGGGGAACACAATAAATAACAGAGCAATCAAAGCATCACAAAGCGTAACATGGCAATACGCGGTGCTAGGTGTGCCCTAACGCGGTAGTAGGTGATACCGACGAAGGGGGAAAACATCCGAGAAAGTATCCCCGGTGTCTCGCGTTTTCGAACAGGTGAACTGGAGGTGAAATGTTACAGGTTCGCTATGTTAGGAATGTGTGGTGGACGAACGGGCTACGCATTCGGATTCGTCTCATCATTCTGAGCAACTTTCATATACAAAGTATTTTCATCTGAGCTACGGTTTATTTTATATTAATTTTTAAAAGATTTAAGTATTTTTAGAATTTGTTTAATTAATTTAATTCAACATTATCCAGAATAGTGCATGTCAGCATGACGTCAACAGTCAACAGAGGTGTTGACTGGTCAAACTAACGTGTGGGTCCAGTGGGACCCACCTGTCATACTCTGTTTAGGTTAATTAGGATTTAACTAAACTAATTACGGTTCAATTAAACTAACTAGTTAATTAGACTAATTAAACATGGTTAATTAATTAATTAATTAATTAATTAATTAATTAATTAATTAATTATTAATTTTATTAATATTATTTTTAATTCTTTTTTTGTTAAGGTTCTAGGGCCGGGCCCACTGGTCATAGGCACAGGGCCTTAACGGGCATACGGGTAGGCGGGTGCGGGCGAAGCCACAGCCCTGCTCGGTAACGAGGCAAGGCCGGAATGGAGCCGGAGCGGGCGCGTCGGCGCCGGCGCCCGACGCGGCCAGTGGGGGAGGTAGGGGGCCGGCGCGACTGGTGGTCAGGGGGCACGGGCCGGTGAGGCTGCATCGCCGGTGAGGCGAGGCCGCGCACGCGCGGGCGAGCGGCGTGCAGAGCAGAGGCATGGGATGCAGAGAGCTGAAGTGGGGGCCGTCGGGGCTGCAGGCGAGCGCGGGGTCACGCAGGTGCGGGACAGTGGGCACGGCAACGACGTTCTTGGGCGCGGGCGAAGTGGTAGCCGGGCGCGGTGACCGCGGGGATAGAGGGGAATAGGGGGCATCTCACGGTGTGGTGTAGGGGTTCGGGTAGGGGGGGTTGAGGAGGAAGTCGGAGACGACGGCGACGATGGCAGAGACGGGGAGGCTGTCCGGCGAGGTGGCCTCCGGCGACGGAGTCGAGCGTCGGGGGCGGGATCCACGGTGGCAACGGCGACGTCGGCAGTGGCGCGGGCGGTGTTGAGGCCCGATCCAAAACGAAGCGATGGCGGTAGGCAGTGGTTCCTTGGGCGCGAGCACTGCCGGCGAGGTGGGGCTCCAACGCGGCAAGGGGTCGGGCGCAATGGGGAACGACGTCGAGGGGGGTTTCATCCCCGATCCAGATCTGGATCGGGGGAGAGGGGAGGAGGGACTTGGGGAGCGAGTGGGGGCGTGGGTGCGATGGGCTAGGGTTTCTCGTCGGTGGGGGTGTTATGGGGACTGAGGGGCCGGTTGGGCCAGCCGGCTGGGCCTTGGCCTAGTTGGCCAAGGGGAAGGGGGGCTTTTGTTTATTTTGTTTCCTTTTGTTTTTTTGTTTTGTTCTCGATTTTACTTTGTGTTGCACTTTAACAATAATCCACATTTGTAAAATGTGTGGCTGGTCTCAATATTTAGTATGCAATATACCTCACTACCATAAAAAGTTTGGGAGTGGTTTGAAATTGTTTGTACTTTAATTAAAAAGGATATGACTTAAATGGGGATGTTTTAGTACTGTTTTCATATCTAGGGCCATTTTAAACATCTCCAAAAATGTTGGTTAAGGCATGATAATTATCTAGTGAATATTTTCAACCCATTGAACATTTTAGTTTTGACATTTGAAAACTTTTATTGTTTGACTTTATTTTGAATTTTGACTTTGAATCGGTTTCGAACTAACGCGGAATTAGCAACAGTAATCGAAGGACGTGGCATCATTAGCAGAGAATTACTGTAGTTTGATTATCCGGGCGTCACAATTCTCCTCCACTACAAGAAATCCCGTCCCGAGATTTAAGAGCGGGAGAAAGGGGGGAAGGGGTTTGGTTACGAAAATTCTAACGAGTCTTCTCGGTCTTAGTTACTCTTCTCAAAGAGGTCGATCCATTACGTTGATGTCATCATTTCTCTGCTTCAGGTCATCATGAGGAAGTCGGCATCCTTTCTTCGGGATCTCCATCGTCCTATGAATGCGACCAAGGGGAAAAACTCCGGAAGAAGCATGTCCACAAAGCTGGGCATCTAACGGTGAACTCAATGGGAAATACACAAGGTACCCCACGAGTTGTATTTCTGTGAATTCATTGAGTGCAGTATACGATGGTACCAAAGTTTCGAACTGGTAGGCAATCATTCGATGACTAGACAGAAGCTGGAATGGGGGTTTGAACAACGAGATAACATGGTGTTTGATTCCAAGATGAATAATGGTATAGCATTTAACTCATGAGTCACACACGAAGCCAGGTGCAAAGGATACATTAGAATCCGGGTTGTAAAGAAGAGTCGGGTTTCGATCCAGTGGACCTATGGGTTATGGGCCCACCATGTGGGTTAAGAAGTAGAAGGAGCGGTGACACCTTGCACAACCATGATAGCAAGGCATGTCAGAGGATAGCCTGTCAGTTATGTCGGCAACCACATCGGTACCAAGGGCGAGGGACAAAGAGAACCATTTTCCTGCTCGTCAAAATGAGGCGGACCAATAGGAAAAGTTCTCGTCCATCTGTGGTTATCGGAATGTCATCAACAATAGTAACAGGGTCTTGCTGACAGAATTGTACACCGAGGTGTTTACATAAGCAGGAGAATATTACTGCTTATATAATATACATCACAAGAAGGTTTAAACAAACCAATGGAAAGGAAAAGTGTTTATCAGGTTTAAGCAGAACAATGGAAGTGAAAATGTGTATACACACATATTTCGGGGGTATATCCTTCCCAAGGACAAGTGGAGCATGATATCCATGACAGGATAGAAAGTAGAAATCCATTTAGGTAAGGGGGGAGGAATCTCATGATATTACCCATACAACGGTGTTAGTATAAATGATAAAGAAAATTTAGCATTGTGCATCAAATGCTCTTATTGAAAATCAGATTACCACAGACATGCTTCGAGATAGCATTGACATGGTCTTCAAGCAAAGGTCAGACTTTGGATAAAGGAAGGATCCATCAGGAACAACTTGTAGAATAAGTCTTACAATCTCCTCATGGAAGAATGGATAACCTTGCAGAAAAGGAATCTATAACAATAGGGCCTCCGACCAGGTGTGCTAGGCATGACATCATATTAATGGGTCATCAAAGGTCCAACATCATAACTCCTGGAAAGTTGTCCCAACCATCATATCTGACCGAGATTCAGATCCGATTGGTGTCATGATACCTCAGACTCAGGATGTCTGAGAAGAAAAGGTGCAACACAAATCAACGAAATGACATTGCAAGATTTTCGGCAAATGAACTATGGAAGCGAGTTCCGAAGCAAGAGTTCATCAGTAAACCAAGGAGAGGATGAGGAGGTGGCTGATGGACACATCAACAATTCATCGAGAATTTCAAAGGATGGATTTCCACAGTTATGTGAACAAGGAGATAACATTTGTCAGATCAAATGATATAATGAGATATGCTCGAGGAAAACATACCCAATTAAACATCAGTTGAAAGGTGCACTCGAAATATGGGCTTATGTAGCATGACCGATGTTAGAATGGTGATTCGATAAACAATGGTCTAAGAATGAAATGTCGACCATTAACTTCAATGCAATAGGGTTACTAGAAGTTTTGAATTCACACCTCATAGTTCAATGGTTGGTAATCCGGTTAGAAACAACACCGGACCAAGATATGAACGGAGATGGCGAGAAGTATTACTACATCAAGAATTCTTAAGAGGTGGAGTAATCCTCACGACATTCTTGTCATAAAAGATGGTAATCCTCCAAGGTAAAGAAGAATACATGCTGGATATCAAGGAACTCAAGGTATAACACCAGACACGAACAAACTTGTGTTGGTGGGCAGGCAATAAAGTGGTCAATGTTAACACAGATCATCGAGGGCAATGATGATATTTCTCATCATGAACTCAATTGATATCCTGGAAGAACTCAGAATGTTGATGATGATCATGTTACATTTGTCGAGAAATTTCATGAAGATGTAACTGATCGGCGATGACATCCAGTCAAAGGAATGATGAAGCGAAAGGTTATTGGAACCATGGGTACGACACAAACTCGAAATCAAGTTTGTTGTTCAAGGAGAAATGATATCACGAGGGAGATCAACGTAAGATTAGCTCATCGTCAATATTGTGCTCCGGGAAGAAGGACCATGTAGCACAATAAAAATTTAGCATGATAACGATACAGCCAAACAAGCTAGGAATGGCGTGATCGGGTACAAACTCGTACTTAAAGAAGATTACTAAGAGTTGTTGAACCGTAGTGCGGACTCGGTTCAGTTATCGGTGTCTTTGAGTGTTTAATAACTCAGAGCCCATGAAAAATTGTAATCAGTGAGAATGTAGTACTTGATGAAGAACTCATAAGGAGTTATGCCGTTCCAAGATAATCTTGAGATACCGGGAGGTAATACTCGATGACAGTCCAAAGTTGAGCTTGGACTAGGGTATTGCTCTAAAGAAAATAAGTGCTTAAACATGCACGAGAAATGGTATTTCAAGGAGATCATGGTCGGAACCACGATTGCAAAAGGCCAGATCCCAAATATAAGATGTACTTATACCAAGGGAATAATTAATTTAAGAGAAGCTTCAATGATAAGATCTACATAAGGTCCATGGGCATGAACACAAAGTTCAAGGTCGACTCCCACTTCTATAATGCATAACCTTCCATTCACTTCTCGCCTTCGACGAAGTTGTAGTGTTGAAATTTTATCTGATATAACACTGGTAGAGTATGACCTGTAGTAGTTTCCGGGTTCACACGTATTAGAAAAGGCATAGGTTCAACCCATCGAGGCCTCTTAGGAACATATACCACAAGTTTCAAGAGTAAATATCACCAGCTCGAAAGCAGAGCATGGTTGGCCAAATCAGATGATAGGATTTATCATTGACATGACATCATAGAGAAGAACTTCCAAAGTGATTGAGTATGAAGGACATTGTCGGATAAAATTCAACAAAGGATCCGGTGGTCCTCAAGGGATCTGATGTGAGCATCGGTACTCAACTAGAGGAAGAAGGAATGCAAGGAGATTAGATTATAGAAACAACTGACTAATTCAAAGCTCAGATGCAAAGGAATTATGATTTCAAAATCAAGGGATCAGAAGCAACCGTTCTGATCGAATAAGAATAATTCCAATAGACTTAGAAGCACAAACGATCCAGGCATTGATTTGTCAAGAACCATCTCATATCCAAATGACATCTGAGCCAGAAGGATAATCCTAAGATTCGATTGATGATTGTAAACATTCGCAACTTATTGAATCAATGGACTCAAAATGATAGCGACAAAGGATGCCAATAAGATTATTACACTTATGGGATTAACCATAATGGAAGCAAGCAAGAATTTCAAAAGCAAAAGGCGGTTGAGGATTTTTGGAAGACCGAATGGTATTTCGAAGACTTTTTTGAAATACATGAATCAACTGGGCAGGAACGGATACTCGATAAGTGCAAGGAATTATCCGTAGGGGTGTTCATGTGGGTAATGAACTTCAAGGCAGTAGGCACAAAATATTCTCAGAACAATAGAGAGAATTTTCTGGGTATCTTGTAATACAAGATCAATGGGATTGAAAGGAAAAGTGCACGTAGTTATCCATAATAATATAACAGTGGTAGGGAATAGCAACAAGTGGTGAGCATAAAGTAGTGAGAGAACATCGAAGAGTATCTTCGGAATCCTTCGGTGCACCAAGCAATCATCTGGAGTGAGGGGCTCTCCGGGAGGAAGTAATTACGAGAACCTAGAGTTAGCATTGGTAAAATCATTTAACCCAAATAGAAGAGAGATCGGAATCCTGGAGTATAGATGAGGAATAAAAGATCCTAATACCACCCAATGGCGACGTGAGCCCATGGGCCGCACAACCAAGTTAGTAAAAGATTTGTAATGACTAGACTCGACTTCGGCCAAGGAGTGTGGAAGGGGGATTCCTACAGGCAGTCGGCTCTGATACCAACTTTTGACGCCCCCGATTCAATCATACACTAATCATACACGCAAACTTGTACGATCAAGATCAGGGACTCACGGGAAGATATCACAACACAACTCTAAAAATAAAATAAGTCATACAAGCATCATAATACAAGCCAGGGGCCTCGAGGGCTCGAATACAAGTGCTCGATCATAGACAAGTCAGCGGAAGCAACAATATCTGAGTACAGACATAAGTTAAACAAGTTTGCCATAAGATGGCTAGCACAAACTGGGATATAGATCGAAAGAGGCGCATGCCTCCTGCCTGGGATCCTCCTAACTACTCCTGGTCGTCATCAGCGGCCTGCACGTAGTAGTAGGCACCTCCGGTGTAGTAGGAGTCTTCATCGATGGTGCCGTCTGAATCCTGGGCTCCAACGTCTAGTTGCGGCAACCAGAAAGAAAGGAAAGGGGGAAAAGAGGGAGAAAAGCAAATGCGAGTACTCATCCAAAGTACTCGCAACCAAGGAGCTACACTACATATGCATGGGTATATGTGTAAAGGGCCATATCAGTGGACTGAACTATAGAATGCCAGAATAAGAGGGGGATAGCTAATCCTGTCGAAGACTACGCTTCTAGCTGCCTCCGTCTTGCAGCATGTAGAAGAGAGTAGATTGAAGTCCTCCAAGTAGCATCGCATAGCATAATCCTACCCGGCGATCCTCCCCTCGTCGCCCTGTGGGAAAGCGATCACCGGGATGTCTCTGGAACTTGTCTGGGTGTGTTTTATTATGTATCCAGTTCTAGATGTCATAAGGTCAAGGTACAACTCTGGGACATCCTTTTACCGAGGGACACGACTATTCGAATAGATAAACTTCCCTGCAGGGGTGCACCACATAACCCAACACGCTCGATCCCCTTTGACCAGACACACTTTTCTGGGTCATGCCCGACCTCGGAAGATCAACACGTCGCAGCCCCACCTAGGCCTAACAGAGAGGTCAGCACGCCGGTCTAACTCCTATGGCGTAGGGGTCTGGGCCCATCTCCCATTGCACAACTACATGTTGCGTGGGCGGCCGGAAGCAGACCTAGCCTCCCTAATACAAGAGCAGGCCTTCCAGTCCAATCCGGCGCGCGCCGCTCAGTCGCTGACGTCTAGAAGGCTTTGGCTGATACCACGACGTCGAGTGCCCATAACTGTTCCCGCGTAGTTGGTTAGTGCGTATAGGCCAGTGGCCAGACTCAGATCAAATACCAAGATCTCGTTAAGCGTGTTATTATGAAGTAACCACGAACGCCGACCAGGGCCAGTCCCACCTCTCTCCTAGGTGGTCTCAACCTGCCCTGTCGCTCTGCCACAAAGTAACAGTCGGGGGCCATTGGGAACCCAGGCCCACCTCTACCAGGATGGAGCCACATGTCCTTCCAGCCCCCACATCGGAATCAGCTGCGGGTACTCAACGAGCTGACCCGACTTTAGTCACCATATGTAAAGTATATGTATGTATAGTATATACCCATGATCACCTCCCTAGTGATCATGGCCCGATAGTATAGCAAGGCAGACTGACAAGAATGTAGGGCCAATGATGATAAACAAGCATCCTATACTAAGCATTTAGGATCGCGGATAAGGTATCAATGAATGTAGCAACAATGACAGGCTATGCAACAAAATAGGAGTAACCGAACAATAACATGCTACACTACTCTAATGCAAGTAGTAGAGAGAAGAATAGGCGGTATTTGATGATCAGGGGTGGCTTGCCTAGTTGCTCTGGCAAGAAGGAGGGGTAGTCAACTCCGTAGTCGAACTGGGGGTCGCCGACAATCTCGGGGTCTACCGGAAAGAAGTAACGGAGGGGGAACACAATAAATAACAGAGCAATCAAAGCATCACAAAGTGTAACATGGCAATACGCGGTGTTAGGTGTGCCCTAACGCGGTAGTAGGTGATACCGACGAAGGGGGGAAACATCCAGGAAAGTATCCCCGGTGTCTCGCGTTTTCGAACAGGTGAACGAGAGGTAAAATATTGCAGGTTCGCTATGCTAGGAATGTGTGGCAGATGAACGGGCTACGCATTCGGATTCGTCTCATCGTTCTGAGCAACTTTCATGTACAAAGTATTTTCATCTGGGCTACGGTTTATTTTATATTAATTTTTAAAAGATTTAAGCATTTTTAGAATTTGTTTAATTAATTTAATTCAACATTATCTAGAATAGTGCATGCTGACGTCATCATCATGACGTCAGCATGACGTCAGCAGTCAACAGAGGTGTTGACTGGTCAAACTGACGTGTGGATCCAGTGGGACCCACCTGTCATACTCTGTTTAGGTTAATTAGGATTTAACTAAACTAATTACGGTTCAATTAAACTAACTAGTTAATTGGACTAATTAAACATGGTTAATTAACTTAATTAATTCACTAATTAATTAAGTTAATTAATTATTAATATTATTAATATTATTTTAATTCTTTTAATTCTTTTTTTTTTGTTAACGTTCTAGGGCCGGGCCCATTGGTCATAGGCACAGGGCCTTAACGGGCATACGGGCAGGCGGGTGCGGGCGAAGCCGCAGCCCTACTCGGTAACGAGGCAAGGCCGGAATGGGGCCGGAGCGGGCGCGTGGGTGCCGGCGCCCAACGCGGCCAATGGGGGAGGAAGGGGGCCGGCGCGACTGGTGGTCAGGGGTCGCGGGCCGGTGAAGCTGCATTGCCGATGAGGCGAGGCCGCGCACGCGCGGGCGAGCGACGTGCAGAGCAGAGGCATGGGATGCAGAGAGCTGCAGCGGGGGCCGTCGGGGCCGCAGGCGAGCTCGGGGTCGCGCAGGTGCGGGACAGCAGGCACGACGACGACGTGCTTGGGCGCGGGCGAAGTGGTAGCCTGGCGCGGTGACCGCGGGGACAGAGGGGAATAGGGGGCAGCTCACGGTGCGGTGTAGGGGTTCGGGCAGCAGGGGTTGAGGAGGAAGTCGGAGACGATGGCGACGATGGCGGAGACGGGGAGGCAGTCCGGCGAGGTGGCCTCCGGCGACGGCGTCGAGCGGCGGGGGCGGGATCCACGGTGGCAATGGCGACGTCGGCAGTGGCACGGGTAGTGTTGAGCCCCGATCCAGATCGAGGCGATGTCGGTAGGCAGTGGTTCCTCGGGCGCGAGCACCGTCGGTGAGGTGGGGCTCTGACGCGGCAAGGAGTCGGGCGCGATGGGGAACGACGTCGAGGGGGGTTTCTTCCCCTATCCAGATCTGGATCGGGGGAGAGGGGAGGAGGGACGTGGGGGGCATGGGTGCGATGGGATAGGGTTTCCCGTCGGTGGGGGTGTTATGGGGACTGAGGGGCCGGTTGGGCCGGCCGGCTGGGCCTTGGCCTAGTTGGCCAAGGGGAAGGGGGGCTTTTGTTTATTTTGTTTCCTTTTGTTTGTTTTTGTTTTGTTTTCGATTTTACTTTGTGTTGCACTTTAACAATAATCCATGTTTGTAAAATGTGTAGCTGGTCTCAATATTTAGTATGCAATATACCTCACTACCATAAAAAGTTTGGGAGTGGTTTGAAATTGTTTGTACTTTAATTAAAAAGGAAATGACTTAAATGGGGATGTTTTGGTACTGTTTTCATATCTAGGGCCATTTTAAACATCTCCAAAAATGTTGGTTAAGGCATGATAATTATCTAGTGAGTATTTTCAACCCATTGAACATTTTATTTTTGACATTTGAGAACTTTTACTGTTTGACTTTATTTTGAATTTTGACTTTGAATCGGTTTCGAACTAACGTGGAATTAGCACCAATAATCGAAGTGATGTGGCATCATTAGCAGAGAATTACTGTAGTTTGATTATTCGGGCATCACAATTTATATGTGAAAACCTCTCTTTCCTCATTACTTCCTATTAATTACAACGATGACCAAAACTACGTTTGTCAACTCTCAACAACTTTTATGCCTCGTACTCTTTATATGTGAAGTCATTACTATCCATAAGATCAATATGAACTTCTTTTATTCTTTTTATTCTTTCTACTTTCTCAAGATCATAGCAAGACAGCAAAGCCCTTGACTCAACACTAATCTTTATTATAGATAGCTAATGGACTCGATTACATAGAGAGATCACAAAACAAAACTCCAAACCACTTTATACCAAAACTTCAATCTACTAGATCAAGATATTACTAAAAGGATCGAACTAATAAAAACGGTAGAGATAGGAGTGTGATGGTGATA
>NC_041393.1:559014322-559078980 GCF_002162155.2 Triticum dicoccoides | reverse complement strand
CATGCGATTATGTCTCCTTCTTCAGAGTTGGTGTTATGATCTTCTTGGTGATGATGCCCCTCAGGATACGATTTTCCTCCTCGAGCTTATTTACTTGTTGTTTGAGGTCCATATTTTCCTTGCGGAGCTTGCCTGTGACGGCTAAAGATCCTTTTACCCAAGGATGCTGCATAGCTTCTGGAGAACAAGTAACGCTCTTTTTCATATTTTCATAAGAAATAAGTTTAACATTGGAAGGGATGACCGAGTTTGGAATAGCTGAGCTCTGTAGTTCCCCCATCATGAATCCTGCTTGGAAGCAAGAGGTAACTTCTTGATCCTCCTCCATGGCATCTATCCTTTTTAAGTCGGCTTCCATCTCATCCTCCGTTGATGGTCCAAAGTGATAAGCATCGCTTTTGTTCCAGGACCTAGCATTGGGTGAGACACCCAACTCTTCCCAACCGACTCTTGAGAAGACATCTTACTCTGAATCTGCGACAGAAACAGCTCGAAACAAAAACAAAGGATATTTGCGTGATACGGCGGTCAAAACCTTCGGGAGATTATATAATGAATTTTTACCGACCAAAGTACGTAACATGCAAGAAAACGGAGTTCGGGAGGCACAGGAGGTGCCCATGAGACAGGGGGCGCGCCCTCCACCCTCGTGGAGGCCTTGTGTCCTTCCCGGATTACTTCTTGCTTTCAAAAATTCTTAAATATTCCAAAACAGAGGAAAATTTCCATTAGAATTGTTTTGGAGTCGGTTTACTTACCGCACCACATACCTATTCCTTTTCGGAGTCTGAAACGTTCTGGAAAGTGTCTCTTATGTATTCCTCCAAGGTTACGATCTCAATAATATTAGTTTCAACATTGATAGGATTGCCTGAGATATAATGTTTGATTCTTTGATCGTTCACCACCCTCGGACTTGTGCCTTCGAAGTTGTTCATTTTTATGGCACCGGAACGATAGACCTCCTCGATAACGTAAGGACCTTCCCACTTAGAGAGAAGTTTTCCTATAAAAAAACTTAAACGAGAGTTGAATAACAACACATAATCACCTACGTTAAACTCACGCTTTTGTATCCTTTTATCATGCCATCTTTTAACTTTTTCTTTGAACAATTTGGCATTCTCACAGGCTTGGGTTCTCCATTCATCAAGTGAGCTAATATCAAATAACCTCTTCTCACCGGCAAGTTTGAAGTCATAGTTGAGCTTTTAATAGCCCAATATGCCTTATGTTCAAGTTCAAGAGGTAAATGAAGAGTTTTTCCATAAACCATTTTATACAGAGACATACCCATAGGATTTTTGTATGCAGTTCTATAAGCCCATAATGCATCATCAAGTTTCTTGGACCAATTCTTTCTAGATCTATTCACAGTCTTTTGCAAAATTAATTTGAGCTCTCTATTTCTCAACTCTACTTGACCACTAGACTGTGGGTGATAAGGAGATGCAATTCTATGATTAACATCATACTTAGCAAGCATCTTACGGAAAGCACCATGAATAAAATGTGAACCACCATCAATCATAAAATATCAAGGGACTCCAAACCTCGGAAAAATAACTTCCTTAAGCATCTTAATAGAGGTGTTATGATCAGCACTACTAGCTGGAATAGCTTCTACCCACTTAGTAACGCAGTCAACAGCAACTAAAATATGTGTGTAACAATTACAGGCAGGAAAAGGTCCCATATAATCAAAGCCCCAAACATCAAATGGTTCAATAACAAGAGAATAATTCATAGGCATTTCTTGATGTCTACTAATATTACCAATTCTTTGACATTCATCACAAGACAAGACAAACTTACGAGCATCTTTGAAGAGAGTAGGCCAATAAAAACCGGATTGCAATACCTTATGTGCAGTTCTATCTCCAGCGTGGTGTCCTCCATATGGTTCGGAGTGACACTTGTGTAGGATCTATTCCTGTTCATGCTCAGGTACACAACGTCTAATAACACCATCTATACTCCTTCTTTATAAAGGTGTGGGTCATCCCAAAAGTAATGTCTTAAATCATAAAAGAACTTTTTCTTTTGCTGGTATGTGAAGCTAGGTGGTATAAATTTTGCAACAATGTAATTAGCATAATCAGCATACCATGGAGCAGTACGAGAAGCATTAATGACTGCTAATTGTTCATCAGGAAAGCTATCATCAATAGGCAGTGGGTCATCAAGAACATTCTCTAACCTAGACAAGTTGTCTGCAACGGGGTTCTCAGCTCCCTTTCTATCAATGATATGCAAATCAAATTCTTAGAGCAAGAGAACCCATGTAATAAGTCTAGGCTTAGCATCTTTCTTTTCCATAAGATATTTAATAGCAGCATGATCAGTGTGAATAGTAACTTTAGAATCAACAATGTAAGGTCTAAACTTATCACATGCAAATACAACTGCTAAGAACTCTTTTTCAGTAGTAGCCTAATTTCTTTGGGCGGTGTCAAGAGTTCTACTAGCGTACTGGATAAAATTCAATTTCTTATCAACTCTTTGCCCTAGAATAGCACCTACAACATAATCACTAGCATCACACATAATTTCAAATGGTAAATTCCAATCAGGTGGTTGAACAATAGGTGCAGTGATCAAAGCTTTCTTAAGTATTTCAAATGCTTCTACACAATCATCATCAAAGACAAAAGGAATATCTTTTTGCAATAAATTAGTCAGAGGCCTAGAGATTTTAGAAAAGTCCTTAATGAACCTCCTATAAAAACCGGCATGAGCAAGGAAACTTCTTACACCTTTAATGTCCTTGGGACATGGCATCTTTTCAATAGCATCAACTTTAGCTTTATCAACTTCGATACCTCTCTCAAAAATATTATGCCCCAAGACAATGCCTTCATTAACCATAAAGTGGCACTTTTCCCAATTCAAGACGAGACTAGTATCTTTGCATCTCTGTAAAACTCGATCAAGGTTGCTCAAGCAATCATCAAAAGAGGATCCATAAACGGAGAAGTCATCCATGAATACCTGACCAATCTTTTCACAAAAGTCAGAGAATATAGCCGTCATGCATCTTTGAAAGGTAGCATGTGCATTACATAAACCAAAATGCATACGTCTATAAGCAAAAGTACCAAAAGGGCAAGTAAAAGTAATTTTTGATTGATCCTCTGCTGACACAGGTATTTGAGAGAAACCAGAATAACCATCTAGAAAGCAGAAATGTGTATGTTTGGATAGTCTTTCTAACATTTGATCAATAAAAGGTAAAGGGTAATGATCTTTCTTAGTAGCTTTATTTAATTTACGGAAATCAATTACCATCCTATAACCTGTAATAATTCTTTGCAGGATCAATTCATCTCTGTCATTAGGAACAACAATAATACCCCCCTTCTTAGGAACACAATGGACAAGACTTACCCAATCACTATCAGCAACGGGATAAATTATACCTGCCACAAGGAGCTTAAGTATCTCCTTTCTTACCACTTCTTTCATTTTAGGATTTAACTGTCGTTGAGGATCTCTAACTGGTTTGGCTTCTTTCTCCACTTTAATTTTTTGTTGGCATAGGGTGGGACTAATGCCCTTAAGATCATCCAGAGTATATCCAATAGCAGCACGATGCTTCTTCAGAGTTTTCAATAATCTTTCCTCTTCCTGCTCTGAAAGGTTAGCACTAATAATAACAGGATATATCTTCTTTTCATCAAGATAAGCATATTTAAGATTATTAGGTAAAGGTTTGAGCTCAAACACGGGATCACCCTTGGGTGGAGGGGGATCCCCTAGGATTTCAATAGGTAAGTTGTGTTTCAGAATAGGACCCTGTTGAAGGAATACTTTATCTATTTCCCATCTTTCATCCATAAGCATATCATTTTCATGTTCTAGCAAATATTGTTCTAACGGATCAGTAGGAGGCACGGCAATAGAAGCAAGACCAATAATCTCATCCTTACTAGGTGAATCTTTATCACGGGGTTGTCTACGAAACTTAGCAAAATTAAACTCATGAGACATATCCCCCAAGCCAATTGTAACAATATCCTTTTCACAATCAATCCTAGCATTAACAGTGTTCAAGAAGGGTCTACCAAATATAATGGGACAAAAGTCATCTTGTGGGGAACCAAGAACAAGAAAATCAGCAGGATATTTAACTTTCCCACACAAGACTTCAACATCTCTAACAATCCCAGATGGGTTAATAGTATCCTATTGGCAAGCTTAATAGTAACATCAATATCTTCCATTTCAGCGGGTGCAATATCATGCATAATTTCATTATATAAGTCAAAGGGTATTGCACTAGCACTAGCGCCCATATCACATAAGCAATTATAACAATGATCTCCTATTTTAACAGAAATAACAGGCATGCCTACAACAGGTCTATGTATCTTAGCATCGGGTCTAGCAATATTAGCAGTTTCACCACAGAAATAAATAACATGCCCATGTAAATTATCATCCAAGAGATCTTTAACAATAGCAGTACTAGGTTCAACTTTGATTTTCTCAGGGGGTGTATAAGTTCTAGTATTACTCTTACGAACAACAATTGAAGTTTTAGCATGATCCTTTATTCTAATAGGGAAAGGTGGTTTCTCAACATAAGTAGTAGGAACAATAGGATCATTATAAGTGATAGTCTTTTCTTCAACTGTAATAGGTGCAACTACCTTTATTTCTGTGGGAGGATTATATTTAAACCACTTCTCCTTAGGGAGATCAATGTGATTAGCAAAAGATTCACAAAAAGCAGCTACTATCTCAGAGTCAAGTCCATATTTAGCGCTAAATCCACGAAAAGCATCGGTATCCATAAAAGATTTAACACAATCAAACTTAGGTGTCATACCTGTCTCCTTACCATCGTTGGAACCCCAATCTTCAGAGTTGCGTTCAATTCTTTCCTATAAATCCCACTTGAATTCAGTAGTCTTCAGCATATAAGAACCAGGACAGGAAGTATCAAGCATGGTGCGATCATTGAGAGAAAGCCGAGCATAATTTTTTTGAATAATCATATCTCTTGAGAGCTCATGATTGGGGCATGAATATAACATTGACTTAAGCCTCCCCCAAGCTTGAGCGATGCTTTCTCCTTCGCGAGGCCAGAAATTATATATGTAATTACGATCACGATGAATAAGATGCATAGGATAGAACTTCTAGTGAAATTCCAACTTCAATCGTTTATAGTTCCAAGATCTCGTATCATCACATAAAAAAATGATGCAAAATGAACGTATCATGGTGTTATGTGAACTATAAACGATTGAAGTTGGAATTTCACCAGATGTTCTATCCTATGCATCTTGTTCATCGTGATCGTAGTTACACATATAATTTCTGGCCTCGCAAAGGAGAAAGCATCACTCAAGCTTGGGGAGGCTTAAGTTAATGTTACATTCATGCCCCAATCATCAGCTCTCAAGAGAAATGATTATTCAAAAAATTTATGCTCGGCTTTCTCTCAATGATCGCACCATGCTTGATACTTCCTGTGCTGGTTCTTATATGCTGAAGACTACTGAATTCAAGTGGGATTTATTGGAAAGAATTAAACGCAACTCTGAAGATTGGGGTTCCGACGATGGTAAGGAGTCAGGTATAACACCTAAGTTTGATTGTGTTAAATCTTTTATGGATACCGATGCTTTTCGTGGATTTAGCGCTAAATATGGACTTGACTCTGAGATAGTAGCTGCTTTTTGTGAATCTTTTGCTACTCACGTTGATCTCCCTAAGGAGAAGTGGTTTAAATATAATCCTCCCACTGAAGTAAAGGTAGTTGCACCTATTACAGTTGAAGAAAAGACTATCACTTATAATGATCCTATTGTCCCTACTACTTATGTTGAGAAACCACCTTTTCCTGTTAGGATAAAGGATCATGCTAAAGCTTCAACTGTTGTTCGTAAGAGTAATACTAGAACTTACACACCCCCTGAGCAAATCAAAGTTGAACCTAGTATTGCTATGGTTAAAGATCTCTTGGATGATAATATAGATGGGCATGTTATTTACTTCTGTGGTGAAACTGCTAATATTGCTAGACCCGATGCTAAGATACATAGACCTACTGTAGGCATGCCTGTTATTTCTGTTAAAATAGGAGATCATTGTTATCATGGCTTATGTGATATGGGTGCTAGTGCTAGTGCAATACCTATTTCCTTATATAAAGAAATTATGCATGATATCGCACCCGCTGAGTGGGAAGGTATTGATGTTACTATTAAGCTTGCCAATAGAGATACTATTTCACCAGTTGGGATTGTTAGAGATGTTGAAGTCTTGTGTGGGAAAGTTAAATATCCTGCTGATTTTCTTGTTCTTGGTTCCCCACAAGATGACTTTTGTCCTATTATATTTGGTAGACCCTTCTTGAATACTGTTAATGCTAGGATTGATTGTGAAAAGTATATTGTTACAATTGGCTTAGGGCATATGTCTCATGAGTTTAATTTTGCTAAGTTTCGTAGACAACCCCGTGATAAATAATCACCTAGTAAGGATGAGATTATTGGTCTTGCTTCTATTGCCGTGCCTCCTACTGATCCGTTAGAACAATATTTGATCGACCATGAAAATGATCTATTTATGAATGAAAGAAGGGAAATAGATGAAGTATTCCTTCAACAGGGTCCTATTCTGAAACACAACTTACCTGTTGAAATCTTAGGGGATCCCCCTCCACCCAAGGGTGATTCTGTGTTTGAGCTCAAACCATTACCTAATAATCTTAAATATGCTTATCTTGATGAAAAGAAGATATATCCTGTTATTATTAGTGCTAACCTTTCAGAGCAGGAAGAGGAAAGATTATTGAAAACTCTGAAGAAGCACCATGCTGCTATTGGATATACTTTGGATGATCTTAAGGGCATTAGTCCCACTCTATGTCAACACAAAATTAAGTTGGAGAAAGATGCCAAACCAGTTAGAGATCCTCAACGATGGTTAAATCCTAAAATGAAAGAAGTTGTAAGAAAGGAGATACTAAAGATCCTTGAGGCAGGTATAATTTATCCCGTTGCTGATAGTGATTGGGTAAGTCTTGTCCATTGCGTTCCTAAAAAGGGAGGTATTACTGTCGTTCCTAATGATAAAGATGAATTGATCCCGCAAAGAATTATTACAGGTTATAGGATGGTAATTGATTTCCGTAAATTAAATAAAGCTACTAAGAACGATCATTACCCTTTGCCTTTTATTGATCAAATGCTAGAAGGACTATCCAAACACACACATTCCTTCTTTCTAGATGGTTATTATGGTTTCTCTCAAATACCTATGTCAGCGGAGGATCAATCAAAAACTACTTTTACTTGCCCTTTCGATACTTTTTCTTATAAACGTATGCCTTTTGGTTTTTGTAATGCACCTGCTACCTTTCAAAGATGCATGATGGCTATATTCTCTGACTTTTGTGAAAAGATTTGTGAGGTATTCATGGATGAATTCACCATTTATGGATCCTCTTTTGATGATTGCTTGAGCGACCTTGATCGAGTTTTGCAGAGATGTGAAGACACTAGTCTCGTCTTGAATTGAGAAAAGTGCCACTTTATGGTGAATGAAGGCATTGTCTTGGGGCATAAGATTTCTGAGAGAGGTATCGAAGTCGACAAAGCTAAAGTTGATGCTACTGAAAAGATGCCATGTCCCAAGGACATTAAAGGTATAAGAAGTTTCCTTGGTCATGCCGGTTTTTATAGGAGGTTCATTAAGGACTTTTCTAAAATCTCTAGGCCTCTGACTAATTTATTGCAAAAAGGTATTACTTTTGTCTTTGATGATGATTGTGTAGAAGTGTTTGAAATACTTAAGAAAGCTTTGATCACTGCACCTATTGTTCAGCCACCTGATTGGAATTTACCCTTTGAAATTATGTGTGATGCTAGCGATTATGCTGTAGGTGTTGTTCTAGGGCAAAGAGTTGATAAGAAATTAGATGTTATCCAGTATGCTAGTAAAACTCTTGATACTGCCCAAATTAATTATGCTACTATTGAAAAAGAGTTCTTAGCAGTTGTATTTGCATGTGATAAGTTCAGACCTTATATTGTTGATTCTAAAGTTACTATTCACACTGATCATGCTGCTATTAAATATCTTATGGAAAAGAAAGATGTTAAGCCTAGACTTATTAGATGGGTTCTCTTGCTCCAAAAATTTGATTTGCATGTTATTGATAGAAAGGGAGCAGAGAACCCCGTTGCAGACAACTTGTCTCGGTTAGAGAATGTTCTTGATGACCCACTACCTATTGATGATAGCTTTCCTGATGAAAAATTAGCGGTCATTAATGCTTCTCGTACTACTCCATGGTATGCTGATTATGCTAATTACATCGTTGCTAAATTTATACCAGCTAGCTTCACATACCAGCAAAAGAAAAAGTTATTTTATGATTTAAGACATTACTTCTGGGATGACCCACACCTTTACAAAGAAGGAGTAGATGGTGTTATTAGACGTTGTGTACCTGAGCATGAACAAGAACAGGTCCTACGCAAGTGTCACTCTGAACCATATGGAGGACACCACGCTGGAGATAGAACTGCACATAAGGTATTGCAATCCGGTTTTTATTGGCCTACTCTCTTCAAAGATGCTCGTAAGTTTGTCTTGTCTTGTGATGAATGTCAAAGAATTGGTAATACTAGTAGACGTTAAGAAATGCCTATGAATTATTCTCTTGTTGTTGAACCATTTGATGTTTGGGGCTTTGATTATATGGGATCTTTTCCTACCTCTAATGGTTACACACATATTCTAGTTGCTGTTGATTACGTTACTAAGTGGGTAGAAGCTATTCCAACTAGTAGTGCTGATCATAACACCTCTATTAAGATGCTTAAATAAGTTATTTTTCCGAGGTTTGGAGTCCCTAGATATCTTATGACTGATGGTGGTTCAACTTTTATTCACGGTGCTTTCCGTAAGATGCTTGCTAAGTATGATGTTAATCATAGAATTGCATCTCCTTATCACCCGCAGTCTAGTGGTCAAGTAGAGTTGAGCAATAGAGAGCTCAAATTGATTTTGCAAAATACTGTGAATAGATCTAGAAAGAATTGACCAAGAAACTTGATGATGCATTATGGGCCTATAGAACTGCATATAAAAACCCTATGGGTATGTCTCTGTATAAGATGGTTTACGGAAAAGCATGTCACTTACCTCTTGAACTTGAACATAAAGCATATTGGGCTATTAAAGAGCTCAACTATGACTTCAAACTTTCCGGTGAGAAGAAGTTATTTTATATTAGCTCACTTGATGAATGGAGAACCCAGGCCTACGAGAATGCCAAGCTATTCAAAGAAAAAGTTAAAAGATGGCATGACAAAAGAATAAAAAGCGAGAATTTAACGTAGGTGATTATGTGTTGCTATTCAACTCTCATTTAAGATTTTTTGCAGGAAAACTTCTCTCTAAGTGGGAAGGTCCTTACGTTATTGAGGAGGTCTATCGTTCCGGTGCCATAAAAATCAACAACCTCGAAGGCACAAGTCCGAGGGTGGTGAACGGTCAAAGAATCAAACATTATATCTCAGGTAATCCTATCAATACTGAAACCAATATTATTGAAACCGTAACCCCAGATGAATACATAAGGGACACTTTCCAGAATGTTTTAGACTCTGAAAAGGAATAAGTATGTGGTACGGTAAGTAAACCGACTACAAAACAATTCTAATGGCAATTTTTCTCCATTTTGGAATATTTAAGAATTTTAGAAAGCAAGAAGTAATCCGGAAAGGACACGAGGCCTCCACGAGGGTGGAGGGTGCGCCCACCCCTACTGGGCACGCCCCTGTCTCGTGGGCACCTCGTGTGCCTCCCGGACTCCGTTTTCTTGCACGTTACTTCTTTTGGTCGGTAAAAATTCATTATATAATCTCCCGAAGGCTTTGACCACCGTATCACGCAAAAATCCTCTGTTTTCGTTTCAAGCTATTTTTCTGACAGATCTAGAGCACCATGACATCTCCAAGCGCTCCCAAGGACAAGTTTTTTGAGAGGGTTATCAACCCGTATCTTGCAGAGGTACTGCAACACCCTCAAACCATTGAGATGCGTGAGGGGGTGCTGCACATCCGCAATGTTGAGGGACCAAGGCGTACTGGAAGCATGGAGACAAAGCTCGAAGCCATGGAGCAACAAGTTTTCAAGTGCCAAGGGATGGTGGAGCGAGGACTCAATGCCATCCAGATGATGATCGCAGAGTTCACCAACAACCACAAGCTGGATGCCAAGATCATTGGGGAGACCATCTTAAAGCTTCAAGAGAAAATCGAGCACCTCCAATCCCAGATCTATGACCTGCAAAACCAAACTATGAGTATGAATATAGATTCAAGAGGATGAGTTTGGCTGCAGATTTGAGGATCCCGGAGACTCGATCATCCTTCTATGATGGTGAGCCGATGCCTTGGAAGATGGACGACAAGCCTACATCATCAACAACTCCTTCACCACCTCCAAGGACATAATTACATGGGTATGGGCACTCCCCTTCGCAACTGCCAAGCTTGGGAGAGGTGCCTTGGTAACGTATCACCATCACACTCCTATCTTTACCGTTTTTCTTAGTTCGATCCTTTTAGTAGTATCTTGATCTAGTAGAATAAATTTTTGGTATGAAGTAGTTCTGAGTTTTGCTTTGTGATCTCTTTATGTAATCGAGTCCGTGAGCTATCTATAATAAAGATTAGTGTTGAGTCAAGGTCTTTGCTATCTTGCTATGATCTTGAGAAAATAGAAAGAACAAAAAGAATAAAAGAAGTTCATAATAATCTTATGGATAGTAATGACTTCACATATAAAGAGTATGAGGCATAAAAGTTGTTGAGAGTTGACAAACGTAGTTTTGGTCACTGTTGCAATTAATAGGAAGTAATAAGGAAAGAGAGGTTTTCACATATAAATATACTATCTTGGACATCTTTTATGATTATGAGCACTCATTAAGTATGACATGCTAAAGAGTTGATGTTGGACAAGGAAGACAACGTAATGGATTATGTTTTCTCACATCTCAGTTAAAGTATATTTTCATAGATCTTCTGAACATGTTGAGCTTGCCTTTCCCCCTCATGCTAGCCAAAAATTCCTTGAACCAAGTAGAGATACTAGTTGTGCTTTCAAATATCCTTAAACCCAGTTTTTGCCATGAGAGTCCACCATACCTACCTATGGATTGAGTAAGATCCTTCAAGTAAGTTGTCATGTTGCAAGCAATAAAAATTGCTCTCTAAATATGTATGACTTATTAGTGCAGAGAAAATAAGCTTCATACGATCGTGTGATATGGAAGTAATAAAAGTGACGGACTGCATAATAAAGGTCCATATCACAAGTGGCAATATAAAGTGACGTTCTTTCATATTAAGATTTTGTGCATCCAATCCTAAAAGCACATGACAACCTTTGCTTCCCTCTGCGAAGGGCCTATCTTTTACTTTATGTCTTTTACTTTATGCAAGAGTCAAGGTGATCTTCACCTTTCCCTTTTCCATTTTATCCTTTGGCAAGCACCTCGTGTTGGAAAGATCCTGATACATATATCCAATTGGATGTAAGTTAGCATGAGCTACTATTGTTGACATCACCCAAAGGTGAATACGTTGGGAGGCAACACAATAAGCCCCTATCTTTCTCAGTGTCCGATTGAACCTCCATAACCATAAGTATTGCATGAGTGTTAGCAATTGTGGAAGACTATATGATAGTTGAGTATGTGTTTCCCCTGTCTCCTGGGCACCTTGGTGGCCCTCCGGTGCCCATCTTCTGCTATATGAAGGCTTTTACCCTGAAAAAATTAGAAGCAAGCTTACGGGACGAAACTCCGCCGCCACGAGGCGGAACCTTGGCGGAACCAATCTAGGGCTCTGGCGGAGCTGTTCTGCCGGGGAAACTTCCCTCCGGGAGGGGGAAATCATCACCAACGATCCTCTCATCGGGAGGGGGTCAATCTCCATCAACATCTTCACCAGCACCATCTCCTCTCAAAACCCTAGTTCATCTCTTGTATCCAATCTTGTATCAAAACCACAAATTGGTACCTGTGGGTTGCTAGTAGTGTTGATTACTCCTGGTAGTTGATGCTAATTGGTTTACTTGGTGGAGGATCATATGTTAAGATCCTTAATGCATATTAATACTCCTCTGATCATGAACATGAATATGCTTTGTGAGTAGTTACATTTGTTTCTGAGGACATGGGTGAAGTCTTGCTATTAGTAGTCATGTGAATTTGGTATTCGTTCGATATTTTGATGAGATGTATGTTGTCTCTCCTCTAGTGGTGTTACGTGAACGTCGAATACATGAAACTTCACCATTATTTGGGCCTAGAGGAAGGCATTGGGAAGTAATAAGTAGATGATGGGTTGCTAGAGTGACAGAGCTTAAACCCTAGTTTATGCGTTGCTTCGTAAGGGGCTGATTTGGATCCACTAATTTCATGCTATGGTTAGGTTTACCTTAATACTTATTTTGTAGTTGCGGATGCTTGCAATAGGGGTTAATCATAAGTGGGATGCTTGTCCAAGAAAGGGCAGTACCCAAGCACCGGTCCACCCACATATCAAATTATCAAAGTACCGAACGCGAATCATATGAGCGTGATGAAAGCTAGTTGACGATAATTCCCATGTGTCCTCGGGAGCGCTTTTCTCATTATAAGAAATTGTCCAGGCTTATCCTTTGCTACAAAAAGGATTGGGACACCTTGCTGCACCTTATTTACTTTCATTGCTTGTTACCCGTTACAAATTATCTTATCACAAAACTATCTGTTACCTACAATTTCAGTGCTTGCAGAGAATACCTTACTGAAAACCGCTTGTCATTTCCATTGCTCCTCGTTGGGTTCGACACTCTTACTTATCGAAAGGACTACGATAGATCCCCTATACTTGTGTGTCATCATGTTACATCGATGCAAGCTTTGACACTGATCCGGACGATTCTAAATCGCAAACCGGATACGTGTTTATATTGAACGGTGGAGCTGTTAGTTGGTGCAGTTCTAAACAAAGCGTCATGGCGGGATCTACATGTGAAGCAGAGTACATAGCTGCTTCGGAAGCAGCAAATGAAGGAGCCTGGATGAAGGAGTTCATATCCAATCTAGGTTTCATACCTAGTGCAACGGGTCCAATGAAAATCTTTTGTGACAATACTGGTGCAATTGCCTTGGCAAAGGAATCCAGATTTCACAAGAGAACCAAGCACATCAAGAGACGCTTCAATTCCATTCGGGACCAAGTCCAGGTGGGAGACATAGAGATTTGCTAGATACATACGGATCTAAATGTTGTAGACCCGTTGACTAAGCCTCTTCCACGAGAAAACATGATCAGCACCAAGGCTCCATGGGTGTTAGAATCATTACTGTGTAATCTAGATTATTGACTCTAGTGCAAGTGGGAGACTGAAGGAAATATGCCCTAGAGGCAATAATAAAGTTATTATTTATTTCCTCATATCATTATAAATGTTTATTATTCATGCTAGAATTGTATTAACCAGAAACATAATACATGTGTGAATATATAGACAAATATAGTGTCATTAGTATGCCTCTACTTGATTAGCTCATTGATCAAAGATGGTTGAGTTTCCTAACCATAGATATGAGTTATCATTTGATCAATGGGATCACATCATTAGAAGAAAGATGAGATTGACTTGACCCATTCCGTTAGCTTAGCACTTGATCGTTTAGTATGTTGCTATTGCTTTCTTCATGACTTATACATGTTCCTATGACTATGAGATTATGTAACTCCCGCTTATCGGAGGAACACTTTGTGTGCTACCAAACGTCACAACGTAACTGGGTGATTATAAAGGTGCTCTACGGGTGTCTCCGAAGGTGCTTGTTGAGTTGATGTATTTCGAGATTAGGATTTGTCACTCCGATTATCGGAGAGGTATCTCTGGGCGCTCTCGGTAATGCACATCACTATAAGCCTTGCAAGCAATGTAGCTAATGAGTTAGTTATGGGATGATGCATTACATAATGAGTAAAGAGACTTGCCGGTAACGAGATTGAACTAGGTATTGAGATATCGACGATCGAATCTCGGGCAAGTAACATACCGATGACAAAGGGAACAACGTATGTTGTTATGCGGTTTGACCGATAAAGTTCTTCGTAGAATAGGTAGCAGCCAATATGAGCATCCAGGTTCCGCTATTGGTTATTGACCGGAGACGTGTCTCTGTCATGTCTACATACTTCTCGAACCCGTAGGGTCCGCACGCTTAAAGTTCGGTGACGATCGGTATTATGAGTTTTTGTGTTTTGATGTACCAAAGGTAGTTTGGAGTCCTGGATATGATCACGGACATGACGAGGAGTCTCGAAATGGTCGATATGTAAAGATCGATATATTGGATGACTATGTTCAGACACTGGAAGTGTTTCAGGAGGTTTCAGACATATACCGGAGTACCGGGGGGTTACCGGAACCCCCCGGGGGGTTTAATGGGCCTAATGGGCCCTAGTGGAGAAGAGGAGGGGCGGCCAGGGCAGGTCGTGCGCCCCCTCCCCCTCTAGTCTGAATAGGTCAAGGAGGGGGGAGGGCGGCGCCCCCCCCCCTTTTCTTCCTCTCCTCTCTCCCTTCCTTCCCCCTTCCTACTCCAACTAGGAAAAGAGGGAGTCCTACTCCCGGTGGGAGTAGGACTCCTCCCTGGCGCGCCTCCTCCTGGCCGGCCGCCCTCTCCCCCTTGTTCCTTTATATACAGGGGCAGGGGGCACCCCTAGACACAACAATTGATCTCTTGATCTCTTAGCCGTGTGAGGTGCCCCCCTCCACTAGATTCCACCTTGGTAGCATCATTAACACTGTCATCACGCCGTCGTGCTGATGGAACTCTCCCGCAGAGCTCTACTGGATCGGAGTTCGTGTGACGTCATCGAGCTGAACGTGTGCTGAACTCGGAGGTGCCGCACATACGTTCAGTACTTGATTGGTCAGATCGTGAAGACGTACGACTACATCAACCGTGTTGTGCTAATGCTTCCGCTTTTGGTCTACGAGGGTACGTGGACAACACTCTCCCCTCTCATTGCTATGCATCACCATGATCTTGCATGTGCGTAGGAATTTTTTTGAAATTACTACGTTCCCCAACAGGTCCAAGTGGCGGCCCATGCACTATCATATAGGGTCAGGTCATGACATTCTCTCCTCCTTAAAACCGGCTTGTCCCCAAGCCGGTCGATGCAAAGAGCGACCAAGATCCCATAACGAACCTCTGTCGATAGTTTGTGAAGCTTGTTGATATGTGCTTGCCTAAGTTGCTTGCACCAGGATCCCACGGCCAGGTGAGACATAAATTGTCCATACAACCAACTTGATCTCCCGGTTTTGCCAACTGAACGCTCACTATGTGCATAGCCAAGTGAAGAAACGATGACCTGCACCGCATCTCACTAGCTTGTTCAAAAATCATGCCAATTGTATAAGTCCCAGTTGAAGAAAGAAATATCATGCGAGATGTAGTTTCAGCCGATAGCCTTGCCATATCTTGTATCCACGGTAGAATGTCAGTGGCAATAGAACCATTCTGCAACTGTGCTTTGCAAGTAACAAGTCGGTGCATAGATAATGGCCCATAGCACATCGGAGGCACTCCACTACTATAGCATCTAAATGGCAGCCCGCATGCTATCTTTGCTTCTTTCCCATTTTTTGTAGGGAACATGCTAGGAAAAGGAGAGAATGCTCTAGGATTCCAAAGTTGTTTGGTCTGTCCCTTAAACAAATCTACAGTGATAACTAAACCGTAGCGGTGTAATATGCTTTGATCTTCAAACAACTTCCGCTTGGCTAAAAGAGGTATATCCTTTAAGGTCCCATTTCTTTGGTTGAAACCCACTAGCAGAATTACACAATGCACCCAAAACATGGAAAAGTTGCCAAACAGGGTATCTTCTACTGTCAATCTGCTCATCATTTTCACCTCGAAAAATTGGATCAAATGGTTGTTGGCAATTCTGCAAAAACTTCTAGCATGGGAAAGGCGATCCAAGTATAGCGCCCAAGTGCATTGGTCATGAGCAAAATTACCATAAGGAAACAATACTTGTCCCTGTTCCTGGTGTGCCAACTGAGGTAGTATGCCTTTTCTTAGTAGCTGGTTGGAAGTACCTGGATCCCATGTTGTGGTAATGGACAAACTGACCAGACACCACACCAATTCGCTTGTGCCATAGTGCAGTTGTTGGCCGTTGGCAAAATTCCTATGATATAGAACCACCCACCGTGCTCGCTGCAATGGCAGTAGAATGTGCGGCAACAAGCACCCAAAATTGCAACTAGTTTTCCCTTTCGCAAAATGTTCCATCAATGAGAGTATTGATTCAGTTGTACTAACAGAACAATTGGTGGAATGACCATTGATCTGTTGTTCCACAAACTCACATCGTGCCACCTCATCAATCCGCAGGTTGTGAACACCTGGGTCCCAAGGCATGGCGATAATGATAGATAAACTGACCAGACTGCCCATGTGATCACCACCCAATGCCACTGAATCAAGTAAAAGAATGGTCATCGTCAACGAGCGTATGGAGGAGGCTATGTAGTGAAAAAATAGTAGCGTAAGTATTTCCCTCAGTTTTTGAGAACCAAGATATCAATCCAGTAGGAAGCTCCTCAAAAGTCCCATGCACCAACACAAACAAACAAGAACTCGCAACCAACACAATAAAGGGGTTGTCAATCCCTTCAAGGCCACTTGCGAAAGTGAGATCTGATAGAGATAATATGATAAGATAAATATATTTTTGGTATTTTATGATGTAGATAGAAAAAAATAAAGATGCAAATAAAAGTAGATTGAAAGCTTATATGATAAGAGATAGACCCGGGGGCCATAGGTTTCACTAGTGGCTACTCTCAAGATAGCATAAGTATTACGGTGGGTGAACAAATTACTGTCGAGCAATTGATAGAAAAGTGAATAATTATGAAATTATCTAGGCACGATCATGTATATAGGCATCACGTCCGTGACAAGTAGACCGACTCCTGCCTGCATCTACTACTATTACTCCACACATCGACTGCTATCCAGCATGCATCTAGAGTATTAAGTTCATAAAGAACAGAGTAACGCATTAAGAAAGATGACATGATGTAGAGGGATAAACTCATGCAATATGATATAAAACCCCATCTTTTTATCCTTGATGGCAACAATACAATATGTGCCTTGCTGCCCCTGCTGTCATTGGGAAAGGACACCGCAAGATTGAACCCAAAGCTAAGCACTTCTCCCATTGCAAGAAAGATCAATCTAGTAGGCCAAACCAAACTGATAATTCGAAGAGACTTGCAAAGATAACTTAATCGCACATAAAAGAATTCAGAGGAGATTCAAATATTTCTCATAGATAAACTTGATCATAAACCCACAATTCATCGGATCTCGACAAGCACACCGCAAAAAGAGTTACATCGAATAGATCTCCAAGAAGATCAAGGAGAACTTTGTATTGAGATTCAAAGATAGAGAAGAAGCCATCTAGCTAATAACTATGGACCCGAAGGTCTGTGGTAAACTACTCACAACTCATCAGAGAGGCTTGGAGATGATGTAGAGGCCCTCCGTGATCGATTCCCCCTCCGGCGGAGCACCGACAAAGGGTCCAAGATGGGATCTCGCGGATACAGAAGGTTACGGCAGTGGAAATAGTTTTTCATGGTCGCTTCTGATGTTTTCGGGGTACATGGGTATATATAGGAGGAAGAAGTAGGTCGGTGGACGCCCGAGGGGCCCACGAGGATGGGGGCGCGCCCCCTACAGGTGGGCACCCTCGTGGTCGCCTCCCTTGTTTCTTGACTTCCACTCCAAGTCCTCTGGATCACGTTTGTTCCAAAAATCACGCTCCCGAAGGTTTCATTCCGTTTGGACTCCGTTTGATATTCCTTTTCTTCGAAACACTGAAATAGGCAAAAAAAACAACAATTCGGGCTGGGCCTCCGGTTAGTAGGTTAGTACCAAAAATGATATAAAAGTGTAAATAAAGCCCATAAACATCCAAAACGGGTAATATAATAGCATGGAACAATCAAAAATTATAGATGCGTTGGAGATGTATCAAGCATCCCCAAGGTTAATTCCTGCTCGTCCTCGAGTAGGTAAATGATAAAAACAGAATTTTTGATGTGGAATGCTACCTAGCATAATTCTCAATGTAATTTTCTTTATTGTGGCATGAATGTTCAGATCCAAATGATTCAAAATAAAAGTTCATATTGACATAAGAAATAGTAATACTTCAAGCATACTAATCAAAGCAATCATGTCTTCTCAAAATAACATGGCTAAAGAAAGTTCATCCCTACAAAATCATATAGTTAGGCTATGCTTCATTTTCGTCACACAAAAATGCTCCCATCTTGCACACTCCCGATGACAAGCCAAGCAATTGTTTCGTATTTAAATAATCTCAAACTTTTTCATATTTCACGCAATACATGAGCATGAGCCATGGATATAACACTATGGGTGGAATAGAATATGATGATGGAGGTTGTTTGGAGAAGACAAAAAAGGAGAAAGTCTCACATTGACGAGGATAATCAACGGGCTATGGAGATGCCCATCAATTGATGTCAACATGAGGAGTAGGGATTGCCATGCAACAGATGCACTAGAGCTATAAATGTATGAAAGCTCAACAAAAGAAACTAGTGGGTGTGCATCCAACTTGCTTGCTCACGAAGACCTAGGGCATTTTGAGGAAGCCCATCGTAGGAATATACAAGCCAAGTTCTATAATGGAAAATTCCCACTAGTATATGTCTATATGAAGAACATGGTGCTACTTTGAAGCACAAGTCTGGAAAAGGATAGTAACATTGCCCCTTTTTAAATTTTTCTTTTTTTTTCTTTTTTCTTTTGGCCTTTCTCTATTTTTTGTCCTTTCTCTTTTTTTCTTTGGCCTTTCTTTTTTTTCTTTTTGGCCTTTCTTTTTTCTTTCTTTTTTTTATTTGGGGACAATGCTCTAATAATGATGATCATCACACTTTTATTTATTTACAACTCATGAATTACAACTCAAAACTAGAACAAGATATGACTCTATATGAATGCCTCCGGCGGTGTACCGGGATGGGCAATGAATCAAGAGTGACATGTATGAAAAATTATGCATGGTGGCTTTGCCACAAATACAATGTCAACTACATGATCATGCAAGGCAATATGACAATGATGATGTGTGTCATGGTGATGAATGGAACGGTGGAAAAGTTGCATGGCAATATATCTCGGAATGGCTATGGAAATGCCATAATAGGTAGGTATGGTGGCTGTTTTGAGAAAGATATAAGTAGGTTTATGTGTGATAGAGCGTATCGTATCACGGGGTTTGGATGCACCGGCGAAGTTTGCACCAACTCTCAAGGTAAGAAAGTGCAATGCACGGTACCGGAGAGGCTAGCAATAATGGAAGGGTGAGAGTGCGTATAATCCATGGACTCAACATTAGTCATAAAGAACTCATATACTTATTGCAAAAATCTACAAGTCATCAAAAACCAATTCACTACGCGCATGCTCCTAGGGGGATAGATTGGTAGGAAAAGACCATCGCTCGTCCCCGACCGCCACTCATAAGGATGCACAATCTAAGAACACCTCATGTTTCAAATTTGTTACACAACTTTTACCATACGTGCATGCTACGGGACTTGCTAGCTTCAACACAAGTATTCTTTAAATTCATAATCACCCAACTAGCATGACTCTAATATCACTACCTCCATATCTCAAAACAATTATCAAGTATCAAATTGATCATAGCATCCAATTCACTTCCTATGATAGTTTTATTATACCCAACTTGGATGCCCATCATTCTAGGACCAATTTTATAACCATAGCAAATACCATGCTGTTCTAAGAGACTCTCAAAATAATATAAGTGAAGCATGAGAGATTAACAATTTCTACAAAATTAAGCCACCGCCGTGCTCTAAAAGATATAAGTGAAGCACTAGAGCAAAAACTATCTAGCTCAAAAGATATAAGTGAAGCTCATAGAGTATTCTAATAAATTCCAATCAAGTGGGTTTCTCCCAAAAGGTGTGTACATCAAGGATGGTTGTGGTAAACTAAAAAGCAAAGACTAATATCATACAATACACTCCAAGAAAAACACATATCATGTAGCGAATAAAAATATAGCTCCAAGTAAAGTTACCGATAGACAAAGACAAAAGAGGGGATGCCTTCCGGGGCATCCCCAAGCTTAGGCTTTTGTCTATTCTTGAATATCTTGGGGTGCCTTGGGCATCCCCAAGCTTAGGCTCTAGACACTCCTTATTCCATAATCCATCAAATCTTTACCCAAAACTTGAAAACTTCACAACACAAAACTCAACAGGAAATCTCATAAGCTCCGTTAGTGCAAGAAAGAAAAACCACCACATAAGGTACTGCAATGAACTTATTATTTATTTATTTTGGTGTTAAACCTACTGTATTCCAAGTTCTCTATGGTTCATACCCCTACATACTAGACATAGATGCATCAAAATAAGCAAACAACACACGACAAACAAAATCTGTCAAAAACAGAACAGTCTGCAGAAAACTGTAACTCTAGAATACTTCTGGAACTATAAAAATACTAAAAAAATAGGAAGTCCTGGGAAATTTGTCTATTGATCTACAGCATAAAGAATCAACGCAAAATCACGTTTCTGTGAATTACTAAAATTATTTTCGTGCACACAAAGTTTCTGTTTTTCAGCAGAATCAAATTAACTATCCCTATAGGTTATCCTATAGGTTCTACTTGGCGCAAACACTAATTAAAACATAAAAACACATCTAAACATAAGTTAGATGAAATATTTATTACTAGACAGACGCAAAAGGCAATAAAATAAAATAAAATTGGGTTGCCTCCCAACAAGCGCTATCGCTTAACGCCCCTAGCTAGGCATTGATAAATTCAATGATGCTCACATAAAAGATAGTAATTGAAACATGAAGAGAGCATCATGTAGCATATGAATATTCACATCTAAGTCCAACATACTTCCTATGCATAAGCATTTATAGGAAAACAAATTAGCAAGACAAGCAAGATCTAGCATATGCAAGGAAGAAGAAAGAAACAGTAGCAATCTCAACATAACGAGAGGTAATTTAATAACATGAAAATTTCTACAACCATATTTTCCTCTCTAATAATAGTTACATGTAGGATCATAAGAAAATTCAACAATATAGCTATCACAAAACATATTCTTAACACGATCCACATGTATGCAAAGTTGACACTCTTCCAAAATAGTGGGATTAACATTAACTAAAGTTATGACCTCTCCAAACCCACTTGTATCAAAAACTTCATAAGATTGAACATTCTCCAAATATGTGGGATCTAAAGTTGACACTCTTACATACTCACTTTCAATATTATTGCAAACATTATTATCAATCTCATATTCATCATGGGGCTTAAATAAATTTTCAAGATCATAAGAAGAATCACCCCAATCATGATCATTGCAACAAGTAGTAGACATAGCAAAACTAGCACCCCCAAGCTTAGGGTTTTGAATATTATTAGCACAATTGACATCAAGAGAATTTATAGTAACATCATTGCAATCATGCTTTTTATTAAAGGAGCTATCGTGAATCTCTTCATAAATTTCTTCATCACAATTTTCAGATTCACAAATTTCAAGCAAAACCTCATAAAGATAATCTAGTGCACTCTCACTAGCAATAGGTTCATCATAATTGGATCTCTTAAAAAGATTAGCAAGTGGATGGGGATCCATAAACTTTTAGCAAGCGAAGATGCAAGCAAAAAGAAGGCACATGGTAACATAAGATCGAACGGAAGAAGGGCGAATAAAATGGCAAGGGTGAAGTGGGGGAGAGGAAAACGAGAGGCAAATGGAAAATAATGTAATGTGAGGGAGATGAGCTTTTGATGGGTACTTGGTATGTCTTGACTTGAGCAAAGACCTCCCCAGCAACGGCGTCAGAAATCCTTCTTGCTATGTCTTGAGCTTGCATTGGTTTTCCTTGAAGAGGAAAGGGTGATGCAGCAATAGTAGCGTAAGTATTTCCCTCAGTTTTTGAGAACCAAGGTGTCAATCCAGTAGGAGGCTCCTCAAAAGTCCCACGCACCTACACAAACAAACAAGAACTCGCAACCAACGCAATAAAGGGGTTGTCAATCCCTTCAAGGCTACTTGCAAAAGTGAGATCTGATAGAGATAATATGATAAGATAAATATATTTTTGGTATTTTATGATATAGATAGAAAAACTAAAGATGCAAATAAAAGTAGATTGAAAGCTTAAGAAAGATGACATGATGTAGAGGGATAAACTCATGCAATATGATATAAACCCCATCTTTTTATCCTCGATGGCAACAATACAATACGTGCCTTGCTGCCCCTGCTGTCACTGGGAAAGGACACCGCAAGATTGAACCCAAAGCTAAGCACTTCTCCCATTGCAAGAAAGATCAATCTAGTAGGCCAAACAAAACTGATAATTCGAAGAGACTTGCAAAGATAACTTAATCACCCATAAAAGAATTCAGAGGAGATTCAAATATTTCTCATAGGTAAACTTGATCATAAACCCACAATTCATCGGATCTCGACAAACACACCGCAAAAAGAGTTACATCGAATAGATCTCCAAGAAGATCAAGGAGAACTTTGTATTGAGATTCAAAGAGAGAGAAGAAGCCATCTAGCTAATAACTATGAACTTCAAGTGGGTAATGACATGCCTTTTGATCCTGGAAGTAAGCTTCAGTCAAGATTCCCAGTTTTGGTAGCAAACCCACCTATTACAACTGAGGTACGTGTGTTGCCTGATGGGTTAGATAATCATGATATTATACCTGCAGCCACTACCCATTGGTCCTCCAAGGTTTGTACTTGTGGTACTCTCATCGATTTCCAACAATACAACATGCTACTCGTTGATGCTTTGGGGAGAATAGTGGCATGGGAAGTTGGTGATACTTGGTTGTACAATGGTAGGAATATGATCAGTGCAACTGACAGAGTTCTTAAGATGCCGTGGGATCCAGGTGAGCATATTATCCTTCGTGACATGCCTGGGATATCCTCTTGGCCTTCTTTTCAAGCAAACATCTATAAGGGGATTGGGCAGCAACTAACAAATGAGAATATAATGGTTTCTTATGTACTGAGTACATTGCTTGGTTGTGATTTTGTTGTTGTCAGCTGATACGTCTCCAACGTATCTATAATTTTTGATTGTCTCCAACGTATCTCCAACCTTTTTTATATCATATTGCATGAGTTTATCCCTCTACATCATGTCATCTTTCTTAATGTTGTTATAAGAATGATCATGATGCCCTCATGTCCGTATTTTATTTTTATCGACACCTCTGTCTCTAAACATGTGGACATATTTTTCGATTTTAGCTTCCGCTTGAGGACAAGCGTGGCCTAAGCTTGGGGGAGTTGATACGTCCATTTTTCATCATGCTTTTATATCGATATTTATTGTATTATGGGCTATTATTACACATTATGTCACAATACCTATGGCTATTCTCTCTTATTTTACAAGGTTTAACATGAAGAGGGCTGGAAAAGGAGCAAATATTGGAAACCTATTCTACACAGCTCCAAAAGTCCTGAAGCTCCATGAAAGTCATTTTTGGAATTAATAAGAATTATTGAGAGAAAGAAGTACCAGAGGGGGCCCACACCCTGTCCACGAGGGAGGGGGGCGCGCCCACCCCTACTGGGCGCGCCCCCTGCCTCGTGGGACCCCTTGTGGTCCTCCGGTTCCCATCTTCTGCTATATGAAGTCTCTTACCCTGGAAAAAATCATAAGCAAGCTTACGGGACGAAACTCCGCTGCCACGAGGCGGAACCTTGGCGGAACCAATCTAGGGCTCTGGCGGAGCTGTTCGGCTGGGGAAACTTTCCTCCGGGAGGGGGAAATCATCACGATCGTCATCACCAACGATCCTCTCATCGAGAGGGGGTCAATCTCCATCAACATCTTCACCAGCACCATCTCCTCTCAAACCCTAGTTCATCTCTTGTATCCAATCTCTATACCAAAACCTCAGATTGGTACTTGTGGGTTGCTAGTAGTATTGATTACTCCTCGTAGTTGATGCTAATTGGTTTATTTGGTGGAAGATCATATGTTCAGATCCTTAATGCATATTAATACCCCTCTGATTATGAACATGAATATGCTTTGTGAGTAGTTACGTTTGTTCCTGAGGACATGGGTGAAGCCTTGCTATTAGTAGTCATGTGAATTTGGTATTCGTTCGATATTTTGATGAGATGTATATTGTCTCTCCTCTAGTGGTGTTATGTGAACGTCGACTACATGACACTTTACCATTATTTGGGCCTAGAGGAAGGCATTGGGAAGTAATAAGTAGATGATGGGTTGCTAGAGTGACAGAAGCTTAAACCCTAGTTTATGGGGCTGATTTGGATCCATTTGTTTCATGCTATGGTTAGGTTTACCTTAATACTTCTTTTGTAGTTGCGGATGCTTGCAATAGGGGTTAATCATAAGTAGGATGCTTGTCCAAGGAAGGACAGCACCCAAGCACCGGTCCACCCACATATCAAATTATCAAAGTAACAAACGCGAATCATATGAGCGTGATGAAAACTAGCTTGACGATAATTCCCATGTGTCCTCGGGAGCGCTTTTCTCATTATAAGAACGTGTCCAGGCTTGTCCTTTACTACAAAAAGGATTGGGCCACCTTGCTGCACCTTATTTACTTTCATTGCTTGTTACCCGTTACAAATTATCTTATCACAAAACTATCTGTTACCTACAATTTCAGCGCTTGCAAAGAATACCTTACTGAAAACCGCTTGTCATTTCCTTCTACTGCTCGTTGGGTTCGACACTCTTACATATCGAAAGGACTACGATAGATCCCCTATACTTGTGGGTCATCAGTGAGTGCTGAAGCAGTCAAAGCAGAGGCATCGACCATGGAAGTACCCTCGAGTATGCTGTCAGGGGTAGGCACCACATTGTGGCTCACTGCCTTTTGTGAGGTCAGCCTTGGGAGCGACATTGAGCTTGTTGCTTGGGGCGAGCGCAGCCTTGTCATGGCACATGGTTGCGCTGCTTGACATATATGACGCCTTGTTGTCGATCTCGGGCACTGTTGCAGTGTTACAAGCTGACGAGGCTCGGTCAATGTCAAGGAAACAACAACCATCATAGATGGCCCGTCCATTCAGGGCATCGCGAGCTTGATTCGCCGATCGAAAATGGACATATGCCTCCACCATAGTATCTCCCTGGAACACACGCATCTCCACCACCTGATGACCATACACCTCAAAGACTTGGTGCAATACCTCCTCAGTCACCGGGTAGAGCACATGGGTCACAGTAACACAAAGGGTGCTGCTCATGGCTGCCTCCTGGTTGTTTGGCATTTCGTCAAACACCTAGTGAGTAGGAATAAATTTGTAGAACCTTCCAATCAACCTGACCTCAGATCAGTATTACAACAACAGAACGAGTTCCACCGCCAACCTCTCGTTGGAATTACGGATCAAGGCCGGAAGAATTTGACGAACGATGGCTCTGAATACCAATTGTCACGAACCTAGCTCTCTTAACACAAAGTATATGGATACATGATACAAATCTCGCTGGATATTGAGGAAGTAGATAGAGTTTAGGATGAGAGGAGCACAGAATATGGGGTAGGAAGCAGCAGCATAAAGGAGGAGGGAGGAGCTCGTCTGGTCACGAGGGGGAGGAGCGAGCCGAGGAAGAAGAAGAAGCCAGCCTGATCTATTCTATGCGATCCCCTCCTTGTTGGTGACTCTCTTCCTTATGTAGTAGTAGTTCAGTGCATTGGGCCATAGACCAGCCCATCAGCCCACCTTGGTCCAAGTGGCAACCATGCACTATTATATAGGGCCGGGTCATGACACAGTGGCTCCATCCCAGGATCCTCGCGACGCCAGATTGACGTCAGCTCCGGGATTTCCTATTTGGCGCTAATGCGCCCGTTTGCGAACGGGCGCTGTAGGCGCCCCCCCCCTCGCTGGCGAGCTGGGCCGGCCCATGTACGTTCTGTTCTATTCTGGAAAAAGGTTCAAAAAAAGTTCGGGCTGCCCGGAGACGAAGTCGCGATCACTGTCTTCATCTCCAACGACGGTAACCACAACACCACAGAACCACACGTGATTGGTGGCTTGTTTTTTTCCTCTAATTGCTCTCTTCAGCTGCAGGGATCCTCCAGTTTTGGGAAGCTTCCCAAACCGGGGTTTTCCTCTATTTCTGATATGTGAACTACCATCATTTTCCTCTATTTCTTATCTATTCTTTCCTCTTTTCCTTTTTCCTTTTTCCTATTTCTTTTTTTCCTTTTTTTGTTTTTCCTTTTTTTTGTTCTTCCTAGTTTGATGTTGTTGCTTGAAATTTGTGAACTTTTTTCTTAAAAATCGATGAACTTTTTTTCAAATTCGATGAACTCTTTTCCAAATTCGATGAACTTTTTTGAATCTGATGAACTTTTTTCCAAATCTGATGAACTTTTTTGAAATTCGATGAACTATTTTCCAAATACGATGAACTTTTTTCAAATCCGATGAACTTTTTCCAAATTCAATGAACTCTTTTCCAAACTCAATGAACTATTATCCAAATTCGATGGACTTTTTTCAAATTTGATGAAATTTTTTCAAATCCGATGAACTTTTTTCCAAATCCGATGAACTTTTCTTGAAAAATTATTAATTTTTTTAAATTTCTATGAACTATTTTCAAATTTGATGAACATTAAATGAAAATCCATTAACTTTTTTTCAATTTTGATGAACGTTTTTCAAAACCAATAAAGTTTTTCAAATTTGATGAACCTTTTTTGAAAACCAATGAACTTTTTTCAGGTTAGTGTAATTTTCTTCCAAAATGAAGAACAATGTTTCAAAATCCATGAACTATTTCAATGTCACAATCTTTTTCCAAAAAAAATCTATGAAATAGAATAGCGCGGCGACATTAGTTATTACGCCTTTGCCGCTGTTAGTAATCACCACCTACATGATAGGTCTGAGTGGCTGGTGAGGTTGTGTGTTCGAGACCTGGAGATATCTTTTTTCGTTTTTTTGCGAGGATTTTTGTTCGCTGCTGAGCGCGATTCATGGGCCGGCCCAACTGGGCGCCGTAGCGAGCGCCAGGGAGAGGTTCGGGCACCTGAAGCGCCCTATAGGAGCTCTCGTGTCCCGTCAGCTCCACCATTGCCGTCCTCGCCACCTCAGATCCGCGCAGCGCGCACACATACGAGCCACTCCCCTCGCGGCCAAGCCGCCCCCGCGCCCGACCAAGGTGCATCCTCAGCCAACTCCGGAACAGAGCGCCGAATCCCTCGATTCACCACGCAACTGCTCGTAGCCAGCCCCGCCGCGTCGCCCAAGCTCCGAGACCGCCGCCCTGCTTCCGCTCACCGCGAGCACCGGCCACAGCCCCCAGCAGCAGTAGCCAGCCTCCAGCGACATCGATGGAGACTCCGGCACGCGAAGGAAGGTCACCGCGGCCCGTCTGCCAAGCACCGCTTTAGGTAAACCAGGCTGAATACTCTTATTTGCGTGTTGTAATTAAGATGCAAGAATGACCTTTTGTGTCACTCTGATAAGTTGCTTCCATCTTTCTATGTGCGACTGTGACATGCCTTCTTCAACAAGGTGCACCCAAGCATGTTACATGCATGCACAAGCATACTCTCTCTCTCTCTCTCTCCTCAGCATCATAAAAAAGTAAGGGAAGAGAGAGTAGCAGGAAAGAGAGAATAATGGAAGAGAGAGAGAGAGAGAGAAGAGTTGCATGCACGGGAAGAACAAGAGAGTCAGAAGCACATACGACGTCATGTCATGAACAGTTCCCTCACATGCAGATGATTAAGGATTAAGCATCTGACGCCAATAGCTGTGTGCACATATCTCAATGAAACATAGGCACGATTGGAAGGCTGCGATAAGGGGTACCGTGTAGCCCCAGCTAGGAAAAACCGTTCTCCACCCCTGATACGTATTTCGTCCGTGAGAAAAGTCTCCTTCCTCCTCCTGCCGGTGCCGCCGCCGATCCGCCCCACCTCCGATGGCCATGGAGGTGAGGCGGATCTTGATCCCCACTAGTGGCAGGGATCCGTTCTGGTTTTTGTTAGGTTCAACGTCTTGGTTGGGGTTGTGTGACAGTGACGATGTTCCTCGGTAGGAATTATGTCTCGCACGTCCTATCCTCGTCCCGATGGTACGAATAGCATCGTCGAAGTATGTGTGGAGGTGTGTCTGATTTGCATCTCGTGGGATTCGGTTGCTACCGGTCTTCGGTGGATCTATTTGGATCTAGTTTTTGTTTGTGTTCGTTCGTGTAGTTAGAGGTTCGATCTTTCTGATCAACAAACTCTCTTCATCGGCGATGGTTGCTGCTCTAGTGCGCTGGTCCTTTGTGGCCTTACTGTTGGAAATATGCCCTAGAGGTAATAATAAAATGATTATTATTATATTTCCTTGTTCATGATAATTGTCTATTATTCATGCTATAATTGTGTTATCCGGAAATCGTAATACATGTGTGAATAAATAGACCACGACATGTCCCTAGTAAGCCTCTAGTTGACTAGCTCATTGATCAATAGATAGTCATGGTTTCCTGACTATGGACATTGGATGTCGTTGATAACGGGATCACATCATTAGGAGAATGATGTGATGGACAAGACCCAATCCTAAGCATAGCACAAGATCGTGTAGTTCGTTTGCTAGAGATTTTCCAATGTCAAGTATCATTTCCTTAAAACATGAGATCGTGTAACTCCCGGATACCGTAGGAGTGCTTTGGGTGTACCAAACGTCACAACGTAACTGGGTGACTATAAAGGTATACTACAGGTATCCCTGAAAGTATCTGTTGGGTTGACACGGATCGAGACTGGGATTTGTCACTCCGTATGACGGAGAGGTATCTCTGGGCCCACTCGGTAATGCATCATCATAATGAGCTCAATGTGACCAAGTGTTTGGTCACGGGATCATGCATTACGGTACGCGTAAAGTGACTTGCCGATAACGAGATTGAACGAGGTATTGGGATACCGACGATCGAATCTCGGGCAAGTAACGTATCGATTGACAAAGGGAATTGTATACAGGATTACTTGAATCCTCGACATCATGGTTCATCCGATGAGATCATCGAGGAGCATGTGGGAGCCAACATGGGTATCCAGATCCCACTGTTGGTTATTACCGGAGAGTCGTCTCGGTCATGTCTGCATGTCTCCCAAACCCGTAGGGTCTACACACTTAAGATTCGGTGACGCTAGGCTTGTAGAGATATTAGTATGCGGTAACCCGAAAGTTGTTTGGAGTCCCCGGATGAGATCCCGGACGTCACGAGGAGTTCCGGAATGGTCCGGAGGTAAAGAATTGAATATAGGAAGTCCAGTTTCGGCCATCGGGAAAGTTTCGGGGGTCACCGGTATTGTATCGGGACCACCGGAAGGGTCCCGGGGGTCCACCGGGTGGGGCCACCTATCCCGAAGGGCCCCATGGGCTGAAGTGGGGAAGGGAACCAGCCCCTGGTGGGCTGGTGTGCTCCCCTTGGGCCTCCCCCTGCGCCTAGGGTTGGAAACCCTAGGGGTGGGGGCGCCCCACTTGGCTTGGGGGGCAAGCCACCCCCTTGGCCGCCGCCCCCCCTTGAGATCCAATCTCTAGGGGGCCGGCGCCCCCCCAGGGCCCCTATATAAAGAGGGGGGGAGGGAGGGCTGCACACCCCTACTCCTGGCGCCTCCCTCTCCCTCCGCACCACCTCTCCCTCTCGCTGAGCTTGGCGAAGCCCTGCCGAGATCACCGCTACTTCCACCACCATGCCGTTGTGCTGCTGGATCTCCATCAACCTCTCCCTCCCCCTTGCTAGATCAAGAAGGAGGAGACGTCTTCCCAACCGTACGTGTGTTGAACGCGGAGGTGCCGTTCGTTCGGCACTAGGATCTCCGATGATTTGGATCACGACGAGTACGACTCCCTCAACTGCGTTCTCTTGAACACTTCCGCTCACGATCTACAAGGGTATGTAGATGCACTCCTCTCTCTCTTTGCTAGATGACTCCATAGATTGATCTTGGTGAAGCGTAGAAATTTTTTATTTTCTGCAACGTTCCCCAACAGTGGCATCATGAGCTAGGTCTATGCGTAGTTTCTTTGCATGAGTAGAACACAAATTTGTTGTGGGCATAGATGTTGTTAATTTTCTTGCCACTACTAGTCTTATCTTGTTTCGGCGGCATCGTGGGATGAAGCGGCCCGGGCCGACCTTATATGTACGCTTACGTGAGACAGGTTCCACCGACTGACATGCACTAGTTGCATAAGGTGGCTAGCGGGTGTCTGTCTCTCCCACTTTAGTCGGATCCAATTTGATGAAAAGGGTCCTTACGAAGGGTAAATAGAAATTGGCATATCACGTTGTGGCTTTCACGTAGGTAAGAAACGTTCTTGCTAGAACCCTATTGCAGCCACGTAAAAACATGCAACAACAATTAGAGGACGTCTAACTTATTTTTGCAGCATATGCCTTGTGATGTGATATGGCCAAAAGTTGTGATGAATTATATATATGTGATGTATGAGATCATGTTCTTGTAATAGGAATCACAACTTGCATGTCGATGAGTATGACAACCGGCAGGAGCCATAGGAGTTGTCTTAATTATTGTATGACATGCGTGTCAATGATTAAACGCCATGTAATTACTTTACTTTATTGCTAAACCGTTAGCCATAGTAGTAGAAGTAATAGTTGGCGAGCAACTTCATGGAGACACGATGATGGAGATCATGATGATGGAGATCATGGTGTCATGCCGGTGACGAAGATGATCATGGCGCCCCAAAGATGGAGATCAAAGGAGCTATATGATATTGGCCATATCATGTCACTATTTCATTGCATGTGATGTTTATCATGTTTTTGCATCTTATTTGCTTAGAACAACGGTAGTAAATAAGATGATCCCTCATAATAATTTCAAGAAAGTGTTCCCCCTAACTGTGCGCCATTGCGAAAGTTCGTTGTTTCGAAGAACCACGTGATGATCGGGTGTGATAGATTCCAACGTACACATACAATGGGTGTAAGACAGATTTACACATGCAAAACACTTAGGTTAACTTGACGAGCCTAGCATGTACAGACATGGCCTTGGAACACAAGAGACCGAAAGGTCGAACATGAGTCGTATGGAAGATACGATCAACATGGAGATGTTCACCGATGATGACTAGTCTGTCTCACGTGATGATCGGACATGGCCTAGTTGACTCGGATCATGTATCACTTAGATGACTAGAGGGATGTCTAATCTGAGTGGGAGTTCATTAAATAATTTGATTAGATGAACTTAATTATCATGAACTTAGTCTAAAAACCTTTGCAAAAATGTCTTGTAGATCAAATGGCCAATGCTCATGTCAACCTCAACTTCAACGCGTTCCTAGAGAAAACCAAGCTGAAAGATGATGGCAGCAACTATTCGGACTGGGTCCGGAACCTGAGGATCATCCTCATAGCTGCCAAGAAAGCATATGTCCTAGAAGGACCGCTAGGTGAAGCACCCATCCCAGAGAACCAATACATTATGAACGCTTGGCAGTTACGTGCTGATGATTACTCCCTCGTTCAGTGCGGCATGCTTTACAGCTTAGAACCGGGGCTCCAAAAGCGTTTTGAGCAACACGGAGCATATGAGATGTTCGAGGAGCTGAAAATGGTTTTCCGAGGTCATGCCCGGGTCGAGAGATATGAAGTCTCCGACAAGTTCTACGGTTGTAAGATGGAGGAAAATAGTTCTGTCAGTGAGCACATACTCAAAATGTCTGGGTTGCACAACCGCTTGTCCCAGCTGGATATTAACCTCCCGGACGAGGCGGTCATTGACAGAATCCTTCAGTCGCTCCCACCTAGCTACAAGAGCTTTGTGATGAACTACAATATGCAGGGGATGGTGAAAACTATTCCTGAAGTATTTTCAATGCTGAAATCAGCGGAGGTAGAAATCAAAAAGGAGCATCAAGTGTTGATGGTCAATAAAACCACTAGTTTCAAGAAAGGCAAGGGTAAGAAGAACTTCAAAAAGGACGGCAAGGGACTAGCCGCGCCCGGTAAACCAGTTGCCAGGAATAAGCCAAAGAATGGACCCAAACCTGAGACTGAGTGCTTTTATTGCAAGGGAAAGGGACACTGGAAGCGGAACTGCCCCAAATACTTAGCGGACAAGAAGGCCGGCAACACTAAAGGTATATGTGATATACATGTAATTGATGTGTACCTTACCAGTACTCGTAGTAGCTCCTAGGTATTTGATACCAGTGCGGTTGCTCATATTTGTAACTCAAAGCAGGAGTTGCGAAATAAGCGGAGACTGACGAAGGACGAGGTGACGATGCGCGTCGGGAATGGTTCCAAGGTCGATGTGATCGCCGTCGGCACGCTACCTCTACATTACCTTCAAGATTAGTTTTAAACCTCAATAATTGTTATTTAGTGCTAGCTTTGAGCATGAACATTGCTTCTGGATCTCGTTTAATACGAGATGGCTACTCATTTAAATCCGAGAATAATGGTTGTTCTATTTATATGATAGATATGTTTTATGGTCATGCCCCGCTGGTCAATGGTTTATTCTTAATGAATCTCGAACGTGATGTTACACATATTCATAGTGTGAATATCAAAAGATGTAAGGTTGATAACGATAGTCCCACATACTTGTGGCATTGCCGCCTTGGTCACATTGGTGTCAAGCGCATGAAGAAGCTCCATGCTGATGGACTTTTAGAGTCTCTCGATTATGAATCATTTGACACATGCGAACTATGCCTCATGGGCAAAATGACCAAGACTCCGTTCTCCGGAACAATGGAGCGAGCAACCAACTTATTGGAAATCATACATACTGATGTGTGCGGTTCAATGAGCGTTGAGGCTCGCGGAGGCTATCGTTATGTTCTCACTCTCACTGATGACTTAAGTAGATATGGGTATGTCTACTTGATGAAACACAAGTCTGAGACCTTTGAAAAGTTCAAGGAATTTCAGAATGAGGTAGAGAATCAACGTGACCGAAAAATAAAGTTCTTACGATCAGATCATGGAGGAGAATATTTAAGTCGCGAATTTGGTATGCACTTAAGGAAATGTGGAATCGTTTCACAACTCACGCCGCCTGGAACACCTCAGCGTAACGGTGTGTCCGAACGTCGTAATTGCACTCTATTGGATATGGTGCGATCTATGATGTCACTCACCGATTTACCGCTATCATTTTGGGGATACGCTCTAGAGAAAGCTACATTCACTTTAAATAGGGCACCGTCTAAATCCGTTGAGACGACACCGTATGAATTATGGCTTGGGAAGAAACCTAAGCTGTCGTTTCTAAAAGTTTGGGGATGCGATGCTTATGTCAAGAAACTTCAACCTGAAAAGCTCGAACCCAAGTCGGAAAAATGCGTCTTCATAGGATACCATAAGGAAACCATTGGGTATACATTCTACCTTAGATCCAAAGGCAAGATCTTTGTTGCCAAGAACGGGTCCTTTCTGGAGAAAGAGTTTCTCTTGAAAGAAGTAAGTGGGAGGAAAGTAGAACTCGATGAAGTACTACCTCTTGAACCAGAAAGTAGTGCAGCTCAGGAAGATGTTCCTGTGGTACCTACACCGACTAGAGAGAAAATTAATGATGATGATCAAGGTACTTCGGATCAAGTTGCTACTGAACTTCGTAGGTCCACAAGGACACGTTCCACACGAGAGTGGTATGGCAACCCTGTCTTGGAAATCATGTTGTTAGACAACGGTGAACCTTCGAACTATGAAGAAGCGATGACGGTCCCAGATTCCAACAAATGGCTTGAAGCCATGCAATCTGAGATAGGATCCATGTATGAAAACAAATTATGGTCTTTGACAGACTTGCCCTATGATCGACAAGCAATAGAAAATAAATGGATCTTTAAGAAAAAGATGGACGCGGATGGTAATGTCACCATCTATAAAGCTCGACTTGTCGCTAAGGGTTATCGGCAAATTCAAGGGGTTGACTACGATGAGACTTTCTCACCCGTAGCAAAGCTGAAGTCCGTCCGAACCATGTTAGCAATTGCCGCATACTATGATTATGAGATATGGCAAATGGACGTCAAAACAGCATTCCTTAACGGCTATCTTAAGGAAGGACTGTATATGATGCAGCCGGAAGGTTTTGTCGATCCTGAGAATGCTAACAAGGTATGCAAGCTCCAGCGATCCATTTATGGGCTGATGCAAGCATCTCGGAGTTGGAACATTCACTTTGATGAGATGATCAAAGCGTTTGGGTTTATGCAGACTTATGGAGAAGCCTGCGTTTACAAGAAAGTGAGTGGGAGCTCTGTAGCATTTCTCATATTATATGTGGATGACATACTTTTGATGGGAAATGATATATATAGAACTTTTGGACAACATTAAGGCCTACTTGAATACGTGTTTTTCAATGAAGGACCTTGGAGAAGCTGCTTACATATTAGGCATCAAGATCTATAGAGATAGATCGAGACGCCTCATAGGTCTTTCACAAAGCACATACCTTGATAAGATATTGAAGAAGTTCAATATGGATCAGTCCAAGAAGGGGTTCTTGCATGTATTGCAAGGTGTGAAATTGAGCTCGGCTCAATGTCCGACCACGACAGAAGATAGAGAAAAGATGAGTGTCGTCCCCTATGCCTCAGCCATAGGGTCTATCATGTATGCCATGCTGTGTACCAGACCTGATGTAAACCTTGTCGTAAGTTTGGTAGGAAGGTACCAAAGTAATCCCGGCATGGAACACTGGACAGTGGTCAAGAAAATCCTGAAGTACCTGAAAAGGACTAAGGATATGTTTCTCGTTTATGGAGGTGACGAAGGGCTCGTCGCAAAGGGTTACGTCGACGCTAGCTTCGACACAGATCTGGATGACTCTAAGTCACAAACCGGATACGTGTATATTTTGAATGGAGAGGCAGTAAGCTGGTGCAGTTGCAAGCAGAGCATCGTGGCAGGATCTACATGTGAAGCGGAGTACATGGCAGCCTCGGAGGCAGCGCATGAAGTAATCTGGATGAAGGAGTTCATCACCGACCTAGGAGTCATACCCAATGCGTCGGGGCCAATCACCGCCAAAGAAGTACGCCGTCCCCCGCGCCGCAGCAACCGCTACCGTCTTTGTCGCCCAGCCAAAGCAGAGGAAGCCGAGGGCGCTGCCGTCCAAGCCACCGGACATGTCAAACACCGATTGGAGGGTGGAAGTACAGCGACGGGAGGCCGTCTCCGCCGACCGGCGGAACAGGGCCCTCGCCAAGAAGGCTCGCGACAACGCGGCACGCGTGGCTGCGGGCGCCGCTGCCGCTGACCAGGCCGAGGCCGAGGCGGCTCGCGCGGGGATGGTGAATCCCCCCGGCAACCACGCGCAGTACGCGCCCTGGGGGTCGCCGGGCTACGTCGACGGGGACGCACACGGTGGGTTCAACCCAAACGTCGCCTTCCCCCATGGCCACCCGGCCCAACGCACGCCCTCGCCCACCTTCGCCGTTGTGCAGTACCCTCCATACAACTACTCGCCGCCCGCGTACGCGTCCTCCCCGACGCCCCCTCTTTGCCATTGCACGCTGCCCTTCTCTCACCTCGGCGGCGTCGATGAGACCAAGGCCGACATGGACGAGATCATCGCGGAAGGTTCGGCCGCGGCCGCCGCGTCTCACGGGTTCACCGCGGACGAGACAGTGGATCTCAGCAGCGGCATGGACGGCGAGCTCAGAAACGTCTACGGCGACGAGGAACAGGAGGAGCAGGACGAGAAGGACGAGGAGGACGACGAGGAGGAGGAGGAGCCAGCGAGGGGGCGCAGGAAGAAGAAGGCGCCGGCCAGGCCAGAGCCGCGCATCAAGTGGGCGTCCAAAGAAGAGGAATGCCTCGCCGAAGCATGGAAAGTCGTCTGCCTCGACCCGACCACCGGCGCGAACCAGAGCATCAAGACGTACTGGGCGCGCATCAAGGCCGAGTTCGACGAGCGCAAGCTCGTCGACCCCTACTTCAAAGGCGTCTACATGCAGCGCGGGGCGAAGACGATGGCGAACCATTGGGGGCGTATCCAGGGGGCGTGCAACAAATGGCATGGGACCGTCGAGGAGGTCGCCGGTCGCCCGGAGAGCGGCGCCAGCATTGAGGATCAGGTATGCCACGCCGGTCTCCCGCCTCTTTTCGCCGTTCACAGGCCAACTGTTTGTTCGTCCCCGCGCAGTTGCTGCGCATGTTCGGCCTGTATCGGCAGGGCAACAACGACGCCGAGTTCAAGTACCTCCACGTCTACAAGCGCATCGACAAGTGCGAAAAGTGGGCGGAAGTCCGGCGCACCCTTGAGAAGGCCAAGGAGACCTACAAGCCTGACGCACCGGCTCCGGGCGCGTCAGATGGGCGGCCGGATGGCAACAAAGGTGCCAAGAAGGGGAAACACGCCGGCGCGGCCACAGCTCGTGTACAGGAGTCCATCCAGCACTGCCTCGCCGACGCACAGGTCCGGGCCGCCCTTCGTGAAGAGAAGACCGAGGTGCATTGGTTGGCGTTGATGTCGACCAGCGCCGTCAAGCTGGACCTACTCCAGACCAACGTCGCCGCAAAGAAGAGAAACACCGACCTGGCTTTCCTGCTGGGCGGGGCGGACATGCTCCAGAGCACCGACGAGGCGGTCAAGGCATTGGTACAGGGCGCATGTTGGCCTCATCCTGGACCAGCTTCCCTCGGCGACGCAGCCCACGCCCACGCCCACGACGCCCACGCACATGCCGCCACTGCCGCCAAGCCTGACCGCTGATGTCGCCGAGACTGCTGCAGCACAGAAGCCACGCCGCCAAGCACAGAGGCCCCGTCAAGCCCGCGCACGCTGACTCCGGCGACGCCGGAGGCCGACCTCGCCACCTGATGCGCGCTTCCGTCATTTCCTGCTTTTTTGTATGCCGAACGATCTAGGCCGCTTGATCGCCGGATTGTGGCGTCTATTTTGGGCGCGGGAACGACTATGTTTGAATTTTGCCGTGGCAGGGGAGGGGGAGCTCGGGGCGTGACTAGGAGCTAGGCCGGCCCCAGGGGCCGAACTAGCGTCGGCTCGCCCCTAGGCCGCGGTTTTTCTGCGCCCTGGAGGGCCGAACGGCTGGAGATGCTTTTAGAGCTTCACGTGGAGGAGTCAGCCGGTATTCCACCATGTGCCCACAAGTGGCTGTGGCCAGTGGCCACTCACGGACAGCAGGCAAATATCTCAACATGTTCCAGCAATCGATGATGAGTCAACGCGCCGCCGCGGTGGTATCTCCTCCTCCTACGAGGATGTGACGCCGCTTAATTTTAGTGCTATAGAATCTTGCCTTCTCTGAGTCATTACTATGTAATCAGTTATTACTATGTAATGACTTTGGGAATTAAGCAAGATTAAGCGGCGTCACATTCCCAAAGTCATTTAATTTTAGTGCTATATAATTTTAGTGCTATAGTATATGTAATCAGTTATTACTATGTAATGACTTTGGGAATGCATGAAATTTGGTTAAATAATAAATCTTCAGTTCCCAATTTTACAAATGCTCACGCCCCGATTAATGCCGGTTTAGAGCAACCGGCGTTCAAACGGGCTAATCGTTCGTCAGCCTGCCTGTCATTCACGCCGGAGAGGCGAACAAAAAGCCAACTCCGGGCGGACGCAGTGAAGTCGTCGCTCCGCCTACACAGGCACCCGCTATTTTGGAAAACTACTTTATTTGATTGAGTTAGATATGAGGGTTAGATGGTACTCTATGGGTTGCCGATTTGCATCACTACTTTCAAGCCATATTTGTGTTGTGTTCTTTGTGTTTGTTGCTTTGTACTCTTGAGCTTCAAGCATTGAAAAACAGTTGTGCTCTTTAATCCCAAACAAACTAAGCTGGAAATGCCCTACATTGCTGTTGCGGAGTATGAAGGACTAGCTTCCACTTAAGCTTGAAGTTTGTTGGATGCATTGATTAAGGGCCTCTAACCGTGCATTCTAATTGTCGGAAGAGAAACCTACATCCGTCCTAGTATGAAGGGTAGCAAAAAGGCCCATCCAGATTCAGCTTCCGCTGATCATGGATTGGTCTCGTCTAGCGCACAACCACATTCTCTTTATGTGCATATGGTAGGACAATGGTCACACTTCACCTTCATAGTAGAAGCACGACTACGAAACTCCATCGACCAAGATATCAAATTCCCAATACCCCTCATGCTCATTCAAACATTTTTGCATTGCCCAAAAACTTCATATGGCGAGCACAGTGCTATTTTATCGGCACTTACATCATAGCTAGACGTTTGTATTTTGACTCTGATAAAAAGCACAAGAAGGGAGAAGGTATATATAAGGTATCTATGGTTGTTTCATGGAGAACCAATATTAAATAACTATATGGTGGTAGTTGTTGCTATAGGTGTATTGCTTATTGATGGGAACACGGGAATCTGTACGTATGTTTGAATCAACCACGATATGTGGGCCATGTACGAACCGTATACAAAACAATTACCGACTAGGACTTGTAGTAGGGTAGTTAGCTTCTATATAATCCAGAAGCACATGTGCCCATGCATTGCAATTGGGCAAAGATCAGTTATTATGAATCAGTATTGGTCGGGTCGAGAAACTGAGTCGCGAAGCCCTGCATCAATTAGGAGGGAGAGGAAGATGCCAAGGCCTACTCTTAGTACCCATGCTACTAACTGGTGTCTATTTTATTTTCCTCATCATCAAAATTAGTGCTACCGATTTACTTCTATCCAGGTTATATACCCAAGTTCATGTATATAACTTAGGATCATTCTAAAATAGTTCATCATGTGATCCTACAAATACACAAAATCTCGAGTAATTGATGATGCCAAGAACAAAATCACTCACTTTAAATCACAGAAATGGCTGAATCCTACTATAAGAAGTTGCTCCCCACTTCTATCAGTTCTCTCTACATGCGGACTGTCCACATCAACATGCATGCCACATCAGCGCTCAGACCCAAACACCAACCAATCGACATGCATAATGCAGCCATGCATCCATGTCATCATTTATGTTCTAAAATAATTTTCACAAATAGTTAGCGCTCTATTCATCCGAATTTATTAAGCCAGCAGGTCACGAAGGGACAGCAATAGTTTTTTTCCTTGGCTCCATCCATATCTCCCTCCTATATGTCCGCCGCTGGAGGAAAAATATCAGCTTCCGTGTCAAAAGAAAAGAAATAAATCAGCTGACTGGAGAATTAAAGGGAGAGAACTCCATAGAGCCGGAAACCAGGACCATCCAACCAATACATATGCATGCACGCCCCACGGCAATTGAAGTAGAGTATCACGTCAATTGCTGCACTTAATCGGGGAGTTAAACTATACCAGGCGTTGTTTATGGAAAACAATCCCTCTCTCTCCATCTCCTAGATTCTCACCTGTTCTCAACTCTCCTCCTTCTCCCTGAAATAAATAAATTTCCTTCCCCTTCCCTTCCCTCCCATCCATTTGATCTCCTTGGCCACCAAGATCCCATCTGCGAGGACCTTTCTCGTGGCACGCTGCGGCAACTGGCGCTATACTCGCGATGGCTGCCATGGAGCCGATTTCGACGACGTGGAGTGAACCACTCAGGATTGTACAAAACCAGAAACGCAAAAGACAGCGTAGGCAACATCAAAGTAATCAGTCGGCCAGAAGCTTTACTTAAGTGTGTTCCCCACTTAAGAAGTTATCTCATAATTGTCTATAAACTATTAGTGTTTTCTATCTAAATTTCTTGGCTTGAATTTCCGCAGCAATGCGCGGGGTGTTATCTAGTTTTACAATGATTAGCCCCATCCCTTCGCAGTAATCACTATTGGTGCCATAGAAGGTGATCGAACAACACATATTGTGCCAATGGGCTCCTTCTACACATCTCACAAAAAAGGGTAAGGCTAGTCATAGTGGGGAGTAACTTACACTAGTAACATACATATGTTACTAGTCCATGTTACCACCTTTATAGTGGGAAGTGTCATAGGTGTAGTAACATGCATATCTTCATTTATTGCTTTGTAGACTCATTTTGTATTGGAAACCGCTATGTGATGGTAACATATTATGTTACTCTATTTGTCTCTCTCCTCTTTAATTACATGACACGTCATCTTTTTTGCTTATGTGGCATCTATGTTGCTACTTATGTTACTCCCACTATGACTAGCCTAAGAAAGATGTAGGTTATCTTCATTGATCCAAGAAAACCGACATAAAACCACAATTATCGTCACGAGAATTAAAGAGGAGGCCCACATGTGGACTTTTGGCTGGGGCCAAGCATTTGAGTAGTCTTATGTTGTGAGAGTAGTCTTTTCTTTTGGTCGCGTTGCGACGTATGTCTGAACCTCCTCTCTTATTTAATGAAAATGGCAAATCTTTTGCCTGGTTTCAAAAAAAAAACATCAGACAGCACCATCGGGATGCATGCCTCTTTATTAATCTGCTGTTGTAAGAAACATGGTTCAAATAACCATCAAATAAATTCAAAATAGCTAGGGTCCAAACATAAATACAGCAGTATGCACATAAATTTGATGGTCCATGTCTCCCCATCTTCAAGGCAGTGGACAAACAGTCGGACATCTTCATCACATAGTTACCGAAAAAGTCTTTTGCCCCACTTTATATAAAAAGCAACCACCAGAGATACAAATCCGGATACAACACACCACTACCCCACACAACACACACAACCAAGGCAAGATACAAGGGTGCCGATGCACCGCAAGACTACCCAATCGACCGCCAAGCATACTACAGACGAGCCAAAAGGAACTACTTGGGGCCGACGAGGACCTCCCGAGACCTAGCCACCGAGAAGTGAAGCGGGACAGTGACGAAGCATGGACTCCAAGGAGGTGCCTTCAAGAAGGGTGTCGGTGTCAAAACTGGCGGATCTCGGGTAGGGGGTCCCAAGCAGTGCGTCTTAGGATCAATGGTAACAGGAGGCAAGGGACACAATGTTTACCCAGATTCGGGCCCTCTTGATGGAGGTAAAACCCTACGTCCTGCTTGATTGATATTGATGATGTGGGTATTACAAGAGTTGATCTACTACGAGATCAGAGAGGCTAAACCCTAGAAGCTAGCCTATGGTATGATTGTTGTTGTATATATCTCTATCGACTAGCCTGGCCTCGGTTTATATAATGCACCAAAGGCCTAGGATAACAAGAGTCCTAGCCGAATACGCCGGTGGGGGAGGAGTCCTTGTCTTGATCGCCAAGTCTTGTGGAATCTTCCTTGTATGCGGCAACTGTCCGGACTGGCCCATGAGTATACGGCCATGGGGATCCTCGGCCCAATCCAACTGATCGGAGACGACGTGGTGAGTACCCCCTAGTCCAGGACACCGTCAGTAGCCCCCTGAACCGGTCTTCAAGTTGGGGACGCTCCTTGATTCTTCCGAACTGTTCTTCATCTTCGGTCGTCGGTCTTGAAAACTGGTTCAACAAATCTTCTCATCTTCGATCTTGAGGATCGCCGAGATGCATTCGACGAGTTTACACGTCGGGTATCCGAGGAGACCCTTTAAGTTTCTGGCCTTTATCAATGCCTTGTTATTTTTATGCCACACCTCGGGTTTGAAGTTGTTCCCTGGCGGCAACGTCCTCTTGCGTCCGAGCTTCAACGCCGGACTGCATTCGAGGTATGTTTTGCATCCGAGCACCAATGCCAGACTGCTTCCCAGCTCTAACGCCGGACTATCTATCCGAGCTCCAACGCCGGACGGTATCCGAGCTCCAACGCCGGACTATGTATCCGAGGTGTCGTAAATCACCTTGGTTCAAAGAAGTTTGAAGGAGTTTAGCCGAGCTTAATGCCGGAAGTGCCCTCTATGGAGCCAGCCACTAGCGCCCGAGATTTACGCCGGATTGCTTCTGAGGTGGTGCACCACCCCGAATGTGGGCCGATTTTTGTCAATATTTTTGATTGGTGCCAGTAGCCCTCAAGGTGGGTATCGGTCTAAAACCCAAGATGCACATGAAGGATGACATAAGACCGCTGATCCCCGTAGCCGTTGAGACTCATGTTGATTTGCAAAATTGGTCTGAGGATCAAGTCCTAGCTCGGCAGAATACTTCGGGACACAAAAAGCGGTGTGCTCAGTCCTCGAGACTCAGGTTGGGTGCGGCCGACCAACCTGAGGATCAAAATCTCCTCGGAAACTGTATTGCACTTAAATTTTTTTGCATAGAACAGGCAATGCAGTAGCCCCCGAGACACTGGTCGGGTGGCAACACCAGATCAGGGGATCGATGTGCCCCTTTAATATTTGTAAATAATAAGCCCGAAGCCCAGTAGCCCCCGAGCCTTAATGCGGGCATGGGAGGCCGAATTAAGGTTCGATATCCATAGTAAAATCACAAATTATGTGTAATGACTCTATGTATCCAAGTACTTTACGTCATTAATGCTCGGATCCGCATTGTACAAAATTTTGTTGACCGACCATCGGCTTCCACCTCCTCGGCCAATAGCCGAGGAGTGTTTGTCCTTATTTTATAAAGCCTTTATGAGGGCAAAGATTTACAACGAATAAGGCAATCTGGCCATACGGTTTTATAAACAAAGATACGCGGAGAGACATGTTATATTACTGTTTAACAGAAGAAATGTCTTCCAAAGAAAATAGTCCCGCTATCCGTTTCTTTCTTTGGGTTGTCATGCTAAGCATGATCATGAAACCTCAGCTCCAATTTAAGAGCAAAATATCGAGGATTTAGTTTGGGAGGCCAGTTAATAGCCCCCGGTAGTGTTCGGCGACAGTCGAGGTCAAGCCGTAAACACTTCGGCCATTGTTATGAATGGCCCGTTGTTTAACACCGTCATCGGATCGCCGACCAGTTTACGCTTATTGTGACAGTCAGTTTTCGGCTTTCTCCACTGAGGTGCTTAACCATGTGAGCTAGAAGCACAATCGCAGTGGTTCTCCCTTTGCACACCTAGCCGAACAAAGCGGAACATAGGAGGCAAGCGCAGGAGCCGGGCAACCCAACTATTGACCGAAGACACAATTCGAAACCGATGCATATATAGCAATATCCGAGAATGTTTTTTCCGAATCTCTAAAGGTGTCCAGCGTTGCACTGCGAGACTTGTGCTGAAAACACACAAATAGTTTAAAAGTGCCATGGGCTCGAAAAGCCAAAAAACTTATTCAAAAAGGTTAATGTCCGAACTAGATCAAGCGTTTGGCGCCAATTCGAAAATTGGACTTTAGAAAAAAAAAGGTGCTTCTGCCGTGCTTTAACATGACACATCCTATCTCAAAACTTCAAGCGGGTCAGCCTACGGCTTCAACCTCCTATCGTGAAGGCGGAGTACTTCTTACTAGGCCAGTTTAGCAAACTAAACTCTAGCGGCTTTGAGAGAGAAATTAGGCTCCCCGCTAGTGACCGCACACTTGTGTTGAAAAAAGGAGTGATAAATAATAATAAAAACTTTGCAATGACTAAGAAGAAAAACACTTATATAAAACGGCTCATATAAATTTAAGAGCTCCCAAGTGACTTGGGTAAAAGAATGATTACATGTACCGAAGTACTTATATCATATCTATGTTCAACCGAACTTTAAACGCGTCTTAACCGACCATCGGCTTCTCCCTCTTCGGTCAAGGACCGAAAAGTGTTATGTACTCCATCTGTCGAGAATATCGATGGTGTTTCCAATAACCAGGCAATCAGGCCATAAGGCTGTAACAGACAAAGCGCGCTCAGGGAACTTATGCTATATTACTGCGAAGAGTAAGAAGCATCTTCGAAGAAAATAGTACCCCCACCGATACCTTTCTTCGGTGCTCATTGTTATTATGAGACTTGTGCAATAGATTTTTTGTACTCATGAGTTCCGTTGTGTGCCGACCATGATTGAAAACAATAAGAGCGCTAGCTTTCGGCTTCACCCAGTCTGAGGTCCGGCTCGTTTGACCCGATCGTGACAATCGCAGAGGTGCTCCCTTTACTCCCTAGCCGAACAATCGGGAACGTAGGGGTAAGCATAGGAGCCAGGCAACCCAGCTTGCAAATCGCTTAAGTCAATATGGTGCATATTGTGGCGTAATACACGAACAAGGAACGAAGCCGTACAAGTATAACCATATGCAAGAGGAAAAAGCTTCATGAAGGAAGCCCCCAAGTAAACGGGGTATTTGAATTTGCGCGTCACAAACAAAGTTTGGACAAGGAAATTTTTACAAGCAACTTTTTTCCAAAAAAGTATAATGCTTGGTCGAGCCGAACACAAGTTAAAAATTTAAAAGTTTGAGCATGAAGGCACTTAGCTAGTTAATGTGTTCGGTATTGATGACGCGGTCCGAGCTTGATGAGGGACAAGGTTCCATCCCCCAAGCCGATACCGAGGTGGCGGAGCAAAGACCTCGGCACTTCGAAGTGGTGACATAGCACGGTCAATGCAGGACGGCAGGATGATGCCGAAGTCCCCGACATGGGGTAATGAAGTGTTGACGAAGCCCCCCGTCCAGCCGAGGTGACGCCAAAGGATATAGTCTGGCTGGATCATTTTCCTGTGCACAAAAAATAGTGCAAACCGGAGATAATAGTAATAAAAATATATTCGTTGCAACACAAATAATTTATGCAGAGTGAGTAATAAAAGAAATATGGCATGGCGCCGAAGTCAATGTCGATGTAGGGCGGCGGCGTGATGCGGTAAAGGTATGGCAAGGCCTGAATTCACAGGTCGGTTCGAGTTCCGGATGCGGCGTTCGCCGGACTATGTACGGAAACTGATCGAACCACCATGCGACCATCATTAATGCGGCCACCGTTTGATAGACCTGCGTGCATATGATGGACAAACCAGAGTAATAATTCGTTGGGAAAAATGAACCCAAGCAAGCAAAAAATACTAGGATTAATAGCACCTGGCTTATTTGTTGTAGCAATCCGAAGAAAGGTGATTTCCAAAATTGGGACTCGATCCGCACACCTATCGCCTGATGGGTGATAAAGCAACGGCATGGCAATGCTGGCAAATGTTGGCTCGCCGAGGCAAAGCCCTCGGTCCAGCTAACATGACGGAGCTAGTCGGCCAGCGACGTCGAAGTCTCCGGAGTAGGTTGATGAAGAGATGATGAAGCCCTCGGTCCAGCGATGCAGGTTGTAACGTGGTCGATGCCGGCTTGATGAAGTGACAGTGTGGCGATGCAGGTGTGCCCGCTCCGTGTAATCCGTGGGGCGGCGATGTTGGTGACGATTTATCCTTCACGATGCCGAACTATTGTTCGGCTGGCCGAGATGATGATCCGAAGAAATTGAGCTCGGCTCAACAAAGCGACGACATGTCTAATGTAGGTCGACCGTCGTGGAGTGATGTTGTCGGGCTGGTTTGACACCGGCGCGACGGTGAAGTTCGTATTGCAAGAATACTTTTAATACTACTGGGATGTGTGTGAGAATAAAACACAACACCCCATACGAAAACTTCCTTCAAAAAGGATGTCCGAGATCCCGTTCATAAAGAAGATGAATTCGGGTCGGATTCGTTCTCGCGCAGAAAACAGATCCAAAAAGTGATGCACTTATCGGAAGTTTTCCGGAGTTTGGACGGTCGGATCGAGCTGAATTTTTGGCAGGTGGTAGATATGGGAATTCCGCAGCAAATCAATGGTTGGATCCTCCAAAGGACATCCGAGCTAGATGCTGGATACCACGCCCTAAACTCGTCCGGATTCTCCTCTAGATTCAACAGGGCTCTGGTATATCGGAGATTGCCGGAGATTCCTCCATCGGAACTCGACGAAATTTTTGCAGGGTTGTTGTAGACTTAATTCCGCATAATTCCACCGAAGTAATTGTTTAAGCGACACTCGAGGAGGCAGTGGCTGCGGATACAAGTTTGCTGTCCAGAAAAACAGCACGGTCGCCTGAGGGCAATGTTAACGTTGAGCCCCCGAGCTCCATGGATGACTCCTCCATGATCTCGATAGAGATCGGAGTTGGTTTTAATGAAGGCCTTCATCCGAACATGACGATCGGAGGTAGGGCGCAGTCCTCGGTCAAGCCAAGGGGACCAGTCGAGCTGGTGACGAAGAAGCCGACGTCGCAGTTGACCTGCAGTCGAGCCATTGATCCTTTCGCTGATCACACAGCGGAACTCTCAATCAAAGCACCAATGTTGGTGTCAAAATCGGCGGATCTCGGGTAGGGGGTCCCAAGCAGTGCGTCTTAGGATCAATGGTAACAGGAGGCAAGGGACACAATGTTTACCCAAGTTCGGACCCTCTTGATGGAGGTAAAACCCTACGTCCTGCTTGATTGATATTGATGATGTGGGTATTACAAGAGTTGATCTACCACGAGATCAGAGAGGCTAAACCCTAGAAGCTAGCCTATGGTATGATTGTTGTTGTATATATCTCTATCGACTAGCCTGGCCTCGGTTTATATAATGCACCAGAGGCCTAGGATAACAAGAGTCCTAGCCGAATATGCCGGTGGGGGAGGAGTCCTTGTCTTGATCGCCAAGTCTTCTGGAATCTTCCTTGTATGCGTAACTGTCCGGACTGGCCCATGAGTATACGGCCATGGGGATCCTCGGCCCAATCCAACTGATCGGGAGACGACGTGGTGAGTACCCCCTAGTCCAGGACACCGTCAAAGGGCACAACACCAATAATCGCCACTGCCCGATGTCAGGACCCCGACTCAATGCCACATCGATCTAGCATGTAACACCTCATATCACTTTGCGGCCTCACGCACGGTATCTCCACGGGTGTCGCCTTACCTTTGCCCGGGATCGTTTGCGTCTTTTGGCACACGTATATGACAGTGTCGCTAGCATTCATATGATAAGGAGCCCGGGCACAGACTTACAGGGACAGGCATCCATGACCCAGCATCAAACGTGTCGGTCATCAGTGAGTGAATCCAGGCTGTAGCACTGGGCTAGCAGGACTCCGGTGAACCGGGCTGTAGCGGGCTAACAGGACTCCGGTATTCATCGCGTGACATTTCCCCGAGGGGACAGACACAGGAACGAAGAAGGACACATGCCGGCCAGCCTAAGTGTTCCGGAGCAGTAGCAAGCTACCATGGCTCGGTGGAAACACTAGGAGACATTTCCCGGTAAGAGGGGCTATTAAGGATAAACAACTAGATAGTCAGATCCCACACATACCAAGCATTTCAATAACATACACACAGTATGCCCGATATGTGCAAATACAACATGGCATCACAACATGACTCTACGACATCAAGTATTTATTCATTAGGCTCCGAGGAGCGAGATATTACAAACATGGGTCCTACGACCCAACATTCAGAGCATACAAGTCAAAACACAAGCGGAGGCTATCATGTCTGAGTACAGACATCTATAAATGAAAAAGGCTGAGGAGCCTGACTATCCACCAAATCCTGCCGAGGCACAAGATCGTAGCTGAGGTAACAAGCTAAACGTCAAAGTCCACGTGGAACTACTAGCGAGACCGAAGTCTCTCTGCAAAAACATAAAATAGGCAAACGTGAGTACAAATGTACCCAGCAAGACTTACATCAGAACTATCTACATATGCATCATTATCAACAAAGGGGGTTGGTGGGGTTTAACTGCAGCAAGCCAGCTTTGACACGGTGGCTATCCTGAACTACGACTGCAAGTAACTCTTTTGAGATGGCGCACACGAGTCCACATATTCACCATATCAACACACCACTATGGATCCACTCCCGTCTCCCTACGAGAACGCCATCCATAGCACTCACGCTTATCTTGCGTATTTTAGAGTATCCACTTTCACTTGTCTATGAACTGATATAAGCAACCCAGAAGTCCTTTACCGCGGACACGGCTATTCGAATAGATGATGTTAACCCTGCAGGGGTGTACCTCTTCATACATGTTTCCACCACTTAGCGTCTGCACACGACATGTGCTCGGCAGACTTCAAGCGAAAGCCGACGTGGGTGTAGACCACGACCTACCTAAACACTCAAGTCTCTACTCCAGGTTTATCGCCTATTCGGGTTCCATCCATGAGGAGATCCGGCCGGAGTTTCGCTCACAGCCCCAAACGATGTGTGCAGGGTTCCCGAGATACCTAACGGGTATCCGGTACACCGTGCCACGTACCTACCGCATCACAGCCCACCCCTACGGTCAGCGCTGTCCATGGCCTCCAGTAAGCTACAAACACCAGAAACTACTTGCAACTCCTAGACAAAGGACTAGGGTGAATAAGAAGTCGAGCGGAGTCATATTTCAGGGCCCAATGCATGGTAGTAGCTGAATCATGGATCACAAACACAGAACTCAGTTCCTAAGGACAGCTTCAATGAGACAACCCACCATGTACTCCTACATGGCCTCTCACCGATACCTTTTACCAAATCGTGTTCACACACTTAGCTCACACACAGTAGGACATGTTCATACACCTCTGATTCATTCCCGATGAATCAGACCTGACTCAACTCTAAGCAGTAGCAGGCATGACAAACAAGCAAGAATGAGTAGGCACAACAGGGCTCAAACAACTCCTACTCATGCTAGTGGGTTTCATCTATTTACTGTGGCAATGACAGGTCATGCAAAGGATAAAGGGGTTCAGCTACCGCAGCAAGTAACAGTTGAATCGTTGTTGTCCTAATGCAGTAAAAGAGAGCAGGAGCGAGAGAGTAGGATTGTATCGGAATGAACAAGGGGGTTTTGCTTGCCTGGCACTTCTGAAGATAACATTGAGTCTTCATCAGTGTCAACGATCACATCATCGGTACAGCGTCTACCGAGGGGGAACAACACCGGCAAACACAGAAGAAACACGATCAATGCAATGCACAATATGATGCATGCTATGACATGGCAATATGAGTGTGTTTTGGGCTAATGCAACTAGCAACAGGTTAAATGAAGTTGGTTTGAATCCAAGATTCAAATTCAAACTCCACATGTGGTTATTTAAATGCCATTTAATTGAATTGTGCTAAACAGCAGCTATAAGTTGTTCTAACATGCATGAAAATGGTACAGATGGATAGATTGGATTTTTCTGATAATTTTTCATATATAATTTATTTAATTTGGAGTTACGGTTGAATTTCTATGATTTTTTTGAAGTTTGGGATATTTTCTGGATTTTCTGAATTATTTTAAATCCAGAAAGAATTAATTGCGTCAGCCTGACGCCAGCATGATGTCAGCGAGTCAACGGCCAGGTCGAGGTCAAACCTGACGTGCGAGGTCCACATGTCAGTGACACAGGAACTAATCCCGGTCAAACCCAGCGCTGACTGGGGTTTGACCAGGGGTGGGGCCCACTGTCAGTGGATGTAGGTTGTTTAACTAGATGGGTTAGCTCCTAATGACGGAGCCACGTCAGCTCCCGCCGGAGTTTCGCCGGCGACGACCTGAACTGCGGCGGCAACTCGCCGGACTTGAGCTGCGGGCGACGGATGGATGCGCGAAGGCCACCAGGGGGTAGCCCGCGCTCGACCGCGTCTAGCTGAGCGATCGGAAGGCCTCGGAGTCGCCGAAGATGATGACGGCGAGCACAGAAGCGGCGGCCGGAGCTCGGGCGAGCTCGGGGTCGAGGCCACAGCGGTCTTGGCGATGCGGGGTTAACACCTACGGCGTCTACGCGGTGCGGCGAGAACGTTGGACGCATGCCCGGGACCGAATGGTCACCGGAGCGTCATCGCCGGCGAGCTTTGGCGGCGGCGCTGTCGGGTGAGAAAGGCACCGCGGCTACGGCATACTAGGGAGAAAACGGAGAAGGGGAGGATGATCAGGAGCTCACAGCGGTTCCAGTAGGCTTCGAAGCGGGCTCGGGGAAGGTCGGAGCTGAGCGGGGCGGCGAGGCCGATCTCCGGCGGCCGAGGAGGGGAAAAGCGTCGGGGCGGCGCTTCGGGTCTCTTCCGGTCACGTGGCTCGGTGAGGGGGTTGGCGACGAGGTGCAGGAGCTCGGGAGCAGCTCGGGGCATCGTCGGAACGGCGGTGGTTGCGGCAACGGCGAACGGCGGCGATGGGCGTGTTCGGTGGCGAGAGAGAGGGGTCCAGGGGAGAGGATGAGGGCGAGGGAGAGCGAGAGGGGCCCGGGGGGGTGCGTGGCGATGCCAGAAAAGTCCAGGGCGAAGCGGCAAGCAGGAGGTGGCCGTCGGTGGCCGTGCGCGTGCTGGCGCGCCGCCGGCACACGCCCTCTTGCCCACTGGCAGGAGGTTGAAGACAGTAGGAGTGAGGAGGAGGTGGGCTGGGCCTAGCTGGGCCGGTTCTGTTGGGCCACCAGGTAAGCGCCAGGTAAGATGCTCTGTTTTATATTTCTGTTCTGTTTTCTATTTTTTTTTAAATTTGTTTTGCCACTGTTTTGAATTTAAAAATAATTCAAACAATGCCAAAAACTCCTTTGAATATTTTTGTTTTGCTAGATGGACTTTTCCAAAAGCTCATAAAATATTTCAGGGGTATTTGAAATTATATTCTAATTATATGAATATAATTCAAATTCAAATAGCTAATGATTTAAATTTAAAGTCCGAAAAATAAATCCTTTTCAAATGTTCATTATTTTTGGTTTGGATCAAAAACCCTTGCCAAAAATATTAAACATCTAAGGAGAGCATTTTGGAACAATGAATGAGATTTTAGGGTTTTTGCCCTTCTCTTATTTAGGGTTTTGAGGCTTCCAAATTTCCTCAGTTCAAGTTTCAAAAATTTAAACATGATGCAAACACCAGGCAGCACCAGAAGCTAGGGATGTGACAACTCACCCCCCACTAAACAAGAATCTCGTCTCGAGATTCAAGCGTAGGGTAAGATGAAGGGGAAACGCAAACTAGTATAATCTTCACGATCCAGGGTGCACTTCATAAAAGCGTTGATTCGATCACCATCTTTGTCCCGTCGTCTTGCTCTGAGAACTCCAACTAGCATGACAGCAAGAGGAGAAGGACAACTCCGGAAGAATCGATCTTCTCGAAGATCAATCAACTTAGGATCAGCTCACAAAGTGAGTCATAGCAACATCTCTTGAGCTGAGACACGAAGCATACATCTGAAGAAATGGAGTGTGACAGATGACGAGGGCTCGCTAAGTAGACAACAATTCCAGACTTAAGAATGTGGTGATCGGTTGTCAACGTAGCGAGGAGTTGAGTTGCCATGATACCACGACGAAACATCCTCGAGGAGGGTGATTCGTAGATTATTACCTTAAGTGGCAAAAAGAATTACCTTTGATATAGAGATCATTGAGACTCTCTATATCAGCCTAAGGCAATTCTCAAGCGATCGTTTGGAGGGGTTCGGTAGAATGGCATACTCGGACTTGGATGATGTGGATTACCTTGTTGAAGACAACGTAATGGATGAATTTGCTTACCACCGGAAATGGAAGGGACCCAAGGTAGAATGGCACATTGGCGGTGCAAGCTGGGAACAAAATGCAAATGCTGAGAATGATTCTGGTAACTGGGGAAGAACCCAACAATAGAGAGTGAATTCACTGTTTGAAAAAGTCATAGCATTGCCGAGGAAACTGAGAGCATCCCAGTTAGTGTCGATGATAACACCTAGCGCTTGTGCGTGCTCTCAAGAACTTGAGCATTTCCACAATCATCAAGGTTTTATCAACATCCGTGTCAAGGGTCCTGGCAACACAACTTACTACCATGATAAATGGTGATGGAGGATGCAGATGCAAAGGAAGATAACACCGTCTCAGATTTCACCTTAGCGAGGCCAAGGGATCAAAATCTAGATGATCGACCGAGAGACATTTAGCACTCCGCTTCTAATGTTCTCCTTGACGTGCTAGTGTATCCCATTCATAGATATGGTTTGATAACTAGAACATCAAGTAAAAGGTCGGACTTCAAGAGCAATAGAATCCATAAGGAACAGTTACGGAGGTAAATCCTATGAAATCCTTATGGGGAGGTGGCCAACTTCTTCAATCAAGATACTACAATATTAGGTCTCCCGGCGGGGTGTGTTGGCCACGACATCCACTTTACCGGTTTCCGAGGGACCAATATTATAGTTCTTGGGAAATGTTCCAAACCATCATATCTGCCTGAGATTCAGATCTGGTTGGTGTCAGGATATTCCAGACTCATCGAGGCTAGGAAGAAAAATGAAAGTTTGCAACATAAATCGACGAGATGACGTTGCGAGATTCTCGGGGAATGAATTACGATAGTAAGCTCCAAAACATGAGCTGGTTCTGCTACAAACATGTGAACACGTTGTCCCAGACAAGCAAGATCACATGGTAGTCTTACAATAAAACACTACCGAGTTCCGGTGGGGAACCATCATCGAGGATATCGAAGTCCTTGCATAAGGTATACTCTTAGGAAGGAGCTTCTTCTCCTTGAACAAATCAATCAGTGGCTTGATGTGCTACGGAGTTCATATGGAACGAAGATGATCAGTCTAACAGACCACAGAATACTTTGCACGTGCATGACTGACTTGGGATGATTCCGGAGGAGGTAAAATAAGACTTCTCAAACTCATGGCGGCAACTTGCATCAAATGCACATGAATTAGAGGGACTCACTTCTTTCGTCCAAACATATGCTTCATGAACGGGTCATGAAGATAACGCTTATAAAAGTTTCCAATACCAGCTGGATGTTCAACACAGATCATGAAGAAGATAAGGATGTTGTCAATGGGCTCAACAACAATTCATCCAGGTTCCCATGGAGATGGAATTCCATGACTATGTGAACAAGTGATAGCATTGGCCAGACCCAAAAAATATAATGGTGTATGCTCGAGGGATCAACCACGAGTAAGATAACATTACGAATATCGTTGGTTCTGGTCTGATTTGATGATATCCCATACTCAAATCAAAGGTTGGATAAAATGATAGATCCATTAACTGATCACGAGGGTCAATGGATGAAAACACCATCTTTCTTCAACACACACACACAAAAAGATATCCCTTAACATGAATTAAGTCGGACAAGCTTTTATCTTCCAACTCTCCAAGTTGTTGTTTAGCTTATCCAACTAGCTCAGGGTATCCAACACGGATTCTTGGAGAGAAGGTGGTTCACAAGAACCAACTTGATCACGAGCTCAACATAACAGTCAGGGGACAACCTGATAATACTTCCGAGAAGATATTCGGAAAATTACAAACCACCGATATGTTACTAAGCTCGAGAACAATCTCGCTTTTGAGGGCAAGACGATATGATCAAATGAGTGAGGACTTGACAAGATCCTAACTCATCAATCGAAGGGTGCACCGAAATAAGGACTAGGTAGCACGATCAGTCTTAGAAGGATGATTCAAAACCAACACGCTAGGAATGAAATTATTATCCTTTAACTACCAAGCAATAGCATTGCTAGGAGTATTGATTTCACACATCACGATTCACTTGTCGGCGTTCCGGTTGCAACAACACGGGGACCGAGAAATGAATAACGATGGTGAGAAGTATCACTACATCAAGAATCCATAAGAGAAGGTGCAACCCTCATGACATTCCTGACATAAAGTAGGTAATACTTCAGGGTAGAACAGAACAAAAGCTAGGTTGGCATTTTGATCTGTGAGATACAACTACTTGACCCAATCCTGGATATGGACAAGGTACTGGAGTTTGTTTCTCCAAGTCATTCCGAATAGAATGGCTTGACGGACCACAAGAGTAATAGGCATCGATGAATGAACGCACGCATATTCTTGACTATCAATTGATAGACGAGGGTCGGAAGACAACTAAAGCGAACAACTCAAAGGAACATATAATTTTCTGAGTTGTGGATGCATAGATTAGTATGTCGAACGAAGTTCAACATATTTCTTCCGGATAACCCATGCAGAAAGGTAGAACTGGCAGAGCCACAATATATAATGGAGAACCCATCAAGAGCACTCTGGTTGTAATCGTTCAGTTCAACGAGGAACTTCTGCCATAAGTAGTTCATGGTATTTGGAAGAAGAAGATACCACGGACTTCAAGGACTATCGCAAAGGTTACTAGTATCCTAAAGGGACTAGCAAACACTATCAACATGAAGTAAGTAGGGTGAATCTCGGGTTCAAAACCCAGAAGTGAAATGCCTACTAACTAAGTGGCATCACGGGATGCTTACGAGAATGATGGCCAGAATCACCACACTGGGACACAAATCATGGCTAGATTACTAGATGATCCCCTAGGACACCTAGGGTCATAATGATAATTCCAACATATATGTCGAGGTAAAAGAATACCTCAACTCAGCAATTAGTGTGATTAACTTGGCCCAAGGGAACATCAAAACCAGAGGGAAAGGATTTGCAAATGCATCAGACTATTTAGAAACCTGGAATGACTCGGACAGCATAACGACTGTAAATGCTCAGAAAAGATTTGAGACATTCACAAAAATGGTGGCATGACCACTCAGAAACACAATATCAAGGTTTCGAGATCAACAATTAACATACGGAAGTAATAGGAACTGAAACGAGGCTTAAGTCCAACAATTCTATAGGTCTACGGATTAGTAACACGTGATCCTGATAGAAAGAAGAAAAAAAAACCTAGTTCCTTAACCCCGTAGGAAGATAAGATGACTCAGATCGGAAGGGCATACGGTATAAGGAGTAAAAAGAGCCTTACGTTCCATCCCACAATCAATTCCCTTATATAACTAAAGAATTTCTAGACTCAACTTCGACCAGTTTGGCTTGGTAATCCTACAGGCAGTCAAGCTCTGATACCAAATCTGTCAGGACCCCGACTCAATGCCACATCGATCTAGCATGTAACACCTCATATCACTTTGCGGCCTCACGCACGGTATCCCCACGGGTGTCGCCTTACCTTTGCCCGGGATCGTTTGCGCCTTTTGGCACACGTATATGACAGTGTCGCTAGCATCCATATGATAAGGAGCCCGGGCTGACATGGCTAGTCGTAAACCCAAAGTGGCACAGACTTACAGGGACAGGCATCCATGACCCAGCATCAAACGTGTCGGTCATCAGCGAGTGAATCCAGGCTGTAGCACTGGGCTAGCAGGACTCCGGTGAACCGGGCTGTAGCGGGCTAACAGGACTTCGGTATTCATCGCGTGACATTTCCCCGAGGGGACAGACACAGGAACGAAGAAGGACACATGCCGGCCAGCCTAAGTGTTCCGGAGCAGTAGCAAGCTACCATGGCTCGGTGGAAACACTAGGAGACATTTCCAGGTAAGAGGGGCTACTAAGGATAAACAACTAGATAGTCAGATCCCACACATACCAAGCATTTCAATAATATACACACAGTATGCCCGATATGTGCAAATACAACATGGCATCACAACATGACTCTACGACATCAAGTATTTATTCATTAGGCTCCGAGGAGCGAGATATTACAAACATGGGTCCTACGACCCAACATTCAGAGCATACAAGTCAAAACACAAGCGGAGGCTATCATGTCTGAGTACAGACATCTATAAATGAAAAAGGCTGAGAAGCCTGACTATCCACCAAATCCTGTCGAGGCACAAGATCGTAGCTGAGGTAACAAGCTAAACGTCGAAGTCCACGTGGAACTACTAGCGAGACCGAAGTCTCTCTGCAAAAACATAAAATAGGCAAACGTGAGTACAAATGTACCTAGCAAGACTTACATCAGAACTATCTACATATGCATCATTATCAACAAAGGGGGTGGTGGGGTTTAACTGCAGCAAGCCAGCTTTGACACGGTGGCTATCCTAAACTACGACTGCAAGTAACTCTTTTGAGATGGCGCACACGAGTCCACATATTCACCATATCAATACACCACTATGGATCCGCTCCAGTCTCCCTACGAGAACGCCATCCATAGCACTCACGCTTATCTTGCGTATTTTAGAGTATCCACTTTCACTTGTCTATGAACTGATATAAGCAACCCAGAAGTCCTTTACCGCGGACACGGCTATTCGAATAGATGATGTTAACCCTGCAGGGGTGTACCTCTTCATACATGTTTCCACCACTTAGCGTCTGCACACGACATGTGCTCGGCAGACTTCAAGCGAAAGCCGACGTGGGTGTAGACCACGACCTACCTAAACACTCAAGTCTCTAGTCCAGGTTTATCGCCTATTCGGGTTCCATCCATGAGGAGATCCAGCCGGAGTTTCGCTCACAGCCCCAAACGATGTGTGCAGGGTTCCCGAGATACCTAACGGGTATCCGGTACACCGTGCCACGTACCTACCGCATCACAGCCCACCCCTACGGTCAGCGCTGTCCATGGCCTCCAGTAAGCTACAAACACCAGAAACTACTTGCAACTCCTAGACAAAGGACTAGGGTGAATAAGAAGTCGAGCGGGGTCATATTTCAGGGCCCAATGCATGGTAGTAGCTGAATCATGGATCACAAACACAGAACTCAGTTCCTAAGGACAGCTTCAATGAGACAACCCACCATGTACTCCTACATGGCCTCTCACCGATACCTTTTACCAAATCGTGTTCACACACTTAGCTCACACACAGTAGGACATGTTCATACACCTCTGATTCATTCCCGATGAATCAGACCTGACTCAACTCTAAGCAGTAGCAGGCATGACAAACAAGCAAGAATGAGTAGGCACAACAGGGCTCAAACAACTCCTACTCATGCTAGTGGGTTTCATCTATTTACTGTGGCAATGACAGGTCATGCAAAGGATAAAGGGGTTCAGCTACCACACCAAGTAACAGTTGAATCGTTGTTGTCCTAATGCAGTAAAAGAGAGCAGGAGCGAGAGAGTAGGATTGTATCGGAATGAACAAGGGGGTTTTGCTTGCCTGGCACTTCTGAAGATAACATTGAGTCTTCATCAGTGTCAACGATCACATCATCGGTACAGCGTCTACCGAGGGGGAACAACACCGGCAAACACAGAAGAAACACGATCAATGCAATGCACAATATGATGCATGCTATGACATGGCAATATGAGTGTGTTTTGGCTAATGCAACTAGCAACAGGTTAAATGAAGTTGGTTTGAATCCAAGATTCAAATTCAAACTCCACATGTGGTTATTTAAATGCCATTTAACTGAATTGTGCTAAACAGCAGCTATAAGTTGTTCTAACATGCATGAAAATGGTACAGATGGATAGATTGGATTTTTCTGATAATTTTTCATATATAATTTATTTAATTTGGAGTTACGGTTGAATTTCTATGATTTTTTTGAAGTTTGGGATATTTTCTGGATTTTCTGAATTATTTTAAATCCAGAAAGAATTAATTGCGACAGCCTGACGCCAGCATGATGTCAGCGAGTCAACGGCCAGGTCGAGGTCGAACCTGACGTGCGGGGTCCACACGTCAGTGACACAGGAACTAATCCCGGTCAAACCCAGCGCTGACTGGGGTTTGACCAGGGGTGGGGCCCACTGTCAGTGGCTGTAGGTTGTTTAACTAGCTGGGTTAGCTCCTAATGACGGAGCCACGTCAGCTCCCGCCGGAGTTTCGCCGGCGACGACCTAAACTGCGGCGGCAACTCGCCGGACTTGAGCTGCGGGCGACGGATGGATGCGCGAAGGCCACCAGGGGGTAGCCCGCGCTCGACCGCGTCTAGCTGAGCGATCGGAAGGCCTCGGAGTCGCCGGAGATGATGACGGCGAGCATAGAAGCGGCGGCCGGAGCTCGGGCGAGCTCGGGGTCGAGGCCACAGCGGTCTTGGCGATGCGGGGTTAACACCTACGGCGTCTACGCGGTGCGGCGAGAACGTTGGACGCATGCCCGGGACCGAATGGTCACCGGAGCGTCATCGCCGGCGAGCTTTGGCGGCGGCGCTGTCGGGTGAGAAAGGCACGGCGGCTACGGCATACTAGGGAGCAAACGGAGAAGGGGAGGATGATCAGCAGCTCACAGCGGTTCCAGTAGGCTTCGAAGCGGGCTCGGGGAAGGTCGGAGCTGAGCGGGGCGGCGAGGCCGATCTCCGGCGGCCGAGGAGGGGAAAAGCGTCGGGGCGGCGCTTCGGGTCTCTTCCGGTCACGTGGCTCGGTGAGGGGGTTGGCGATGAGGTGCAGGAGCTCGGGAGCAGCTCGGGGCATCGTCGGAACGGCGGTGGTCGCGGCAACGGCGAACGGCGGCGATGGGCGTGTTCGGTGGCGAGAGAGAGGGGTCCAGGGGAGAGGATGAGGGCGAGGGAGAGCGAGAGGGGCCCGGGGGGGTGCGTGGCGATGCCAGAAAAGTCCAGGGCGAAGCGGCAAGCAGGAGGTGGCCGTCGGTGGCCGTGCGCGTGCTGGCGCGCCGCGGGCACACGCCCTCCTGCCCACTGGCAGGAGGTTGAAGACAGTAGGAGTGAGGAGGAGGTGGGCTGGGCCTAGCTGGGCCGGTCCTGTTGGGCCACCAGGTAAGCGCCAGGTAAGATGCTCTGTTTTATATTTCTGTTCTGTTTTCTATTTTTTTTTAAATTTGTTTTGCCACTGTTTTGAATTTAAAAATAATTCAAACAATGCCAAAAACTCCTCTGAATATTTTTGTTTTGCTAGATGGACTTTTCCAAAAGCTCATAAAATATTTCAGGGGTATTTGAAATTATATTCTAATTATATGAATATAATTCAAATTCAAATAGCTAATGATTTAAATTCAAAGTCCCAAACATAAATCCTTTTAAAATGTTCATTATTTTTGGTTTGGATCAAAAACCCTTGCCAAAAATATTAAACATCTAAGGAGAGCATTTTGGAACAATGAATGAGATTTTAGGGTTTTTGCCCTTCTTTTATTTAGGGTTTTGAGGCTTCCAAATTTCCTCAGTTCAAGTTTCAAAAATTTAAACATGATGCAAACACCAGGCAGCACCAGAAGCTAGGGATGTGACACCCGACCCCGAGGATCAAGTTTTCACCCGGAGCAACGTGAAGAGAAGACAACACCACGACGGAGACTTCATGAAGGAAACGACACCCGTGGCCACCGCCACCGTCGGCCGGAGAAGACCGTGCAAGTTATGCACTTTGGTGTTAACCCTCCGCCAAACCACCATGCCACGCCAAACATCACCAACCATGCCACGCGCGTGACCATGGCTGCCCGACCGCACCAAGATGCGCGCTCCGCCCACGAACAGCGCGTCTCCCGCCGCCAGGGCCACCGCCCTGCATCCAAGCAACTCAGTGAACGCCCAAAGGCCTTGGCTATGGCCTGACTCGCAGCACCCGCCGATGGAGCAGCCAGCAGCGGTACTACCTTGAGCATCGCCAGAACCTCGCCATCGTGAGAGGGCACGCGACCGAGGAAAGGGGGGGAGGAGCGGACACGTACGGACCGGTGCACGGCCGCACCGGCGACGGGTGGCCCGACATTCGGGCCTCCCATCCCTCCTGAGAACTCCCCACCGGACACACCCTCGCGTCGCCTCACCATGGCGGCCGACGCAGCTCGACGTGAGGTCACCAACGACAGCCTGCCCAGCCATCGACAAGGAGCACGACGCCACCCCTCACCCGCAGCCAAGAGCGCTCACTGGACAGACATCCCGTGCCACTCGCCGTCGTCCAGGGGACGGAACAGGGGAGGCTCGATTGGAGCTCAGCCAACACACAACACCAGCACGCACACCCATTGTGAGCCCGACCACCGCGCCGCATGCAGCGGTAGAAGCTCCCGCGCCCGTCAGCGAGGCCGCGCGCGCCGCCTGCGCCCGCCGAACCGCTAGAGCTGGCCGAGCCCAGACCTGGCCGCCACCGCAGCCACGAGCGCGAGCCGCCCCATGAAGTCCACAGCGCCGCCACCAAGCCCTCGCTACCCCGCCGCCAGGGCCCGCCACTGCGCCTCCGCACCCCTCACCAGCGTGAAGCACCGTCGAGCGTCGTCACCCCGCGCCAACAGCCTCCGAGCGGGAAGAAGAAGAGCCCCGCCGCCACCAGCGCCGGCGGGCTTTGCCCGACAGCGTGGTCCGGCGGCGGCGAGGGAGGGAAGGGACGAGGGGAGGCCCGAAGCCGGTGGCTAGGGTCCCCCCCCCCCCCGGTTGGCACACGGGAGCGACGCGGGGAGGGGAGGGGACTCTGTTGCGCCGTTGCTGTCTCGCTGTTTTTCAGCTACGAAGCTTACTATTTTCGTTATCACATACTTTTTTTCTAGAATACGCACGAGTGTGCGTATCATCTTGTATAGAAGAAGGGGGGAGAGAATCCCAACCACCTTTGATGTTACAGAGAGTTAAACGCTACAACAACATCAACAACGCATACAACCCACCACTCCACCGCCAGAACATGAGGTACAGTATTACTCACTGCCCGCCCACCCTAGCAGCAATTCAAGCATGCTATCTACTTCGCCCTTTAACAAACTCACCTGCTGCCAAGCTTGACCCTTCGCGACGACACGCCTGACTACCACCTCCAGCAATGGAGAAGCGTTGTCAAAGACAATTACATTCCTATGCTTCCAAAGCTCCCATAGCCCGAGGGTAAGGAGCGCCTTCAACTCCTTCGGCTTGTGCACTCCTGTTGTTGTCGCCACACACCACCCCTTCAGGGTGTCTTGAGTCGTAGGGGACCACTGCAGTTTTCCTAAGGTTGAGCACAGAGTCCTCCACACTGTTCTAGCAAACACACATGTCAGTAGGTGGTGGTCAATGGTTTCCTCCTCTTGATCGCAGAACGGGCATGCATCCTGGTGCTGGAGACCACGCCTGGCAAGCCAGTACGAAGTCCAACATCTGTTTATCATAACCAACCAGGTGAAGAAGCGGCACTTCAGAGGGGCCCGAGATCTCCAACAGAAATCTGCCGCCGGTGCCACCTCCCTGCCAGCGAACAATGCAGTGTAGACGGATCGAACCGAGAACTGGCCGTTCGGTTTGCACGCCCAAGATATGGAGTCGGGGACATGGTCCTGTAGCTGAACCCCTTGCAGTCGCTGCCACACCTCCAAATAATCCATCAGAGCTTCATATGCCATATCAGGGCTAATGTCTCGTGTCCAAGGAACCGAGCGAGATGGCCTCATGGACCGTACGTGTGGCCTTAGCTCACTGAGAGACCCTCTCGTAGATTCTGGGTGCAAACTCCTGTATCCGCAGCCCTTGTAGCCAACGATCTTCCCAAAAGAGGATCTCCTTCCCATTTCCTACTGTCACCTTGGTAGCTGCTGCAACTATCGCTAGAGATTCCTTAGGAAGAGCAAACTTAAACTCCGCCCAAGGTCGGTCCTTATCCACCCGATATAACCAAGCCCAGCGAGCTTGCATAGCAACATTGAGCCACCTGAGACACAGAATCCCTAAGCCTCCTGCCCAACGTGGCATGCATACTTCCTTCCAAGCCACAGAGCAGTGCCCTCCATTAGCTTGAGCTTTGCCGCACCAAAGAACACCTCTGATTATTTTGTTCATAGCCGCTATCGTCTTCATGGGAAGGCCCAAAGCGAGCATCGCATGAAGAGGGATCGAACAAAGCACCGAAAGAACCAACACTAGTCTCCCACTATTTGGCAAGGTCGCTGCCTTCCAGGTGGGCAAGAGGCAAGCCAATTGCTCCACCAATCCACTTAGTTGTGGCGCAGAGGGTTTCTTCAGACATAGGGGAAGGCCTAGATACTTCATACTTGCATGGAAAGGACCCAATACGGCATCCCAATATACCCTCAACTATCGCCACCTGTTCCTCCGAGCACCGTATTGGCGTAGCCGAGGTTTTCTGCATACTAACACGTAGGCCAGACACCACCCCATACATCTCCAAGATCCTTACTGTAGTTGTCAGCTCGAGGTCCACCAGCTTGAGAAAGACGATCACGTCATCTGCAAAAATTGACATGCGGTGCTCAAATCCTATCCGCGCCAACGGGGTGAGTATGCCGAACTCTGAGGCCATCTTGAAGAGGCGTTGCAATGGCTCCATAATGAGAATGAATAGCATTGGCGAGATAACGGTCCACCCTGGTGAAGACCGCAACAATTGTAAATCGGGGCCCCAGGCACCCCATTTACCATGATACGGGTAGTCGAAGTAGAGAGGAGCCCTACAATCCGTGATAGCCACCGTGCGCCAGAACCCATGCACTGAAGAACTTCGAGAAGAAAGGTCCACTGCACCGTGTCAAAGGCTTTCAATATGTCTAATTTCATCATCACCGCCGGCTGCTTCAAGGCGTGAAGGCGCCGAGCCGTACACTGGGCAAGCATGAAGTTATCACATAGTTTTAAAGTAGTCGTTAGAGCAAATCATCTAGATTCAATCCCTAAAAGTATTCTTGATTGAAATTCATACATACCTTGAAATTCTGAACAAAGAACAAAACATTACACCAAATTCTAACTAAAAAAATCCTCAAAAGAAAAACTAATGGAAAAACTGCATTTCGTTCTCACGTGCAACAAAATGGCCCAACACCAGCACACGCCAGATCGCCTCTGCCACCACACGCCAGGAGTGTCTGCAAGGTTCCAAAATTTAACAGTCTTAGCTGAGCTGCAAAACTTTTTTGAAATAACATAAAGAAAAGTTACAGCTAATTGTAACCAAGTCTAGATGGTACGTGTTATGCATATCTCTTCTTCCGCGCATCCCATATTTTCATTATTTTTTCTACGACTCTCTCCGTCCCAAAATTCTTGTTTTAGATTTGTCTATATACATAGACAAATCTAAGACAAGAATTTTGGGACGGAGGGAGTAGAAGAGAAGCAGGGAAGCATGAAGGTGATGGGAGACTTGCATGCAAAGTTGAGTTGGCTGCAGGAGGTTTTTCATGCTTCCATCTAAAGACCCAGAGGCAAACAATTCTCCAAAAGGGCAGATCCATGCGCAGTTCGTTCTTGGCACAGCAGCAAGAGGGTTTGGCTGACTGGTTCCTTACCGCGCGTGGAGCCGGTGGACCAGTCCGGCTCACCACCGCACTTGCAAGTTGCAACGGGAGAAACGAAAGACCACATGCATTGCAACGGAGCATACAATTATGGACACAACACCTATTTTGATACTGCGTGTCTAGAGCGGAGGTTGGCGCGGCGCTGCAAAACAGGAGACGTTGGGCCATGTTGTTTCTTTTCCACATTTGCGCATGGTGGGAGGGCGCGTAGGGAGAACATGAGTAAGAATAAACGGTTAGAGTAACTTCAACACGCATATTTAAACGGACGCGCGTTTTGCCTATTTTTTGTTGGTTGGGTTGCCCGTCCGCTCATTCAATCGAACATCTAGTGGAAGTCCTTCCTTGAATTGCCCCGAGCTTCCGCGCCGCCGCCCTGAGCTCCTGTGCCACAGCCCTCCCCGCACCCGGCAGTCCTGCCCTGCTCGAGGACGAGGCCAAGGTGCGCGCCCCATGCCGGCGACGAAGCCATGGGGTGGCGCGCTCGGGCACGTTCTCGCGGCGGAGGTGCATCGCCTGCGCGGCGAAGTCATCGAGGTGGTGCTGCTTGTGCATCCGCGAGCGGCGCGCCGACTCCCGGTTGGAGAGCATCCGCTTGGTCCGGTGCTGATCCATGAGCGCCCGCATCTCCTCCATGCCCGACACAGCCGCCATGGCCGCCGCCGTTGCCCGTGCTCCCGCTCCCGCTGGAGGACGTCATCTATGTGTGGGCGCCCACGAAGCAAGCAAGCATGCGCTCTCTGCTTTCCTTTGTTGATCGGAGAATGCAGGGCCGCGCGGGAACTTGGATTTTTCCGGGTGGAGGGGTCGTGCAGGGCTGCAGGCCGGCCATGAACTCCCACAAGTTGCTATGCATGTGTGTGTGCTCCCGTGTGTTCTTCTGCTGATTTGCGTGCGTGCAAGCCGGTGAACAGAGCAGCAAGCAGCCAGCGAGCTGCAGCCGAGGAGGCCGCGCGTCAACAAGTGTTAGACTATGTATAGCTTCTGTATTTGTGTACGTATATTGTACCTATTGTAACACACCCATTATATATATGAGATAAGCCATCCCTAGAGGGTTGTGCTGGTTCCCCCAAAACTTATTGTCTTACATGGTATCACTCTAGGTTACGATCGCTTCCGCTCAAAACCCTAATACCCGCACCGCCGCCGCCGCCGCTTTCGCCGCCGCGCCACCGATCGCCCCGCCGCCATGTCGAGCGCCGCCACGACTGGTTTCACCGCCGCGGGACTCCTCCCGGCCTCCCTTGCGGCTCTACTGAACCTCCCGTTGGACGCCGTCGCCCTCCCGGCCCCGCTCGGGACCCGGAGCATTGGCTCTGTCTACTCGACACCGCCGGTGCCCTCGCTCGGGCACGACCTCGCGGTCTACACCGCGGCGCCGCCGTCCGCCACCGATCCTGCGGGCGTTGCCCTGCCGCTTCTGCCGGCAGCGCCCGACACCGCCCCGATGGCGGGGTTTGCGGCGTCCGCCCCGGCCGCGGTGCTGCCTACCCCCGCACCGACTCCGGTGCCTCCGGCTGCCTCCATGGTGCTTGCACCCCAGGCAGCCTCCTCGATGGGACTGTCATCACCGCCGCCGTTTCACTTCGGTCATCTCATCACCATCAAGCTCTCCGCCGACAACTACATCTTCTGGCATGCGCAGGTTCTTCCGCTCTTG